>NC_081412.1:311359051-311959493 GCF_030272615.1 Cryptomeria japonica | reverse complement strand
TTGAATGATTAGATTGATAAGATTGAGATTTAGTCTGGTTTCAAGAATGACACCTCCTGTTTAAGACAAAGATGATCAAAGTGTCTGGTTTTAGGAATGATATATCTTATAGAAGACATGATCAAAATGTTTGGTTCCAGGAAAGATACATCCTATATAAGACTGTAAAGCGGAAAATAATCGAACCCTAGTTGCTCTCCCCTCTTCCAACTCCAAGGAGAGAGAAGGGAGGTTGCTAGGGTTGATGGTTTTCACTTGGGAGACTTTACATTCAAAAGAGGGGTTGAAACCCACAAGATCCAATCCCACACAATGCAAGATTGGATGCTAAATGAGTTTCAAGGGTTAAGACAGCAAGGCTACCCTCTTTTGTAAAGAATGTTGATAGAAGAATTAAGCTAGGAATGCATAGAAAGTGACAAAGATTCGCTTATAAACTGAGATAGGGATATAGGATGAAGCTGCGGACCTGGAATTAGCAGTAAAATGTCGATACGGCGCTGTCCTGCAAATTTGAGCAAAAGTTGTCGGGACGATGGCGCCCGGCGTGCACACGGTCCTCCGAAAAATCCGCGAAACGAAGGGGGATCTGTTCGTCTCTGCACAAGGATTCCAGATCTTCAATTTCAGCCGTGTACCTACAACCTACACACAGAAAAGTGAAGATGATTGGGGGGTTAGGGATTAGGGGTTTGCCTTTAGGTCAAACCCCGGTTTTGGAATTAACCAAGAAATGAGAAATTGTTGTAAATGTAAATGTATGTAATGTAAAACAAGTACTAATACCTTGTTGTAAGGATGTTTGTATCCTTATGTGCGAAGGTATAGATGTTGTTGTTTGTTGTATGTTGTATGTTGTATGTTGTATGTTGTATGTTGTATGTTGTATGTTGTATGTAGCATGTAGTAAGTGATCTCCTCTTCAATGGTTGAATCCTTGTCTTGAATGCAACACTTAGCCTTGAATGGAGACTTGAAATGATCAATTGCTTGAAGGAATGCTTGAATGCTTGAATGTTGGAATATCGTTTTCACCTCTTTCCATCCTCCTAAAATGAGAGAGGAAAAGTAGTTTATATACTTGCCAATTAGGGTTAAAAGACTGATTTTCCCGACCTTAGGCCGACCAGGAAAGATAATTTTCCAATTTGCAAACATAAAGACCCGAAGTCCAAAAGAGACCGGGCCCAAAATAGGACCCAGGGACCAGGGCGCTGGGCGCCATGGTCCTGAGGGACCAGGGCACCCTGGTCCTGAAGGACCAGGGCGCTGGGCGCTCTGGTCCCACCTCCCGGGACAGCAGGGTGCAAAGGAGGTTCAGGCCAGGGTGCAAGAAAATGCAATTTTTGGTGTCATAATCAGGTTTCGGGGTCTCCATTCAGGTTTAGTGTTGCGTCACCATCGTGAAGACCCAAATGCAGTCGAAATTGCAAGTGTCGCAATTTTAGGACGCTACATTTAGCCCCCACTTTAGCGGGAGTATAAGCGTACGCTCATACTTCCGGTAAAGTACAAGGAAACAACATTGAAAAACTTTCACCACGTCAAGGAGGCAAGATACACCAAGCCCCCAGTGGACTAAGGATCTTACGACTTCGATTGACAAAGTAAAAGGGAAGATCACGAGGGAGAACCATGATTGTCAGTAGTAAGGTTCCCTCACTATGAGTCATGCAAGAAAGATATCAAAAATTTTCAAGGCAAGGTTAAATTTGCCAAGAAATTTTCAAGTATCTTGAAAAGATATGAACGCGATGTATGCCCCCCTACGTTAAAGCGATCACACACGCCTCACCGGGGGTGATTGCTTTAAGGTAGTGATACATATAAGAAGTGAGAAAGGAGCACGTTATCACAAGGATTTAGCCCCCAAGTGTAAGGTAAGCCCAAGGATAATAGACACAAAACACAAAGCACAAGGTGACTTCGCTTTCCTCGGGATCAGTATGCTGTATGATAACTCATGTATATCATATGTATGTATGCATAATTGTTCTTCATTCCCCAATCAAGGAAGGTCACCTAGAAGAAGGGAACACATGTGTCTTTTGAGTCAACATGAGAGAGATTGAGAGATCTCAATGCTTTGCATCGTCCTCAAGTAGACAACACTAAGGACAACAAATAGAAGAATGAGAATAACACATAGAAGAAGTGACAAAAGAGAGGAGGAGAGAGTCTGCTATGCTAATGAACTAGTCTAGCACGTCATCTACCCCCCGATCTTGCTGATCAATGTTTCGAGAAGGTAGGAAACACGCTAGAGGAGGAACATCCAACACAGCAGATGGAGCTATCACAAGATCCAAACAAGGGCTATGTTCATATCCCAAGCCACGGTGTTCTTGTCTAGGAGCTAGGATAAGTGCTTTAGAAAATTCGTTAGATAAATGGTTATCAATATCAACAAGTTCATATTCACTATCAGAATGAACAGGAGAAGTAGCATTTTCATCATGAATAACATTTTCATCTATATCATCATCAAGATTTATAAAGATAGGGTCTTTAACTCGCACAGGATCAAGACCATCATGCATCTTATGTTTAGGAGATTTCGGCTCAATCGTCGGCTGAGGAGAAAATGGAATAATGCTTGTTGAAGGTGTTTTCGGGGATTGCAAAGTTTGAGCTCTAAGACGACGCTTTCACCAGCGTTCACGTGCAGAACGATTTCGTCTAGTCTTAGTAGGAAGTTGAGAAGATTGAGGAGGAGGAATGTTCTCATCCTTATCACTTGGGTGTTTAGGTTGTGGTCTCTTAGGCTGAAGAATAGGAGAAGAGGAAGGTCTCTTCTCTCCATAAGAGGAAGGAGGAGGAACTGCTCCATATAAAGGAGGAATATTTGGTTTTGGAAGGAGACCAAGTCCATCATGACGAGGAGGGATAGGTCTACTTTTAGGAAGTTTATTAATCATAGGCATAGTCACATCCATAGGGATGGGTTGGGAATCTTCTTGAGGAAAGACATTAGTTTTATCTTTCAAAGGAAGAACTTCCTTCTCAAGAACGATAGGAATATCAAGTTTGGGTGTTCTAGGTTCACTTAGAGATAGGATCATATCTTTTTTCCACTTTTGATAAGATTTGAAAAGATGATCACTTCGAGGAGGAAGAGATTGGAATTGTTTAGGCCAAAAATAATCAATAGGAACACTAGAGGTTCTTTCAACTGGTTTAAAGAGACTATGATTGATAGTAACAACTTCACCATTATGGGGAAATTTCAAGCACTTATGAATAGGAGAAGCAATAGCTTTCATGGAAGATAGCCAAGGATAGCCAAGCTTCACACGAAATTGTTCGGAAGATGGAATAATAGCAAAGTTCACATCAAGGGATTTGTAATGGACCTCTATAGGTAATGTAATAGAACCAATTGCAGGAGAAGAAAATGCATCAAATAATTTCACAATCACATCTGTTTTGTCATAGATCACTTGATTCAATTGCAAAGTAAAAAGAAATTCTTCAGTAATGACATTAACTATACAAGAAGGATCAATAAGCACTCCACGGCAAGGTGTATTCTTGACTTTTGCAACTATATATAAAGGACCATCAGGTGCCCTGATAGTTTCACTAGAATCAAATGTGATGGAAGGTTCTTTAGGGATTTTCTGCTGCTCCACAAAGTTAATCACATTCGGAGTCATGGACACAAGATCATCAGGTAAGACAGAGGAATCAGTAGTATCAATCGCATTAGAGGTATGAGAAGGTAATGGATCAGTGAAAATCTGAAGATTTTGGTTAGGAGGAGCTACAGATGTATTGCCTTTATCATTCACACCAGAAACAGAGATAGTATTATTATCAATCAAATCTTGAATTTTCCCCTTTAAAGCAAAACATTTTTCAGTATCATGCCCAAGTTGACGATGAAATTGACAAAAAGATTTGTTATCAAAATAGGGTGAATTAATCTTTGCAGGATCAATTTGCCTTATAGGAGGAAGAGTAAGCACATTTTGTTCCAATAACTTATTCATAATACTATGCAATGATTCATTCAAAGGAGTAAACTTTCTTTCTTTTTTGAAAAACTTAGAAATAGGAGACACACCTGATGCTGCATTCACATTGTTGTTGATGATGTTTTCATTGAATTTAATGGACTCTCTGTTCGGTTTAAACTTCCCAAATTGTTGTTGACTACTATCACCCTTATCACTCGGAGCCATAGGATGTGATTGTTCCATTTGACTCACAGTCAGTTGATAATTGTGAAGAGTTGCGCACAACTGTTGGAAAGAAGTAAACTCAGAAAACAGGAGTTTTTCTCTAATGTCTTTTTGTAAATTAGAAATAAAGATTCTTTGAATATCATTGTCAGGCACTGGAAAAGAAATTTGAGCATACAAATGCTTATATCTACCAATGAAATCAGTCACTTTTTCTTTAACACCTTGTTTACAATGCATTAAATCAATCAAAGTAACTTTAGGACTTATATTGTTTTGAAATTGTTGAATGAAAGCATTTGCAAGTTGTTCGAAAGAAGTAATAGAATAGGAAGGCAACGAGCAATACCATTGTAGGGATTTGTCTCTTAATGTTCTAGTAAACAATTTTGCAAGCAACCTTTGGTCATAAGCAAAATCAGTACATATTGTTTGAAAGGTCTTAACATGTGTTAGAGGATCACCCTTACCATTATAAAGCTCCAAATGCGGAATTTCAATATGTTTAGGGGGAATAGCTCGAACAATGTCAAGAGAAAGTGGGCTCGCAACGTCAAATGTGGGCACACTAAACTTAGATTGATTCATAGAGGCAATTTGTTGCTGTAAAGAAGAGACAGTTTGTGCGAGATTGTTAATGGTCGCTTCAGTCGAAGAGTTCATATTAGACGTGTTGGATTGTGATGGATGTGTTATGTTATTGAAAGAAGGTAGAGAGTAAGGTGGTGGGACACTATGATAGTTAGTCATAGGAGATGATTGGATAGGAGGAACACTACAAGGAGGAATGGAATGATTAAACGAGTTGCCCCCTTGCGTCATGTTCATTTGTGGAGATATAATAGGAACACTCATTGAAGGAATGAATGAAGAAGTTGGATTGAATGAAGGAAGAGGGTTGATTGAAGAAGAGGGATTGCCCCCATGATTGGTGATCATAGGAGGAATGTCTTGTATTGAAGTAGTCATTATGTTTGATGTAAAAGTAGGTATACTAGCAATAGGAGTCGTCAAAGGAATAGAATGATTGTCTTGAGTAGGAGGTTGTGTATAACCTAAGGTTTCGGCACAACTTTTCATAGGCATCACATTTGAATCCACAATGTGTGCAATACCACGCAAAATATCAATTCCATTCTTATCACTTTGAAGCATACATTTTAGACCCTCAATTAAAGGAAGAGCTTGACTATTAGGGTATTCTTGAGACATCCACTGTCGAAAATCGTCAAATTGGTTATCCAATTTTGAAAGTTGTTCTACAGAAACCTCATGGAGAGCTTCTTCATCATTAAGAGGATTAGAGGAATTACCCATGTCCTCATTAAAAAGACCATTCAAATTAGGTTCCATCTCCTCAGTAATTAAACCTTGGAAGGACTTAATTCTAAGGCTTCGTCTAACGGGAATAGTGTAAGTAGGACTTATTGTTGTAAAACTCATGCACTAGAGAGAGAGAAGATTTTGAATTTTTAGAGGTAGCAAATTTCAGTAAAACCAGCCAATCTTCCAGATTTAAGCTGTTAAATACAATCAGGACAATCTCCCGAAATTTCGGAAAAAATGTCCGGGACCGTGGCGCTCGGAGTGCACACGGTCCTTGCAACTTTTTTTGAAATTTGCAGGGATGAAAGTTATGATGATTTTACAGCTAACCTGAAAAAATTGAGTGATTTTACGATCTATAGATAGGCCAAATTAAAGTTGCAATCTCAAAATTGAACCCTACCAAGATTATCGAAAAATGCAAAATTTGAATTTTGAAAAAGAGAGGGAAACTGAAATTTTGAATTTTATGATTTTAGAGGGAATACCAAAAGCAATGTAAGTTTTGAAATTTGAAAGTTGACTCAATTTCACGCAAAATTCAATTCTGAAAGCGGAAATCAAAGTTGTTGTAATTAAGCACTTAATTTCAAAAGTCACAAATTGCAAAAATTTGAATAAATCACTGAAATTTCGAATGAATGCTAACACACTTTTCAGATTTAGGACTGTAAGAAACACAATTTTGACACAAATTTCAATTTCAACAATTTTTGAATGATTAGAAGCCTCAATCCAAGCAATCACTAGACCAACTTTGACTGTAATTTTGAAGGTGTTAAAATTGATAAAATCAGCCAAAATTCTGGATTTTAGTAGGAAAATACAGTAAGATCTCGCCCCCGAAATTTCGGAAAAAATGTCAAGGACGATGGCGCTCGGGGTGCACACGGTCCTCGCAAATTTTTTCCAAATTTTCGGGGATGAAAGATATTGTGATTTTATTGCGGAATCCAAAGTTACAGCTGATTTGGAGATGTTTTGATCAGTGAAATTCTCGGACAAAGGTTGAATCAAGAGGGTTTCAAAAATTAGGGTTTTGACACTTAACCACTTAATTTTCAAAATCAAAGCACAAATATGAATTGATAATTTGTAATAGAAGGGCAGATCTGAAACAAGCATCAACAATTAAACATTTCACAAGTTTAATTACTTAAAAAGAAAATTTAGGGTTTTTATGCAATTAACCTCTAAAATTTTGCAAAAGATCAAACATGGAAATGTAATCAAGGAATCCAATTTTCAGATCTAATTATGAATAATCAGAAAGGATGTTCACGTCGGGTTCACCAAAATGTAAAACGGAAAATAATCGAACCCTAGTTGCTCTCCCCTCTTCCAACTCCAAGGAGAGAGAAGGGAGGTTGCTAGGGTTGATGGTTTTCACTTGGGAGACTTTACATTCAAAAGAGGGGTTGAAACCCACAAGATCCAATCCCACACAATGCAAGATTGGATGCTAAATGAGTTTCAAGGGTTAAGACAGCAAGGCTACCCTCTTTTGTAAAGAATGTTGATAGAAGAATTAAGCTAGGAATGCATAGAAAGTGACAAAGATTCGCTTATAAACTGAGATAGGGATATAGGATGAAGCTACGGACCTGGAATTAGCAGTAAAATGTCAATATGGCGCTGTCCTGCAAATTTGAGCAAAAGTTGTCGGAACGATGGCGCCCGGCGTGCACACGGTCCTCCGAAAAATCCGCGAAACGAAGGGGGATCTGTTCGTCTCTGCACAAGGATTCCAGATCTTCAATTTCAGCTGTGTACCTGCAACCTACACACAGAAAAGCGAAGACGATTGGGGGGTTAGGGATTAGGGGTTTGCCTTTAGGTCAAACCCCGGTTTTGGAATTAACCAAGAAATGAGAAATTGTTGTAAATGTAAATGTATGTAATGTAAAACAAGTACTAATACCTTGTTGTAAGGATGTTTGTATCCTTATGTGCGAAGGTATAGATGTTGTTGTTTGTTGTATGTTGTATGTTGTATGTAGCATGTAGTAAGTGATCTCCTCTTCAATGGTTGAATCCTTGTCTTGAATGCAACACTTAGCCTTGAATAGAGACTTGAAATGATCAATTGCTTGAAGGAATGCTTGAATGCTTGAATGCTTGAATGTTGGAATATCGTTTTCACCTCTTTCCATCCTCCTAAAATGAGAGAGGAAAAGTAGTTTATATACTTGCCAATTAGGGTTAAAAGACTGATTTTCTCGACCTTAGGCCGACCAGGAAAGATAATTTTCCAATTTGCAAACATAAAGACCCAAAGTCCAAAAGAGACCGGGCCCAAAATAGGACCCAGGGACCAGGGCGCTGGGCGCCATGGTCCTGGGGGACCAGGGCACTGGGCGCCATGGTCCTGGGGGACCAGGGCGCTGGGCGCCCTGGTCCTGAAGGACCAGGGCGCTGGGCGCTCTGGTCCCACCTCCCGGGACAGCAGGGTGTAAAGGAGGTTCAGGCCAGGGTGCAAGAAAATGCAATTTTTGGTGTCATAATCAGGTTTCGGGGTCTCCATTCAGGTTTAGTGTTGCGTCGCCATCGTGAAGACCCAAATGCAGTCAAAATTGAAAGTGTCACAATTTTAGGACGCTACAAAGACATAATAGGATAGATTAGATGTGATCGATTGATAGAATTGATAAAGTTGATTGGATAAAGAACTGACAGTTTGTTGATATCAAGTTTATGGAATATTCAAATATGCTGATATTGGTTCGGTTGAGGGAATAACATTAATTTTTTGTTGGGTCGACAATATCTGGAGGGAGATGAGTCATCATTCTGATTGTGTATACACTTATGATGATACCTTGATGATTCTTGTGATAGATTTAACCTTGGATAGAATAAGCATGTTGGATCCCATGCAAGAATGAAATGTAAGCTAAATGCAAATGCCAATGCAAATGAAATGCAAAAGCTATGACCAGACCAGTCACTGGGTTATTGTGTTTTGTCATCATTGAGATTTTTAAATGTGGGAAGTGAGTGCAAACATCAATGGTATAATTAAACCATGATGACCTGAGCATGACTTTCTTGGATTTTGATATGTCAAGTTAGCACAAGCATCGAGGTATAATTGATCCAAGATGACCTGAGTGTTGCTTGCATAAAATAGACAGTATTAACCATTTCTATATGCAAATTGGAAATGTCTTCGATGATACTCCGATGATCATGTCCCGAGACAAATCTGCACATATTAATGATTAATTTACAGATAGCAGACAAGAAAAATATCATGTTCCTTCCTTGTTCCTCTATTCAAAGACATCATGGAGTCACTCAGAAATCATGATAGTGAAAATCAAGATAGAAAAGTTGAACAATCATGTTAAAATCATTATCCAAAAGATATCATCCATTGAAAAGTGTGTGATGTGCTTAGACTGTCTTTGTGATAGTTTGATGGTTGATAATTTGATCTCGTGTTCAACGTTGGATGTGTCTCATTTTTCGCTTGATAAGAGTTGCCTAACTGTTGTTCTTCCTGTTTGATTAAGCTCAAAATGATCAAAAAATTTGCCCCCAGCTAGGTGCAGGATTTTGCCCCAAGCCTAGAAACAAATTTAGTATGATAAACCCAATTATCTAAACCATGGGAAGAATCCATCCGGGATGCATGCATATGTACAAAGGCTTTATTATGGATATGAACAGCGCCGAAGGAAAAGAATGCAAGCAAGAGGATGCATGAACTAATAGATGGAAGAGCTAGCAGACAGATAGTGCCTGTTTGCCAGGTTTTCACCATCTATTTTTATTGCACTTTTTCTCATATTTGATTTTTTGGGATTTTCTACTTTTTCACTGTTTTAAGATTTTCCTACTTTTTCAGTGTTTTGGGATTTTTTTGCTTTTTCACTGCTTTTGGATTTTTCTTCTTTTTCAGACATAAAATTTCTTTAGATACATGTTATTGATGGGTTCTTCGAGTTTATCTTCGTCCTGTGTTGATAGCTGATATGCTCCTAACCCAAATACTGTTGTGACCACAAATAGACCTAACCAGTTTGGTTCAAACTTTCCTTTCTTTTCTCGATCTACCTGGTTGCGTGGATTTTCCTTGAGTACTAGTTCCCCAACTTGAAAGACTCGTGGTTTGACCCTGTGATTATAACTTCGGCACATTCTTTGTTGATATACTTTTAAATGATCAAAGGCATTTTGTCTTCGTTCATGGATAAATTCTAACTCCTACAATCTAGAGACTCATTGTTCTTCATCTGGGATAAGACCTTTTAATGATACTCGTAGAGAAGGTATCTCTACTTCTATTGGCAATATTGCTTTTGATCCATAAACAAGAGAGAAAGGTTTGGCACCTATAGGTGTGCGGATACTGGTATGGTAAGCCCATAGAACAAGGTTCAATTGAATATACCAATCTCTTCCTGCATCATTCACTATCTTTTTGAGGATTTTCAAAATAGTTTTGTTTGATGCTTTTGCTTGCTCATTCCCTTATGGATAGTAGGGTGTGGAAAATCTGTGTTGGATTTTGAATTTCTCACATGGCTCTTGTACATCCTGATTCTTGAACGGTCACCCATTATCAGTGATAATGGTCATGGGTATTCCATAGAGACAAATGATGTAATTCAAGATAAATGCAGCAATTTGTTTCCTATGATATTTGTGAGAGGTATTGCCTCAATCCATTTTGTGAAATATTTTGTAGCTACAAGGATGAATTTGTGACCATTAGATGAAGAAGGATTTATCTTTCCTACTAAATCAAGACCCCATTAACAAAAAGGCCAAGATGTTGCCAAAGCATGAAGTTCTTATGTTGGTGCATGAATCAAATTCCCATGGATCTGACATTGTTTGCATGTTCTAGCTATCTAAAAAGAATCTCGTTCTATAGTTGGCCAATAATAGCCCTAGCGTATGATTTTTTTCGAAAGGGTAAGGCCACTTGAATGAGTTCCATAAATGTTGTTATGGACTTCATGTAAGGCCTTCTCATATTCTTCTTGTTAGAGACATCTTAAAAGAGTACCGTCTAGCCCTCATTTAAACAGGGTATCTGCGACGAGAGTATAATGGGAGGATTGGCGAATAAAGTTTCTCTTTTGGTTTTTCGATAAGTCAAGAGGGAGGATATTATCTTTCGAGTATGTGTAAGTTTGGCCATAACGAGAGGAATCATGCCCAACAAGGTGACAGATAGTTTGGGAATTAGGACAATTATGAGTAGGGTAAAACAACTCTTCCACCAGGAATTCATAACGTTGTTGATTTTCCTGTGTCTGAAGGAGAGAAGTGTAGCCATGGCATCTGCTTCTTTGTTGTCGTTCCTTGAAATCTGTTGAAAAGTTATTTCTACAAAGTATTTCTTTATATCATCAACCATCTTTTTATAAGGCAATAAATTTTCATCCTTTGTTTGTTAATCATCGTTGATTTGATTGATGATGAGCTGAGAGTCTCTAAAGACTTGAAGTTGTGTAATGTTCCATTCTATAGCCATTTTGATACCTGTAACCAAATCTTCATATTTTGCTGCATTGTTGGTGCATGGAAAGCTTAATTTGTATGCTTTTGGAATTGTATGACCTTGTGGTGTGATGAATAGAATACCTTCTTCTGATCCATGTTGTGTATATGAACCATCAGAGTATAATTGTCATGTTTTTGTGGTGACTGTTAGGATATCACAATCGAGAAATTCAATCTGCAAAGGACGATTATCCTGAAGCAGTGCCTCAGCTAGTTGGTCTGCAACGACTTGCCCCTTTATAGATTTTCTATCAACATACTCAATATCAAACTCACTCGGGATCATGATCCATTTTGCTAGTTGTCCTGTTAATGTTGCCTTGCTGAGTAAATACTTCAATGGATCGATTTTAGCTATCAACTTGATGGAGTGAGATAGTAGATAGTGTCTTAATTTTTGAGAAGCAAAAACTACTGCCAAGAATGCTTTTTCTGTTGGTGAATAGTTGATCTCATATCCCACTAATGTTCTGCTGATGTAGTAGATGGCCTATTCTTTTCCTTCATTATCCTATTGTGCGAGTAGAACTCCTAATGATACTTCAGTTGTTGATACATAGAGTAAGAATGGCTTTCCTGGACTTGGTGACATTAGGATGGGTGGTTGCATGAGATATGCCTTGATCTTATTGAATGTGTCCTCACATTAATGGTCCCACTTGAAATGAACATTTTTGTGTAATAAATGAGTACATGGTTGACATTTATCTGCCAATTGAGCGACAAATATTTTGATTGACTGGAGTCTTCCTTGGAGTGATCTAAGTTGACTGATATTCTTAGGAGATGTCATTTCCATGATTGTTTTGACCTTAGCTGGATCTACTTTGATGCCTCTAGCTGAAACAATGTATCCCAATAGCTTGCCTGAAGTGACATCAAAGGCACATTTCTTAGGATTGAGTCGTAGATTATACTGTTCTAACCTATCAAAGATCTTTTCTAGTATTATTATATGGTCTTCTCTATTGTATGATTTGGCCAAGATGTCATCCACATAGTCTTCCATGAATGTATGCATCATGTCATGCAATATCGTTGTCATAGCTCTCTGATATGTAGCACCTACATTCTTTAGTCCAAAAGGCATGGCGTTCCAGCAGAAAGTACCCCATGGACATGTGAAAGCTGTCTTTTCTTCATCTTTAGGTGCTATTTTAATCTGATTGTATCCGAAGAAACCATCCATTAGAGAGAACATGGAGTGTTCGGCAATTAAATCTACAATGATGTCAATGTTAGGCAAAGGAAAATCATATTTTGGACATGCATTATTAAGATCTCTGAAGTTTGTACATATTCTGATACTTTTATCTAGTTTGGAGACAAGAATGATGTTGGATACCCATTGAGGATAAGCTACAGGTCTGATGAATCCGATATCCAATAATTTCTTTAATTCTGCTTTGACTAGAAGAACAATATGTGGATGCAGTTTCCTTAATTCCTGTTTAACTGGTTTGGCTCCTGGACTGACATTTAAGTGATGCATAATAAGCTTTGGATCTAACCCCGGCATGTCTACATATGACCAGGCAAAATTGATTTTCCATCGTTTGAAGAATTCCATATATTGTTGCATTTCTTCTTCTGACAGAGAAGTTGTTGGATGTAGGATCTTCGGTTGCTCTGTTGTCCCAATGTTAACTACCTTTGTTGGTTCAATCAAAATGGATGACATTTATTGATAGTGCTCAGGTAAAGTGTCAAATCTCCCATCTTCCGGCGCCTCGAGGAGGTTTTCACCATTATATGTGTCTTTTCTTTTTACTTTTTCCTAATCTAATGTTTCCAAGAAATGGTTTTCAGCATTAGACCTGATATTGTTTTCTTTATTTTCCTTTTTGCGACTAGGAGATTTGGCACCCACTTGACTAGAAGATGCGTTGCTGAAATTCTTGGTGAGAGTTGTTGTGGGTTCGATTGCATTAAGATATACAGATATGGTGTGGTCATTCAGAAAGGTATCAATGGCAGTATGTCTTTCATTTTCCCAATCAATAAGTTTGGGGTGGATTAGAGGTAGGGGGTCATCAGGTTGAGATCTTTCGAGAGTATAAAGGGTCATGATGGATGTATGAAATTTTTTGATATGTATGTCAATGTCTAGAACAGTACTCTCATCAGAATGACCTCGCACAAGGAGCTCCTGATCATCCTCAATTAAGTCCAAGTTAGTTGAATGCGATTCTGATTCAAGTGAACTAGTTCCTAACATTTTCCTTGCATACGTGTGAACTACATCGACTCCCACATCTTCTTCAAAGCAATTTTCTTCAGCTGATTCTTCATAGTGATAGGAATCCCATTCCCATTCATTAGAATTTTTATCACTTGCATCTTGCAATCTACAACTTTGTTCATATAGTATTTGATTTGTTTCTTCATCTTTTCTTGTTACATCTTTTATTCTTTCATGTTCAACTTCTTCTGGACTGAGATTGAGTTCTATCAACCTTGCTATGAGCTCTCTTTGATTAGTACTAGGGTCGTTCTTATTTTTATTGAGATTTAAGGCTGGGTGGGATGTGCTTTTAGTTTGCTTTTCCTATTGATTTGAAGGTTGCTTTTGTTCCCATTTCATGTTTTCTTGAGCTTGTTGCTTAGCTGATGTTTCTTCTATTTCAATTGCCAGTTGTTCAAGTCTATTTTCATATTCCTCTTGTTATTGGCTAAAAGATGTGTCTTTTGGTAAAGAAACTTGTCCATACCCTAAGCCTTGTGAGTATGAGGTTGGATAGGTTCTTATATACCTTCTTTTCTCTTCCCTATAGGACCTGTTCCAGTGTATCCCATTTTTCTGAGAATGTTAAATCCCTTTCCATACTTTTCTGTAGGTATGCGGACATTGTTGATCTTTTGTTGAACTTCTTCATCCTTGTATATCCACTTTAGTACATCTTTGTCTTTCATTTCCTCTGATAAGGTCCCAGCACTAACAAATGCTCCATCAAATATCGGAAGATGTTTCACAATTGGTTGTTGTTTAGAGTTTGATGGTTTTCCAAAGGATTTAGGAGAAAGTGGTAATTATGAGATTGAATATTCTCCATTCCCTCAATCTCTTAGCTGCATTTATTTTCCCATACTTGACAAAATTGAGGCAAATGATTTTTCTTTAGATTGTGTGTTCGAAGATGATGCCTCCCTATTATGAGGAACAATGACTTCTTAAGCTAGATTCAAATTACTACAATACTAAAATGGATTTGAATCTGTTGAGATCATGATTTCCTGCCCATTATAGGGAAACTTTAGGCACTGATGATATGTTGATGGAATAGCTTGTATGTCATGTATCTAGGGTCTTCCCAAGAGTATGTTGTATGATAAGTCTAAGTCTAGAACTTGGCATGTTGTGTCTTTCTGTAAAGGTCCCACTCTGATAGGTAACATCATAATTCCTCTAGAGGAACGCTCTTCTTCATCATAAGCTTTAATGGTGATCTTTTTTGGGGGATCAACTGCATCTTTTGAATAACCTAGAGCACGGACTAGACTCAAAGAGCAAATGTTTAAGCCAGCTCCTCCATCTATTAGGACACGTTTAACTCGCGTCTTATGAATTATGACTTTGATATGCAAGGGAGCATTATGGGGATGTTGCAAGGACATGTCTTCTTCAGTGAATGATAAGCAGTGAGGGGTTGTGAGGTGTCCCACCATGGTTTGGAATTGATCTGTATCCAGATCTTTAGACATTGTTGTATCTACTAATTCTCTTTCTAGAATTTCTTTGTGTGCAGGTGAAAGCTTTAACAATTCTAAGATGGATATTTGTGTGGGCGTTTTCTGTAATTGTTCCACTAGATTATATTATTTTGTAGTGGATGACGTGTTTGTTGTAGGGCCCGGTAAAACAACTTTAGCTTTGCTTCTTGTGATAGCATGAACAAGTTCTTGATTTTTCTTTTCTTTAATTACAATCACATTTACCACATTATCATATGTATGAGCGTAGTTTACCTTCGCTTTACCCTTACCATTTTTAGTTGTTGATGATTCACCCTTCTCATAATTTGGAAGCGGATTTTTAAAAGTTGTATGAGATTCATTTGTTGTATGTCCATCCATAGTTATTACTCCATTATCAATCAAATCTTGGATGACATGTTTCAACCGTTGACAATTATCTATGTGATGTCCCTTGTTTCGATGGAAATTGCAATAATGGTTATCATTCCACCAAGGGGGTTTTACTTGAGGTTCGTAGTTCCTTTCTTCTGGTAAAGTAATTGATTTGTTTGCAAGCAGTGTCTTTAGTATTGACCCAAGGGGTTCACCAATGTTTGTAAATTGCTCGAAAGAAATTTTTGATAGTTGTTTTTTGGTGATTGTTGTTTTGCAAAGCCATTGCTGAGTGATGGGATAAATTAAAAACCAGTTGTTTTGGTTTCACATTGTTATTATCCACTATTCCATTGTTGACAAAATTACGATTTCTATTCCAAAACATTGGCTTATCATTGTGATTGTTGTTATTAGTGTTGTTAGGAGGATGGACTCCTTCTTTGTATATTTTCAACTCACCTTTCTTTATCATGGCTTCCTCCATTATGATTCCATTATCAATCATCTTTCCAAAACTTTGATTTCCTTGCATTTTTAGATGATAACTCATTTGATCATTTAGTTTGTCGATGAATATGTCCATTTTTTCATACTCTGGCACCATTCGAGGATATCGTGAAGCTAACCATCTCCATCACTGTAAAAATGTCATGAAAGGTTCTCCACTCTTTTGTTTGGCATTATATAGGTCTAGCATTGTTACTTTATGTTGTATGTTGTAAGAGTATTGTGAAACAAACTTATCCACCAATTCTGAGAATGATCTGATTCCAGGTGTAAGTTTGGAGAACCATTCCATAGCTAGTCCAGTTAAGCTTTTCGGAAATAATCTCATCAAGTAGGTATCCTCATGTTCAAACTCCATACTCATTGTGCAAAATTATCGTATATGATCTTGAGGGTCAGTGCTTCCATCATATTTTTTCGTATCTAGGAGTTTCACAACCTATAGGAAATGGTATCATGTTTAGATTTCTATCGAATGGATAAGGACAATTTTTTTGGAGTATCTTCTAATATTTCCTCACTGCATATTTTGAATTTGTGTTTGCAGTGTTTGTATTTGTTGTGTGATAGTTGTGATAGGATTATCAACATTATTCGTTCTTGCATAACCATGATTTTTTATTCTAGGAGGATCTTGGTCTCTTCTTGTATCATCTCTACTCCTTCTTGTATCTTCATTGGATTGAACGTTATTTAGAATTTCTACGTCATCTCTTTTGGAAATGTAAGTTTCTTCATTGGTTCTGGTGTTACTAGGAATTGACGTGTCATTCATTTTGAGACCAAAAATATCCTCATATTGTTCATTATTAGGTGGAGGGTCACTTTTATTTTGTGTCAATTTGTTCACATCAAAATCTTGGGGGAGTGTAGCACCAGATTTTGCTAACATTAGAAAATATTTTTCTTTTTCTCCCTCCAATAATTCATCCATAAATTTATCGAATTGAGGATCTTTTTTGATGTCTCTAACATGTTGTTATGTTATTTCTTCTTCAACTTGTATTTCATCTTCGTGTTCCATGGTTCTATAATCTTCATTTATTTCCAATGTTTCAATTTCCATCTCTATGATCTTTCATCTTTGAGCCCTAGTTAGAACAGGCATACACGTGTGTTAGATATTGCACTAGGATTCGATTGTCCAAAAGTTGTTTTGATAAGTGATCAACTGTCAATGTAAATGTGATAGAGTGATATGACACGAAAAGATGATTCAAGTGTTTAAGAGTTTGCAAGTTTTTCGATCTTCGGTTTTGGAGTGCAATGATGATGATTTGATAAAAACCAAGTCCAATAGGAATGATATATCCTACGATGTGGGACAAGATTATCCTGACCAAACGTTGTAGTTTCATGATAAAGGATGATAGATCCTGATGAGAAACTATGTTTTGAGTGATCAATTTATCAAAGAGGGTGATAATGCACTTTGAGATGTTAGATCTTGAACTTGTTGAATATGAATACTTGAAAACCTTGAGGTGTCTATTTCTAGAGTCTGATTTGACAAATGATAACTTGACCAAGAGAACCAAGAAGACAATCTAAGCACAGAATGATAGATAACATGTGTTTATGCTCACTATAAACTGACCAAGCAAATATGACAGATCTAAAAAAGAGATGCAAGAAGACAGTTCTGGATAGACAGAGACATAAATTCGTATGATACCTTATATAGCCTCAAACAACAATTTAGATAGGCTCATATGACAAACCAGAAATCTCGCATGACAGAAGACATAAACTTGTACGAGCTTTCTCATAGAACCAGATGACAAATGATGACACAAAATTACTTGCTAAGATGACTCGTACGACAATTCTCACTAGACCGGAAGATAAAAGATAATACAAATTTTTCTGATAGACTGGCTCGTATGACAATTCTCACTGGACCAGATGATAAACTAGATGCCTTGTACAACAAACTAACAAGGTTGTATGACAGAGGACAGAATAGAGACAAACTTTGTTTGGACAGATTTTTATCAATGAAGTTTGATGTTTTGCTTATGTTTTCCAGTTTCTTATATGTCTGATTTTCTGTTTTAGGGACGAAGAAATGACAAACACGTGATATGTTAAGTGACCTCAAGCACAATATGCTACCTAAGGAAGTTGTCTGAGAGAGAAAACCTTTGCTTGCAAGCTTAGGTACACACCCAATAGCTAATGAGAATACAGCCATTGAGTCTCACGCAATGGATTCTCAACTTCGTATTATCCGACTCCAAATGCTAATGGGGGCACGATATGGCAAGTGTCTTGGGAGAGTTACTATCTCTCTTGCATAAAGATTATCCCCCTTTTGGACGTGAATCGAGTAGCTTATAATTTAATTGGAACTAGTAAGGGATTTGTTCGGCGTGTCGAGGTATAAACTCAATTAAGAGGTCTCTCAGCCTTGAAAACCAAGGTTTGATATACCCGAAGGTAGGGAGGAGAGCTATTCCTAAGCACTGCCATTAACTTGATTTTCATCAAATCACATTTATATTATAGTGGGTTGGAGTACTTGTCATTAGCCATTCCCACTTGGGTCGTTCCCCTCTCCCCGGCCTTAATGGCTTTGGCCTTATAGGCTCCTCGGGAGGGCAGGCCTGCTAAAGATATGCACTAATGAAAGAAAAGGATGAGTCTGGCTTTCTGATCACCTAAGAAAGGTGAGATAATACTCGCCTATCATCAAAACACATAATACATGATTGTTTATTTTCATTAGAAAAAACAAGTGTGCCTAGAAAATCTAAAGAAAACATAAAGTTTGGTTGAGTCCTCCTAGGCAACCTGCAAAATAGATACATTAGTAGTCATGATGTTTGGATGAAATGAAGTTTTGACAAGCGTAATCTTTGACAATCATCCTGCAAAAACCAGTTAGGCTGCCGAAAAACTCACAAACAGACCAGGGTTAGCATTAGTAATAATCAAATGGAAGCATGAAAACCCTAAAATGCAATCTGCTTTGAAAACACAGAAATGAAATTTCGTACGACAATTCTCTATGCTCATACGAGGACACAAAGGAACTTGTACAAGGCAAAAAGGGAACTTGTACAAAATTATGAATCAGACCCGCCCAAAAACCTGCTAAATTGGAAATTTGATGATGTTAAGAGACCAAAAATGAGCTTTTCAGCCCCACGGTGGGCACCAAAAATGTCGTGCTTGTGAAGTGTGATACCTACAGCTGCAACAAAAACACTCAATAGATCATTACAATCATGATTAGAAAAATTAAAATCAAATAAAGATGAGCCATGACAAAGCGACCTATCTCCTCCTAAGAGATGCGAGTATGGATTTTCTCTCAGATCTAGATAAGCAATCCCAGTTACTTGACTACACCTAGATGGAGGATTTGAAATGATAATGATATGCAAAGATGGGATTGATTATGCTAGATTGATCCAAGACACTAATTAAGCTAATGATATGCATGATTAAGCTAGAAAAGAGATTGATTAAGCTACATGATTCAACAATTATGCTAGAAAATGATCAAGTTAAGCTAAATTCAAGATGCAATTGCTTATAAAAACAATGCTCAAATGATATGCCTATAATAACAATGCCTAAATTGATAATGAGATGGGATCCTTATTGCTCCAAAATGGGGGATATTTATAGGATTTCCAAGGCCAAAGGTGAGGTAGCAGGAATCAACGATCAAGATTGAGTCTAAAGATATCAAGGGTGAAATTGGAGGAGGTTGGAGAAGAGGTTGGACAAAGAGACACTTGTCATCTTTGTGGTAACAATTGTCAAGGAGCCTTTCTCATAAAAGGGAAAGTGTCCAAGAGAGGAGACATGTGGCCAAAGTGCCATGTGTCTCAAGAATAAAATATCCACACCATAGGAGGTTAGGATAAAGAGGTTAGAATGTGAAAGATAGGATAGGGTTGGTTAAACCCAAGGTTAGGTGGAATGGGTTAGGTTAGAGGGATGGTTAGGTTAGGTGGTTAGAAGTTAGGAGACATGTGGGTAATTTGAATTTAAAATTTTAAATAATAAGAAAAGACTAATTAATTTTCAACAACTCATAAATTGATTTGTTTTAATTAATTAGGGGATTAGAAGAATTGATTGAAGTGGGGGGAAAGATCAATTAATTTGAATTAATTAATCAAAGGGGACTATTGAAATGAACTTATTAAATAAATCCTTAGATTTATTAATAAGTAGATGAAAGGGAGAATTTCTTCAAATTGCCTAATGAATTCAATTAAATTGGGAAGGGGGATTAATTAAATAATTATTTGTTTAATTAATTATCTTCGGACCATTGTTAGGTGTATACGCCAGTCTAGCATATAAAATTCAGTATCTAGAACTCCTATAGTTGCATCTTATCAAATGCTTAAGGAGGACAAAAGGTATGATCTGTGTGGAGTGCTTCTCAGGGAGATAATGAGCAACCTCAAGAAGATAAAACAAGATAAGAAACATGTTTTAAAGTTTGGTTCTCTGATTGTCTATTTAGCAATTTACTTCTTGAATGAAATCCCCGAAATAAGAAAAGTTCAATGGGCTCATGATAAACCGGTGGCAGTCCAAATCAAAGAAGGTTTTTCAAGAATTGGGTGATACTGTAGCTCAATTTTAGGCCATGATGCAAATAAGAGAGTGGATCCCAAAACATTTTGTTGACAAATATGAGAATACAATCTGTTTCATGGTAGACAAAGATCAATTTCACATGGAGGTTGTTGAACCTAGAACCATTTGGATCATGCCCATGGGGTATGAGGTAGATGGAAATACACTTGATGCATATGCTCAACACCTGTGGAGTAAACCAGTAGATGAGAAGGAGGAGAGGTTAAGTATTTACAAGGAGAAATACTTAGACTTGCATAAGAAATTTACTGATCCGGCAAGAAAGAGGAAAGTCGGAAAAGAGGTTGAAGAGTTTGCTGAACAAATGGGTATTACCAAAGAAGTTGTGCAAAGGGCTAGGGATCAAAATTACTGAACGAGGAGGACATGGTAAAGCCTAAGAATACAAAACCCATCTCCACTCCTCCCAACCAATCCAAGCCAATTAAATCCTAGTCTACACCTACCTCTGGTGTTCAGAAGCCTAACCCTCCACCCAAGCCACAAGCCAAGTCAGCTGGTGGAGTTGAGAAGAGGAAGAAGGAGAAGCCTCAAAGATTATATGTTGCAGCCACTACTAAGAATATAAAAACTCACTCTGATGAAGCGGTGAAAGAGGTGAAGAAGACATCTACCTATGCTAGGGTAGTGAGGAAGCCTCAATCCAATAGATCCCAGCCATCCAAGAAGCCAAGAGCTAAATTTGAGCCATCTAGTAGAGCCAAAGTGAGCAAGAAGCAGAAGTCTGAATTAGATGAAGCTTTGAAGTTTGGAAAATTTGAAGGTACTTATGATGTTGTGCCCCAAATGATTGAGAATAAAATAATTGATGAAGTACTTAAGGATGGTAATTTGAAGAATGTGCCTGTATATTATGAAAAATTTGATGATAAAGATCAAAGAGCTATAGAGGAAGAAGTTGTACAATACATGGATGTTTATAGTAAAACATTAATAGAATTATTATCCATGATACCCAAGAGCCTATATGATATTTTGGGTGCAAGGAGGCATACAACAAGTTTAGAGGATGAAAGAATAAAGGAATATGTATTAGTGAATTTGAGCTCTGTAATTTCTAAAGCTAAGGTTGTTAGACTACTAAATCTTGCAAAGGAGAGATTCAGAAGCAAGAAGAGAGTCAATAAAATCATTCTCAGTAAAATAGATGAAGTGACTAAAGAGACTACAGAAATTTTGAGACAATTTTTCATAGATCACAAATATGATGTGAATCTGGCACATGAGGAGACTCGAGCGGGAGAGAAATCACATGACACATCTATTCCAGAAGTGCATGCAGTCGTTCCTGATGTGTAGAAAGATCAAACATCTAAGAAGGCCATTCTGGTAGAGCATACCAATGTGCATGCAGCAGTTGATGTTGATCAGAGGGTTGATAACTCCAATGAAGCTAAAAAGGATCCTCTAGTGATAGAAGTTGTTTCAGAAAAGGCAGTTGAGGAGACAGTTGATGCTAAAAAGGGTGAAGATGATGGTAAAGATGCGAGTGCGGAAGAAGAAGGAAAGGAGAAAGAAGAGGAGAAGGATGATCAGGCTCTGGTGACAGTGACAAGAGACACAGTAGCTAACAAAGGAAAATAGGTTGTTACTAATTCAGATAATTTTTCTCAAGGGCCTATTGATCTAAGTTCTTTATCTCTGATTCAAGCATTGAAGCTAGCAACTCTTGCGCAAGCTAAAGCTAGTGAGGACTTACTGAAGTCCCATACTGTAGATAAAGAGTTGATAACATTGGTGGGAGATGTATTGGATAAAATTTTGCCATCATTTAAACCGGACACATCTAATAATCCCTCAGGTAACCTTATTGAAGATCTTTTCATGGATTCGATAAGTGGTGTTGGTGCAACTTCTAGAAGGTTTTCAGGATGCTGATGGTTATCATATTCATGTTCTAGTTTATTGGTGGTATTTCATTTGGTTTATGGCGACCTAATTTACGTCTGGTCTTATTCTGCTAGGTTATGGACCGGTTTATGTAACGTGTTGGTGGATGCTCCTGATGCGTTACCAGTTGGATTTATTGTTTAGTTAATGTTGTTTAGGTCTTAGGCTGACTTGGGTTATCATTATTTTGTAGGTTTATGTAATGGATTTATTGTATTATCGTTTAGGTGGCCAACCTAATTGTTTAGGTCCCGAATTGGTATAAATATGATGTAAGATCTCTTTGTAGATCATGGTCATGGTATGGGATTGTGGTTATGGGATTATCTATGTGTGAATAAAGTGTAATCATATGTAGAAGGTTTGGTCTATCATAGGTGATCAAATTGGGTTTGTGTAAGAGGTTTAAGACCTCTGACATTGGGCTTAACTGGAACTGTACTCAAGCATAGGAGATGATATTCTTGTAGTTGATTCTTATTTTTTGGATTGTAGTCTAGATTTCTTTTGTAGTCAGTGAGGATCCTTTTGTGATGAGAAGTGCGCTCTAGGCTGTTGGCCTTCCTACATGTGCAGGCCCCTTATTGTATTCACATACTTACTGCAAAAGTATCACCTGACTATGGGTAGGCTTCCCACCGTGGTTTCTCCCTTTACCGGGTTTTCCACGTACAAATCTTGGTGTTATGTGTTGTGGATGCATGTTAATTGGTTTATGATTTATGTTTGTGCTTAATTGTTATATTTTCTATTCTGGTATTTGGTTTATGCATTCCGGTAAAAGGTTTTATGTGCTTAAAGTTACATAATCTATTAACAACTGATTCACCCGCCCCCCTCTCAGTTGTTCACCAGTTATCTTAATAATTGGTATCAAAGCTTGGTCCTCTCTGCAAAAGCTTAAGCACTTGAGGGAGATCCTATGGTGAGTAATCACTCAACTTCAATTACTTATCGAAAGGACAGCCCTAGGCTTGAAGGAACAAATTACAGAGGATGGAAGCTTCAAATGGAGACTCATCTGAGATGTCTTAGCAAGAATATTTGAGAGATCACTGAGAAGGGGTATATTCTTTATGATCCGGCATTTGACAACCCTCCTCTAGTAGCCTTGGATAAGAACATTGAAAATGACTATAATGCTAGAGAAGCCCTTTTGAGTGCCCTTTCAGATCAACACGTAATGGGATTAATAGACAAATCATTTGCAAAGGCTATATGGGATAAGTTGGAGACTCTGAATGAAGGTGACCCTACTATTAAAATTGCTAAACTTGATGGTTATTGGGTAAGGTATGAGAACCTGAGAATGGAGGAAGATGAAAGGATTACAACTTTTATGGAAAGAGTTAATGAAATTGTCTTGGGAATTCAATATTGTGGTGGATCTCTGAGCGAAGATGAGATTGTTTCTAAAGTACTAAGAGATTTACCATCTGCTTACAAGATGAAGGCTACTACAATTTATGAGTTGAGAACAATGTCTAACACTTTTGTTAATAGGGATACTTTGGTTGGAAAGTTATCTGATTTTGAGCTTGAATAATTTGGTCCTCAAGGAGCTGCAAAGACAGATTTTGCATTCAAGGAATCTACATCATCAACCAGCAAGAGTGATTGGAAATAATTATATTCAAAGGAACTAGAGGATATGAGGAAACAAGATGAAGAGCTTGAAGAACTTAAAGCACTATTTGCTAGAAGAGTACCTAAAGGTACAACAGGAACTAAGTATGAAGGAAAATCACCTTTCAAATGTTTTGCATGTAATAAGATAGGTCATTTTGCATCTAGATGTCCTGAGAGGATTTCAAGATATGAGGAGAAATTTAGAAGATCTTTTAAGCCTAACCATGAATATCATAACAAGCATAAGTACAGGAGGAACAAAGACAAATCATGCTACTATGTTGATAAGGAAGGTGTAACTGATGATTCTAATGATGAACCGACAAAAGATTCAGTTAGTGGATCTGGCAATGGAAAGGAATAGGTATTATTGGCTATCAAGGAAGATACTCTGGAACCTGTCATTCATAATGAAGATAAGGCACTTGCTACTAAAGTTGAAGACAAGGATGAATGGGTAATAGATAGTGGATGTTCACATCATATGAGTGGAGATAAAAGGAATTTTTTATCTTTGCAATAATTTGATGGTGGTCTGGTCAAATTTGGAGATGACAAAGCATGCATGATCAGAGAAAGAGGAACTATATCATTGGATGGTAAGCATAACACTGATAATGTTTATTATGTTGAAGGTTTAAGGCATAATCTTTTGAGTGTAGGACAGTTGGTGAATAAGGGATTTCAACTATAGTTCAAGGATGGAAAATGCAAAATTATCAACAGATTTGGTTTGGAGATTGCAACCGGTACTCAGACTAGAGGTAACATCTTTCATTTGAACTCCGGTGAGAAGACATGTTTGATTGCACATATTGATAAGAGTTGGCTATGGAATAAGAGGTTGTGTCATGTGAATTTTGATTGCATTTTAAAGATCAATTCAACTAAGGCGGTTAGAGATATACCTAAGATTGTGAAGCCTCATAATCCAATATGTAAGGAATGTCAAATAGGAAAGCAAGTCAGAACTTCTTTTAAGAGTATTCAAGATAAATCTAATGATGTTCTTAGTCTTATTCATACCGATTTATGTGGTCCTGCTAGAATAAAAAGTTCTCAGGGTGATAGATATTTCATGCTAATCATTGATGACTATTCTAGAATGATGTGGCTTACTTTTCTACAGGATAAATCTGAAGCCTTTGAAAAGTTTAAGATATTTAAAGATATGGTTGAGACAGAGACAAGATTGAAAATCAAATGCTTAAGATTCGATCAGGGTGGTGAATTAACATCCAGAGAATTTAACTGTTATTGTGAGAAACATGGAATAAGGAGATAGTTGTCTGCACCCCGGACACCTCAGCAAAATGGTGTTGTGGAAAGAAAGAATAGAATTATCCTAGATGCAGCTAGATCTATGATGATGGAAGCCAATTTTCCTCATATCTATTGGAGAGAATCTATGAGCATGGCGATGTACACATTCAACAGAGTTCATATCAAAGGAGACACCGGTAAGACACCTTATGAGTTATGGTTTGGTCATACACCTACAGTTAAGTATTTCATAATCTTTGGTAGTAAATGCTATATCAAAAGAGATGATTCCATTGGAAAGTTTGATCCTAGATGTGATAAAGGAATATTTCTTGGTTATTTAAATGAAAGCAAAGCATATAGATGTTATAACAAGATATTGCAGAGAATTGTGGAGAGCACTAATGTTAAGGTGGATGAGCAGTACAGAGGTCAAATTAGAACTTATGAGAGAGAACCGGAAGTATAAATGATCATAACTAAACCGGTAGCACCTGTACTAGAACATAATGTTGAACCAGTTACTTCGACAGTATCAGAAAATTCAGTAGTAACTGAAGATCGGAGTAAAGAATTAGAAAGTTAGAAGACTCCTCGGTATGTAAGGTTAAATCATTCAGAAGATCAGATCATTGGAGACAAGAGCAAAGGATTAATGACAAGAAGAAGGTTGGCAACTGAAGAGGTATGTTTAATTTCTCAAATTGAACTGGCATCAGTAGATGAAGCATGTAAGGATGAATGTTGGATGAAAGCTACGGAAGAGGAATTGGATCAGATAGAAAAGAACAACACATAGACTTTAGTTCCCCGGCCTAAAAATAAGAATGTTATTGGAACTAAATGGGTTTTTAGGAATAAATTGAACGAAGATGGACAAGTTGTGAGGAACAAGGCCAGATTGGTAGGTAAAGGATATTCTCAAGAGGAAGGAATTGATTATGATGAAACTTTTGCTCTGATAGCTAGGATTGAAGCTGTGAGATTATTTCCTGCTTATGCCACCCATAAGAACTACAAGGTTTCTCAGATGGATGTTAATTGTGCATTTCTAAATGGATATCTTGAAGAGGAAGTCTACATTGAGAAACCTAATGGATTTTTACTTTCAGATGACAATAACATGGTTTGCAGATTAAGGAAAGCTTTATATGGTTTGAAACAAGCACCTAAAGCTTGGTATGCTAGATTGGACAAATATCTTTTGAAGCTTGGTTTCACTAAAGGTAATGCTGACAGTAAATTGTATTATAAAACCACTGATGATGACATATTCATTGTTGAGGTCTTTGTTGATGATAGCATTTTTGGAGGTGAGGATAAGTTATGTATGTAATTCTTTGATAATATGAAGAATGAATTTGAGATGTCTATGATTGGAGAAATGAGATTTTTCTTAGGTTTGCAGATTAATTAGATTGATAAAGGTATTTCATCTATCAAACTAAGTATGCTAGAGAGTTGTTGAAGAAATTTGGTATGGAAAATTTCAAACCGGTTGGTACCCCTATGGTTACTAGTGAAAAATTGACAAAGAAAGATGTATCAACTCCAGTAAATCCTACAAGGTATAAATCTATGATTGGAGGTCTATTATATTTGACTCAGACAAGACTAGATATAATGAATGTTGTTTGTATTGTATCAAGATATCAAAGTGATCCTAGAGAGAATCATGAGAGTGTAGTGAAAAGGATTTTTAGATATTTACAGGAAACAACTGAATATGATTTGTGGTTTCCTAAAGATGATGACTTTACACTATGTGCATATACAGATGCAGATTGGGCTAGAGATATAGATGACCAGAAAAGCACATCCGGTGGAGCTTTCTTCCTTGGGAAGAAACTTGTTTCATGGATCAGCAAGAAATAGTCATGTACTTCTCTATCTACTATTGAAGCTGAGTATGTTGTTGCTGCTACAAGTTGTACACAAGTTCTATGGATGAAGCAAATGTTGAAGGATATAATGGTAGATTGTAATGAGCCGGTATTTATTCACTGTGATAACTCTGTTGCTATTGACATATCAGAGAATCCGGTATTTCATTCTAAGACAAAGCACATATCAATCAAGTATAACTTTCTGAAGCAAAAGGTGGAAGCAAATGAAGTCAGATTGGTTTATGTGAACACTAAAGAGCAGATTGCAGATCTTCACTAAACATTTGCCCAAGGAATCATTTGAGTACTTTAGAGACAGATTGGGGGTCTTTGCCCCTCCGATTGAAACTTGAGTGATGCGGATTGGTATCAGTCTGATATGCATTATCAAAACTATCATTCATTATGGATTGATGAGATGGTGCTACTACTCAGGGGGAGTAGTCAACTATGTGGTTCAGAGGTTTTATTATTTTTCTTTGATGTTTATGTCATATTTATGGCATTGATGTCAAAGGGGAGAGATATTCATGTGAAAAATAGAAAATAGAGATTAACAAAGATATCAGTCACAGGGGAAGTTTGTTCTATGGTTTGGTTATTTGGTTAAGAACTTCATTGTTATATCATTTGATTGGATGTCTTCCATTGGGGGGGATTTGTTTGGCACTTCTTGGCAATTGGATGTTTTTCACATCTAGTGTTTCCATCAATGCCAAAGGGGGAGATTGTTGTAAATTTTGAGGAATTGATTATGTGTTGCATTGATGTTTGTCATTGATGTCAACACTAGCTTCTTTTGTTGTCTACCGGGTTCTAGTAGGGTGGTTGGACTTTCATGATGATCAGAAGAATTATCTCCAGTATATTTTGATTTGTGGAATTGGTTTGGTTTAATCATTCATGTTATTCAGATGCGTGTCACATGCAGTTGGTTCAGGATTTGGTGATCTGGAAGCCATCATATGTTCTAGTAAGCCTTTTTGTTACCGGTTATTGAAGATCTTTTGATGGATTCGATAAGCGGTGTTGGTGCAGCTTCTAGAAGATTTCCAGGATGCTGATGGTTATCATGTTCATGTTCCATTTGATTGGTGGTATTTCATTTGGTTTATGGCAACCTAATTTAGGTCTGGTCTTATTCTGCTAGGTTATGGACCAGTTTATATAACGTGTTGATGGATGCTCTCGATGCGTTACCGGTTGGATTTATTGTTTGGTTAATGTTGTTTTGGTCTTAGGCTGACTTGGATTATCATTGGTTTGTGGGTTTATGTAATGGATTTATTGTATTATCTTTTAGGTGGTCGACGTAATTATTTAGGTCCCGTGTTCGTGTAAATATGATGTAAGATCTCTTTGTAGATCGTGGTCACGGTATGGGATAATGGTTATGGGATTATCTATGTGCAAATAAATTTGTAATCATATGCAGAAGGTTTGGTTGATCATAGGTGATCGAATTGGGTTTGTGTAAGTGGTTTAAGACCTTCGGCATTGGGCTTAACCTGAACTGTAGCAGTGCGCTCTAGGTTGTTGGCCTTCCTACATGTGTAGGCCCCTTGTTGTATTCACATACTTAATGTAGAAGTATCATCTGACTATGGGTAGGCTTCCCACCGTGGTTTTTCCCTTTACCGGGTTTTCCACATACAAATATTGTTGTTATGTGTTGTGGATGCATGGTAATTGGTTTATGATTTATGTTTGTGCTTAATTGTTATTGATGCTCTGTAAAAAGGATGTTAGGAAACACAAACATAAGACAAGCATAGTCAAACGTTAGTGTTAGTATCATAAACAAAATACGATCCTAAGCAAGCATATCAAGAGAGATATCAAACATTTAATGGAAAGCATGCAAAAAAAAAAGAAAGACACTAAACTTCTCCAAATGCTTGCCAACATGTTAATAGTTGCTCCTCCCTTGTTCCTCTCCTCTCCAAGTTCCACAAGAGTGTAGCCCTCATCTTTTTGCACTGCTCTGGAAGTCTTATGGAGATTCAAGATTTATGAAAAATGATCAAAAGGCTATGCAAAAATGCAAGCTAAATAGACATGATAAAGCACCTAATTAAGATATATTGATTTTAACCAAAATAACAATGTAAATTAGATTATGATTTGCTCCTAGAATGCTCTCTTAAATTTCACTATAAATTAGATGCATACAAGATTTCTGGATCTTGATATGAAGGAAATGGGCTCTATTTATAGGAAAAAAAGAGAAATGGATGGCTGAGATTGAGTAATCTCAACAAGGGTCAGGATTGATGGGTTTATGATCCATGTGAGGGTTTTCAACCCAATCCCAGGATGACAAATGTCCTCATGAGATGGCTTGAGAGGAGAGGGAAGAAGCATTAAATGTTTGAGATGACATGAAGGTTAGTTTGGGAAGTAAGGTTAAGCTTGAGTTGAATGAATAAAGTCTTTATCCAATGAATAATGTCTTTATCCAATGGACAAACTCTTGTGCAAGAGTTAGTGGGGATAACCATGGTCAAAGCAATGAATGCTTGAGGAGACACATGAGTTAAGTCGAGGTTGAGTTAGAGGTAAAGCCTCTAACCATGTGGGCAAGTGGAATTAACCATTAATGGCTATGTAAGCCATAAATGGTCATGTAAGAACCATTAATGGTTTGGAAGACTTTAGGGGTTAACTTGTTGGAGACATAAAGCATTTAATGTTTTTCAAAGACTTTGGAGGCTTTGAGAAGTGACTTCAAGTTGCTTAGGGATGTGACAATAATTAGGGGATGGGTTTAGGCTAATTAGGAATGGTTTAGAAAAATCTAGAATGGGTTTAGGATGCAATTGGGTTTGGTGGGTGAGGGAAAATAGGATTTTAATTAAAATAAAATTACTTTATTTCAACAAAATAGGTGCAACTTGCATTTGTACGAGAATGTAAGTGGGGCGGTAGTTTAGGGATTTAAATAAATATTTTATTGTTTATTTAAAAGAGGAAAGGGGGTTAAATTAAATAAATATTTTTTATTCATTTAACTGATTTAGAGTGTGGCTTAATGAATTAATTTAAATAAATTGAATAATTTATTTAATTAATAGGAGAAGAGGTTGAGGATGAATTAATTAAATATTAATTTAATTAACTGATTATTGAGGGTTAAATAATCAAATAATAAGTAAATATTTATTTAATTAAGTGGACAGATTTATGTGACTTCAGTTATATCTGCTATTCCGGTATTTGGTTTATGCATTCCGATAAAAGGTTTTGTGTGCTTAAAGTTTCATAATCTATTAACAACTGATTCACACCCCCCCCCTCTCAGTTGTTCACCGATCATCCTAACAGTTTAATGCCATGAGACTGAAAATATTTTTGAAGATGATTGAGAGTGATAGGGTAAGTTTAATAACTGCTATGAAAGATATTCAAGATGCATTAAATGAAGGTGGTCAAATATACAAGTCATGTCTAATTTTGCCAAAGTTTACTATTGACATTGACAAGAAAATAAGAGAATGTGATGGCCATCTTGCTAGCATATCTTAGTCATATGCACCTCAATCAGTCTCGGCTAGCAGTTTTGAACCATGAGTTTTAAGTATATTGGATAAGATTAAGAGTCTAAATCAGAAAAAGGACAACATTTTGGGTAGAGTGGGAGAAGTGAGGAGTCTTATCACTCCCTGGATAGATTCTCTGATGAGAAGTATGCAAGATGCAAAGGATGCTCTGAATAAGAGTGTTTAGGAAGATAGAAGAGGAGCTGAGATGCACGCCTATCTTTTCAATGATACGATCAATTTTTTGGAGAGTTTTAAGAAGACATGGGATAATCACTTGTTGTCCCTAAGGACAATTTTTGTAGATATTTCCAAGTTTTTGTAAACAACTGTATATATGTACCCTCGTATATAGATTTTGGCGGATTCTTATCTTTGGCATTGTTGTCAAAGGGGGAGAGAGTGGAGTGAAAAATGGTGCAAATTCTTAGGGGGGGCTTGTAGATTCTTGTAAAGTTTTGGGAGAGTTTGAAATTTTGAAGTTTTGCAGTCTTGAGTGTACAGTTCATTTTTCACAGTGTTGCCATCAATGCCAAAGGGGGAGATTGTTGGAAAGAGACATTGTTCCAATGAAGATTGATGCATGAGATATGCTTAGGAGTTGTCATTGATGGCAACTCAGTTCAAAAATCATATCCAGTGTACATAGATTTGATTTACCGGAAGTCATATTATTCATAAGGCATAAGTCTGGAAGGTAGAACACAGTAACCGATAGAGTATGAGTACAGTTTGCATATCTTGATTTTGGTTGTGTAGTTTTGGCTGCGGTAATAAAGGTAGATAATTTGAGGTTTGAGGAAGCTTAATTTGTGATCCTAATATCCAGTATTGATTCATGAGCGAGATTAAAGGTCCGACATCCAGTAATTCCGGAAGAGAAGAGCTATTTTGGTGTAACGTATGTTGCAAAATCCTTGGGTTGATTTCGGTGATTGGTTTCATGTTCAAGGTAATTGAGTTGACTTGTGTGAAGCTTTTTATCATTTTGTTTAGGTCCGCATATGTATTTGTGGATGGTTTGAGCTGACTTGGTGATACACGTTTCATGTTGTGTGTTATGCGGTTTTTGGAAGTCGACATGAAAAATGATTTATTTTGTTGATGCAGATAAATAAGACAGATTCATTTGAGCATTTTTATGTGTGAGATGAGTGTGAGAAGTCTGTATGAGTGAATGCACAAATATTGGTGAATGTGATTGAAGATTTTAGTGTTCTAGTATTTGATAGAGCAGGAAAGTAGAGCAGTTGCAGAAGTCAATCTGAGCCTAACTGGAACTATTATTTGCCATAAGTAGATGATATTATTTAGTCCATTCATTATTGTAATCAATTGTAATAACTTGTAAGGCAATGAGCCTTCCTCCAAGTTGTAGCCCTTTTGTATTTGAGCAGTGAGCTCTAGGCAGTGTGTCTGAATGCAAGTGCATTCCCCTTATGTAATATTATCATACTCCTGGAAATAGTATAATAATATTGTGGATTCAAATCCCACCATGGTTTTTTCCTTTCCGTGTTTTCACGTAAAAATCTTGGTTTTATGGTTGTGTGGTTGATTGGCTTATGTTTTTACACTTTACTTTCATTCTTATGCATCCGGTGATTTAAGAATCGGCTTAATAAGTTTGTAAATTACAAAACATTGATTCACCCCCCCTCTCAGTGTTCATTGATTCCAATAGTGACTTTCTCAGCTTGTTTGATGACTTTCTCATCAACTGATGATGTAACTAGCTCAATTACCTCTGAAGACTTGGTTATCTTAATCAACACAGTGGTGAGTTGTTCCACTTGTTTCTTAAGTTTATCCTTCTTAACCTTATCTTCATTATATATTGCCACAAGATTATCAAAAGATGTTGAGAATCTTCCATAGTTACCTCATGAATTTGCTTGCCCAATTTAATTATGTTATTGACATAATATGTAGGTTGAATTTTGTCAAAATCTATGTATGGAGGAGGCACTGCAAGTTCAACATACTTGATCTTTGATATATCCACTTTAACCCTAGACAAAGTCTTAGCCTTCTTTGTAACCTTGGGCTTGATAGGAACCAGCTGGCTAAAGTCAATCATTTGGGAAGATGGGTTGATTATTCCTTTTGGGAGTATTGGAGATCAACCAAGGTGGTAAAGGAGTGTCATCTTCAACTCCTGTGGCTAACACTTGAGATGAAATTTCTTCTTCCTATACAATTGTAGTCACAATGGGAAGAGTAGAAATCACAATTGCAAGTGGCTTCTCTGTGACTAAAACTTTAGGTATGAGTTCAATCTATGACACGAACATATCAAAATATCCTAACATAGAAAAAGACAGTTTAGACAAATTTGGGAGAAACACATTTTCAATGTTGTCCTATGGAGTGTCTAAGGCTGACTCACTAGTTGTTGTAGAGGGAATGGTTTGGATAACTATACTAGGAGCATCTGAAGCATAGGAAATAGTGAAACCAAACGGAATAGGATTAGAAATAGGAACTTGAGGATAAACACTACCTGGAGCATCATGAGATGTATAAGGCATGGAAAATTGTGTCCTTTTGGACAAGGAAGTACTAGGAATTTTAAGCAATCCTTGCACATCATACTCCTTTTCTTGTTATTTTTCTAGTTCTTGTTGTTCTTGTTGTTGTTGTAGCTCACCTTCAATAAATTCTTCCTTAGTTCCTTCTTCTATCTAAGTATCTTGAACTGATGATTCCCCTTGACTCCTATATTTCCCTTTTCCAATAGTAAATTTGAATTTAGGAGCCTTTTTGGTAGTGGCATCTTGCCTATTTTTAGTCCTTAGCTTATAAGTCTTTCCCACTAGTCCTGCAATGTCATATTTTGATTATGTCTAGAATGACTTTAATTGAATTTATTTTTGTGTTAATCAAACATTAGTATTAGCAAGAATATTTTGGAACCTGGCCCTTATTGAAGTCATTTCCTTTTGCGACCACTAAATGAGAGGAAGTGGTGAATCTACAATCTTATTCTTTTCATACACTGGGTCTAGAATGTTCCCATCATCTTCAAGATCCTCAAGAATATTAGCAAGCTTTAGGTTCTCTATTTGTTCCATAGTAAGACGATAATAATCAAGCTTTTTGATATCCTCTTCTATTCTGGAGTCTATCTAGATGTCTTCTACATGGTGAACATGAGTATAATTTTTCGTTAACTTATTCTTCATGCCCCTATAATCAAAATGTTTCCTAGCATTGAAGAGCTTTGACATTGTAACCATTCTCATTTTCTCATCCATGGCCCTATCCTTGTTAATAGAATTGATTGAATATCTCCCAATGGTGAGAGAAAACTTGGATCCAAGCTTGTGTGAACCTAACTGGCATTCATGTACTGCTACTATCTGACAGGCCAACTCCATGAGAACAATTTTGTCTGATGGGTATCTAGGGAGCATGAAAGGCTCATCATCATAGCATCCTACTCTGAGGTAGGTGAAAGTGGGGAATTGTAGGAACATACACCCATACTGATTCACTACATTCCAAGCTTCATCTAACACCCTCTTCTTTTGGAGATCCTTATTAAACTTGCACATATAGTGATAGAAGAAAGAATCATTTACTCTCTTGAAATGATGTGAGTTATTCTTTAGAGTCAACTGAGGGTAATATTGATATATTGGAATTTGGCTTCTATCCCTTATTGTGGATAAAATCTTGGAAAGAGCCTCATTAAGGTTGTTGCATAAACTAGATATGAAGTCATATAAAACTTCAAAGTAGTTGGGACCTTGGTAAGTTGATTTCACAAAGCATCACTTCTTTGTTTACCCCAATAGATTATTTTCTTATTTTGTCAGATGATATGGATGGACTAATACATCCATTCATGATATGTATCTGAAACAGAGAGCCCTTTCACACTACTAAGAAGATTAATAAAATCATTTACCTCCTCAATAAAGTCAATTCGATGAATAGTCTTAGGCCATCTTGCAATAGTGGGCCTTGGGGACTTCAACCAATTATCATTGATATTCCTCCTACACTTGTCTAAATTATTGCCATAATATGTTTGAGCTGACTACATATCAATAGTGGCATATTGATCAATGTTAAGACATTTAAAAATTGTATCAAAGATATCCTTGTCCAATTTAATGAGAGTTTTCTTTCCTTCTGCGTCCTTGGAAGACTTGCTTACTTGATCATACCTGCTAGCTAATGCTAATACAAATTCAAGGTTCTATGTTGACATTGGAAAAGCTGCAACTAGGTGAATACCATTGTTAATAGTTGCCTCCATCTTGTAATATTGGGGTGGCTCTTTAACTCTCTTAAGAAAATCTTGAAGATCCATATGATTGGTTTTAGTGTCTCTGATGTTGTCAATATTAGATGACATAGAAGAAGGTGGGAAAAATGTATTAGGATCCTGCTTCTTAAACTTCATGGCTCTTTTATTTGATGATGGCTCTATCATATGTTTGTGACTGTAACTACAATATTTGAAAAAGGATCATAACCATGCTCAGTTTGTCAAATTCACTTCATTAGGGTTTCAAAAAAACCTAATTCATTAGTAGTACAAGATTACCTTTGGGTGTAAATCAGTTTTGTAACCCCAATTTACATGTGTGTGCACTTGGTGCAAATCGGGTTTACAAACCTGATTTACACCTAACGTAAGATGTGGATCATGAGATGCAATTCGGACTAATAAGTCCAATTTTCATTTGGGTAAAGATTATCATATTGACATGGTTTAAGATGGGTTCATAAACCCAAACTACACCATGAGAATCTCACAAAGTGGTGTAGTTCAAGCTTATGAACCCGACTTGGACCATTGTGAAAAAGCACTTATCTAAGATATGTTCAATCTATAGTGTATGTTGGGGTCATAACCCCGACCTATATTACAATGGAGAGATTTGGTGTAAGTTGTGGTTATGACCTCGACATACATCGCTAAGATGAAATTCGGTGTAGGTCACGGTCATAACCCTGCCATACACTATAGGGAAGGTCTGTGATCAATGTGTTGTTCAAACTCATGAGCCAGAATAACACATTGCAATGTTGTTTGGACTCAGGATCCCAAACAAGAAGTTTGCAAAAGCTTTAAAAAAGGGTAAAGAAAGAAAGAAAACCTGATACTAATTGGGTATAGGAAAGACAAAAACCTTAAAGGAAAAGAAACTTGAAACAAAGAAAGGAAGAAATAAAAACATACTAGAAAGAGAAGACTTGAGAAATCAGCTCCGGTTTGGAATATTCACAATCCTCAAAATAACTCGAAGCAATAGTAAATCTTAGTCGTAGGATAAATGCAAAGGGAAATGATCAAAATAACTCACAAAAAGAAAATAAAAGCAAGAAGAAAATGAAATCGTTTCAAAAACTCAGCTATTAAATGTGAGATTGTGTGAATTAAATGATATATTTCGGGTTTGTAAACCCGAAATGCATCATGATGTGTATTTAAGGTTTACAAGCTTGAAATACATCATTTTGGTGCATTACTAATACATAGGTGTAAATCGGACTTATAAGTCTGATTTGCACCTAAAGACAAGAAGAGGTGTAATTCAGACTTATAAGTCCAATTTACACCTAAAAACCAAAGTTAGTGTGAGATTGGATTTTAGGTCTGATTTTGCACTAAAAAAACAAAAACAAGTGCTGGATTGGACTTAAAGTCTGATTTGACACCAACTTTATAAAAACTCTTAAGAGAAAATTTTTAAGTTAATCTTACAAATTAACAACTAAAACTAGGATTGGGTAACCACCATGAAAAACCTAGTAAGACTGATAAAATGAAAATTTGCCTCAAAAAACGAACTTCTAGAGAGTTAAATTACAAATTTGGACAAAAATTCATAGGGGTTATCCTGTTTTTGTCACATAATAAAAAATGAGGATAACACTAGCCAATAGAATACTTGAGACAATCATGAATCACCCAACATAACACACCTTGTTGGCCAATGGAATTTAAGGTTCAAATTTTCCCATGGACCCCTAGCATAACATACCTTGATATTTGTTGGATAATGATTTCTTGTCTCATCAATTGTTGTATGTTCTCACTCTTTCTATAAGTCCACTTGTGCTCTTGCAATGAGAATGATATTTAACGGTTGATATATTTTGATTATTGAGGTCTCTTCAACTAGTTGACTTGAAGCTTTTACTTTTAATACTAACCCCTTTTATGCCTTTTCATTTGCCTTGTTTGTCCTTTGTTTGCATGTTGTTTTATTTTTTATGTTTTGTGTTCTCCCTTGGATGTTGTTGTGTGGGTTAAGATCCTAAGCTTGGGGGATTGTTCTCCCAAACTCAATGACATCTTATCTCTTGTTAGTCTTGCTCCTAGCTAAACTCCTTCTTTCTCTCTACTTTACTATGCATATGAGCATAAGTTCATACTACCACTAAAGTGGGTGCTAAATATAGTATCGTAAATTAAACCCCTTTGCAATTTCGCACTCCTTTTTGGGCCCTTGATTCAGTGTGCTCCCTCATAGCTCATTTTAAGCCTATTTATAGCCTTGTCACATCCAAATTGTTGTCATATAGTTTATTGATGACTATATCCTATGTCTTGGGACCTTCTACTCTGCAACCATCCTTCTCTAGTCCTTTTTTGGATGGACTAAGGTGTCTAGTACCATATTCCTAGTGGAAGAAACATGTTTGAATGTTACTTCTCACCATTTGTAATCTGATCTCGATATTTTTATATAACCATTGGAAGTTGGCCTAAAGTAGAAAATACCTTGTGAACCCTATATAAAGGCATCATGTCTAATTCATTTTCATTTAAGAACATCCTAAGTTATCCTAGAGATTTCACAAACGGGGTATTATTGAGCAAGTATCTTTAGACCTAAGCATTATGGAGTGGAAAGCTACAACAACCTACACACAAGTGTGATTTCATGATTGGTCTTATTTTGTCTTTGCATATCATGTTGTTGAATCAACCCTTGAGGGACTTGTCAAAAGAGCATTGCATCACCACCATTATCATGCCTAAGGTAATATCATTTCAATTCAACATTTCATTTAAGATTTAGCCTTTACCCAACTAGGGGTAAAGCTCTCTTTTTCTTATCATTGTATCTGTAGTGGAGTTGGAAACACCAACATGGGGTTTAACTTAAGTAAGTCCCTATATATTGCAACATTTCCCTCCTACTCTGTGTGTGTAGGTTACAAGTCCAATAGTTGAAAGTTGCATAATTGTGTAGAGTAGACTGAGACATACAATTCCAAACTTTGAATAGGCAAAAATATTAGGTCTATTCTAATTTGCACGTGTCTGACACTTTTTGGCTAAATTTTGGAGGGAACAAATTATAGGGCATTTTGGGAATCCTGATCCAAAATCTGATGTTAAAACTAACGAAAGCACCTCTAGGTCTAGGGCACCTAGCCCATTTTACTGATACTTTCAGCTCCATATTTGAGTGACAAGTTCATTTTTGTCTTATTTCTAGATTTGTAATTTTGAGTTAGATTTTTGTTCTTTATTTGTCTGTTTATGCTAAATCTTGTCAACTTGGCATTATTTTACCTAGTTCTTGCAACTTCATATCTATTCATATAAAACACATAAAGAAGAAATGGTCATATGCAACATCAATCTCTCCTTTGGTACTAAAGTTGTGTCTTATTGATTATTCCCCCTAATGAAAAGTGGAAATAGTGATTAATTAAGTTTTGAGTTTACATTTCCAGGCTAATAATCCTACTTCCACCATTTCAAAGAGATATTGGTTTTGTTTGGTTTTGATTGGGTGGAGATACTGGGTTTGATTTATTTTGGTTGGTTGGTGTTATATTTTGATTGGATGTTGCCATGTTTTGATTTGGTGGCGGTATAAATTGATTGGAAGGTGTTGTGTTTTGATTAGATACATTATCATGTTTGTTTTAGGTGTTGAAGGTAGGTTGAAAATGGGATTACTAAATTGCAAGTCAAATTAAGGCGATAAGTACATATTTGGTTGAGGTTTGTGGGTGTTAGTTTATTGTGGGGTTGAGTTGACTAGTGGGGGTATCGAGTTGGAAGTTCCTATGTTTGATGTGAAATTATTTTATGAGGTCTCCTTAACGTTTGAAATGTCAAAGTCTAGTGGTAATTTAGCTTTGTCTTATTCTAGCAACATGATATATTGATTTGGGTCTATAAATAAGAGTGCACCCATGACTTTTAGGATTAGAGGATCTTATAATGCTTCATAAATTCTATCTTGTGTCAAGTTTTGTTGAATGATAGTCATACAATAGGCGAGATTGTAGATGTTGCCATGTTGAATGTGAAGATGTCCTCTAATAGTACATTCTTGTGGGATTGATCATAAGATTTGGTTGTGTTGGGTTCATTTTTGTTTTCCTACTTTGAGATCTAGTTACAGTTGGCATGCGAGAGACCTATAGACTTGTGATGTGATTTGGATATGAACTAATGCTAAGGATGCAAATTGAATCCAGGCTAAGTGATTATTTTTTAAGATTTTTGCGATATTTGAAAAAAATTAATTAATTTTGAAATATTTGGATGCTTTTGGATTTTTGAATGTTTAGGATAATGACTAAGATGCATGTCTAAATAGAAACCCAAAATTATCAAAGAGTTTATTTAGATGAGTGATAATGATCAAGATTATAACTAATATGTCAACTTGCACTAAATTGATGAGTACAAGCCTAACAGATAAAGGATGTGGATAAGATAATCTGACCCTAGACAAAAAGGCCAAATAAAATATATGTAAGATGCAAGGTCTTAGAAAATTGATAAATTATTATGAATTTATCTAAAATAATTTCTTTGAATGTTTAACCCAACGTGAAAAAACTAAGCTCTAGAAATGCAAGATAATAAAGATGCAAGATGAAAATGCAATCTAGTAAGTCTCGGGTTTCTCTATGTGTTACTTTGATTTTTGAAAAATTTGGATAGTTTATGGTTCAGATATAGGTGCAATAGAAAGTGATAAATGGAAAGGAATTTGAGATATAAGTTTAGGACATAGTAACATAAGCATAACAATAAGTGTCAATAGGACAAAATAATGGCTCAATAGCACAACAATTATAGGCAATAATGCAATGCTTTTAGACAAAAGAATAGAAATATTAGTCAATATCACATATAGTCAAGACAAATGCATAGGAGGTCAACACAAGTTTGCAACAAAACATGAAAAATGCGTAGATCGATGAACAAAGACAAGAAATTTGTTTAGATGTCTAATTGGGTTGTTTGATTTCAACTTTTCATCTCAATTTCAAGATAGTGACTCGGATTCAGACATGTGATAGGACTCAACATGTTTTTGTGAGTGTGGCAACAATTTCTAGTGTTTGGATTTTGACAAGATCCTAGTTTCAATATTAGATTTAGAAAATTCAATTTTAGGTTTCAAATTAGAATTTATCATTGTTTTGGTAAAATACAATTTCAAATCTTAGGACTTAGGTAAAGATTTATTTTTAGACAATCAAAGTTTAACTTCAAAATTTTAGGACTTGGTTTTAAACTTCTAGGGTTTCAGTTTCAAACTCTCAGGATTTTAAATCAGGCTCAGGTTTTAGATATTATTTTTTTTTATTTCGAACCCAATTACACTCAATTTTTAGATTTGGATCTCTAGACTAGACTATCACAAGCATAAAAAATCAACTCAAATACATAATGATAGACAACAAAAGTGCATAAATAGAGGATAATAGCACACCAAAGGAAAACACTAACATAAAAGTTTATGTCAATAACACATCTAGACAAAATTCAAAGACACAAAAGATATAAACAAATGTGTAAATCCAACGAACAATTGCATAATAAATTTGGACAAAAGTAACTTTTAATAAACAGTTATGATTTTAGATAATTTTTTACTAGTTTCAAAATGTTTGTATGGTTTTGTGACTGTTCGCAAGGAAACACTTAACAAAAAAAGAAGACACGATGTTGTATAAAAATTTTAGAGTATAAAGGCTAATGGTTTCACTAGTTTAACACAAAATAAGACACTCTTAAGACAAGCACAACCTAAATATTCATGTGGGCATGTTTTTGATAGTGCAAGCCCAAATGATAAAATACCATAGGATTGTGTAAGCATGTTTCACTCACAAGAGTTGATGGATAGAAGTCTAGTGGCACAAAAGCTCAACATTCCTCTTACCTTGAAGGTTCAGAAACCTTTAAACCGAGGGATTTTCACCTTATTGAGGATGGTGAATGTCAAGTAACTTCAAGCATGATATTGTAACTTACACCACATTATGGAAATGATTGATGGCTCCTAGGCTTCTAAAAATAATTGTTCTTAGTGGGGGACTACTATGAACATCGAGCCCATTTGTAATAGCCTAAGATTGGGGGGGCTCCCCCGCTCTCCTCACCAAACAAGTCTCATTGAACTGAGGGTTTTATGGCTCAACTTCAAATGACATTAGCCACTCCTTGAGGTATAAATTTTTCTCTAACCCCTTTATATACCCCACCAGGAAGCATAATTGAGGTCAAACTCTGGGGTGATGAAATCCTTAGGCAGACTTCCTGCTAAAAAAAAATAAAAAAGAAGTGTGTGTGTTTATCTTGCACCAAAGTTTGCATAGGCAGACGAGGGGAGAGGATACACACACACACACACACACACACACACACACACACACACACACACACACACACACACACACACACACACACACACACACACACACACACACACACACACACACACACACACACACACACACACACACACACACACACACACACATACACACCTTCAGGATAACACAAATGTGAAAGTATATAAGACACAAAAAATAGGGTTCATTAACCTTAAAAATCACAATGTTATCGAAACTAGAAATCTCAGACAAAATATAAACTCTTCAAAACACATGTTAGTAGTTTCAAAAGTTTTATCTTCCTGGCGATTACTTCCTACAAAATATACTTAGTACTTTTCAAATTCAAGTCACTGATAGAAAAAGGACATGCTATATAAATATTGTTAGTGGCTAAAGACAGAGAACACTTTGGCAAAAATAAAACAAAATATATTTTAACTCACTCGAACAAAAGCTCAAGGACATCAAACACAAGCAAAAAAAAAAAGACATAAGCACAAATATACCTAACAAAAGTGTGGTTTCCCAAAGAAAATGCATAACATAAAGAACTACATGTGTCAAATAGGAATCTACAAAAAGCGTTAGTGAGCTTGAAAGGCAAGTGCATAAGATCAAGACAAAAGCTCAAGTAAATGTGTTTGAAGAGCCAATGAAGCAAGCAGTCAAAGAACATACACAAAAGTGCTAGACTGTGAACATAAAGCATCGATTTGAAACTTATAATTGCAATAATGCCAAAAGATCACATAAACATTACATTTTTGGGATATGGGTCCCACTGGGCGTGCCAAAATGTATGACTAGAAACCTAACAATGCAAAAATCATCCTAAGGCAACCACAAAACCCTTGAATCCATGCAAACAATCTAGCCTACTAATGAAGAATAATACGATGAATGCAAGAAGCTAAACAAATAAGAAGTAAACAAAGCAAATGAAATAGTCATCACATGAATCCCCATTGTCTTTGGGTCTCCTTTGATTTTGGTAGCATGTTTCTCTCAAAAATTTGTAAGCACGAGTAATTAGATGATCGATAAAAAGAAAGCTCAGATGTTGAGGTTAAAGAAATGATAGAGGAAAAGATTCGAATATGTAGAAATTTAGAAAAGAACAATAGTTGAGTTTGAGTTTAGCACAAAGGCAACCAATAATCAAGATTGCATATGAGAAAGTGGAGGGTAAAGATGGAAGAGTTAGTGGAATGAACTGGAGAAGTGATGGAAGAGAGGAATAGACCATTGGCAACATTATTTGTCATTGATGTCAATTGTTTCTACAATGTAGTCACAAAAGGTACATACATCAGTTTATGGACATTTGTGTTGATTTGTAGGTCTAATATAATGTCCTACATTTCCAAATTTGAATAGTATTTTAATAAAATGAATATATAGTCAGCAGTTTTGTGTCAGATACGTGGCAATGCAGTATATGTTTTTGTTTTAGAATGGTACATAAAATTGTAGTATTCAATCATTCAAAATCTTATCGAGCTTACTTGATATCATTCAAATCTGCATAGTGTGTGACAACAATGTGAAAATGATTCATAATATTTTTTGAAGATGGTTATGATGAGAGCTAATTATGTTCCATTTTATGCCATATTTTAGCCTATTTCATATGCCTTCATACCCATTCCCACATTCCATTTTTGTTCCATATCATATCATTTTAGCATTTTATGTTGCATATGAATTAATTTATGTGTTAGTTAATAGATTTGTCTTCCCAAAATAATTATAAGAAAGACTCAATATGCCCAGTATGAAAGACAAACAAGAAACTAACAGTTGGAGAGATTACTAATTAAATCATTAATCTTCCTTTGAATTTTAGAGGTACAACTCCCTCATATGATCTAATTCTAATTTTCTGAGGAAAGTAGGAAAGGAAAACTAACATCTGCATATAGCTATGACATAGATGTGATTATAAACTTAGAAAGGAAGGAATCTAAGATAAATGACACAAAGTTCACTCACACAACACCCACAAGAGATAATTAGGAAAAATGAGCAGTCATTCCCTTTAGATGATATGATTACTTCCAGACGCAAAGTTCTCATAATAATCACATGCACAATCCAATATGACAGACGAAAATTATCAAGAATGATTGCAAATCATAAAGTATATGACAATAAAAAGGAAACTTAATGGGATGCAAAGACTCAAAAATTTCCTTTATTTTCTTAACACATTCAAAGAGTTCAAAGACTCTACATTTGTACACAAAAATTATGCTTCCAAAGAAAAACACACTGTTGTCTCTCCATTACAAAGCTGGAAAAAAAATGCTTCCTTCTGATCGAGTCTCACTCATATGACAAAGCATAAGGGGGATTAGAATTCCCTTTTGCATAGTCTATTAATTACATATTTAAAGACTCTCCAATCAGCCTTTTCAATTTCTGTAATTGCTTCTTTTTAAAAGAATGAAATAACCTTTCACATTCACATGAAATTGTTGCTCTCAAAATTATTTAAAACATCTTAAAATGTTTTAAATTATTGTACATAAACTATAGAGAAATTGAGAAATTTTAAATTTCTCCTGCAACTACTTTTGAGTAAATTCACTGCAGGTTAACCAAGCATCCTGGGGCCATAAAAGTTTGTGAGCAGTTATGATAATTAAAATAATATGAGTTTTTAACCATTTTTTAACAACTCATAAAATTGAGGTACTTCCTTTGTAAACTGGCCCTGCCAAGTATATCGCTTCATAGAGAAAATATTAAAATAACATATCATATGAGCTTGTATGGCCACAAAATTAAAACTGGGGGCATTTGGGAAAAAAATATTAGGTGGGTTGCTTTTAGATTTAAGAAATTTGTAACTTTTTTCGGATGCATTTTTAGACTTGTGAATCAGTGATGTCGAGAAATCGGGAATTTTTGGAACATTGGAACTATCGGGAAATCAGCCATTTTTGGAACACTAGAACTATCGGGAAATTGAATATTTTTGGAAGTCAGGAAATCGGGCTTTTTTTGAACACTGGAACTATTGGGAAATCGGCCATTTTTGGAACTCTAGAACTTAAAAACTTGAAAAAGGCTGACTATTAACTAGGACTTAAAATTTTTAATTTGGCCAAGTTCAAAAATGGACTAACAATAAGTAATATTTAACTTAGTTTTTAGATAAAATATGTGAATAAATAAATAATAGATTGTATTTATTACAACATGCTAATTATAGAATGCAGACTTCCTATCACCTTTTATGTAGGAACCTTCTTGTCACCACAGTGAACTTTGATTATCATAAACCTCTTGGTATATGCATTCGTGCTTCTGACACATGTGTTTTATTGGCTTCATTTTCATCTCTCGTTGATCGTATTCATCCACAATAGTTGATGGGGTTGTTTACATTTCCGTAACCATGATTTTATAGTTGTTATCTTTGGTTATGTTGCATATCTTTATAATAGCCACCTTTCACCTGCAAAATGGATTCTCTTGCTCAACGCATAAATTCTCCAGCTCAACACATGATAAGGATTGAATTTAGGGAAAGAATCATGATAACGGTTATGCTTGTTAAGTAGTATGGAGGAAAATGAAAATCTACTTATTTCCCATTTTCATTTGTTGTTGTTACAACATGTTTTTAATATGTGGCTAGCAAACAAGGATGTAAGTGAGCCAATATTTTTTATTTTGTTGTTTGTAGGCCAAAATAGATTATGCTAATTTATGCCACCTTAGGTAATGGTTGTTATAGATGTGAGCTATATATTAGCAGCTCCAAGAGCAGATTATCATATGCAGATTATTGTAAGCAAAATTTTGTATCCTTGTTTGATAATAAAAATAGTGTCTCTTCTGAGCACGGAAGTGTAGAAAATCTCTTAATCTGCCCATCACACGAACCAAGAGCAAGGGCCCACTCCTTGGGGAAGATCAATGATTTTTGTAGTTTTTATTGTCTCAGTTTGATTGTTTTTGTAGTATTATTTTGTTATTGATTGGAATGATTTATTTCTATGTTAATCATGAGAACAATTTGATTCTTATTGCTTGTAATTTGATCATGAATTGTGGTATTATTTGTTGAATTGTTTATCAATCCTTAATCTTACTGTAATTCCTAGATTAAAATGCTTTAATGTTGTTCCTGTTACTAGGAAGTGATAGTTCCTATCGCCAAAATTTTTTGATTTGTAATAGGTTTATTTTCATAAGGTGCATTTCATACTTTCTCAACTTGCAGCGCTCACCCCTTTAGCATATATCCATGACACCTTTCACAAGCTTACGATCCTCGAAGAAACTTAAACCAAGTTGAACCTAGTTAATACTTTACCCCAGTGTTGGCCTATCAGGTTCTCCTGTCTATTTTGTGTCACAACTTCTTTTGATGAAATTATTATCAAATTTGTAATGTTTGTTGAAACAATGTCTAAAGAAATTCTTTGATATCACAAGCATATCATTACCTTATGAAATCATAAAAGACGTCAAACTTATAAGGTAAAGTTGGTTGTATTTAAAGGTAGTAGTTAGAGTTGGTTATAACTTCTCCTTTATCAATCTGCATATGTGTTTTGTAGTGCCCCTCTCTCTTTTGGTTTGTCATGTTGGAGCTCAAAATCACTTGTTTGATGATCCCTAAGAGCATACCACCTTCTATGATCAAGATCAGCAACTGATTTTGGCCAACTAATGGAATGACCAATCTGGTCTTACTTCCCTTTGCTTTCTGGTTTTTCCAGACCAAGGTGGGTATACCTTATCACCAGCTATTCTCTGTTTGTATTATGATCAGCTAATGATGCTTAGGCAGATTCTGTTACAATATTCCTATTTGAAATCACTCTTCAATGGTATGGAGATGAGAATGACCTCAAGTTTATCCTCTACTTCTACTGTGCAAAATTAAAACTGAGATGAAATCTATTTTATGGAATGAAAATGTTTTCTTGACTTGGTTTCGATGGGATACAATGCTAAGTATGCAATACAGACCAATGTCTTTCTTCTCAATGGGCACAGAGTCCTATGGAACCTTGTCTCTTTCAATCTCCTACTAGACATTTTTGCAACTATCCACTGTTGATACTTCACAGTTGCTAATCCTATTATGATAGCCACTATACAGTGAATTTAATCAAACTCCTACAGTAACCATCCAAGAATGTGCACCTTCTTGTTCATGAAATGAAAATAATAAGATAGCAATAGTATGAAGAGTAAACCAAATGCAATCTCCAATCTTCTTAGTATTGAAATAGCAGGCAGATTCGAAGCAATACACCAAAGTAATCTTAATGCAACATGTAAGCTAAAAGGAAAATGATTTTATATTACTGTAAAACAAAATTGCATCACAATATTAAAAGTATTTGTGTCTCATATGTTACATTACAAAAATATGATATTATTATCCCCTCTTTGCTAATTTACATTTTGAATCCTATATATATGAAGAAGACCTGATAGAGGCGTCTCTTCATGATGTCTCTTCAATATGTTCATGCCACTTTTTGTGCTTTCTATTTTGTCGGCAGAACTTCTTTCGATCACCTGGGCAGTCCTTTATTTCATTCATATTTTCTTTTTGAGTTGCCTATGTCGAATGTATCTTGAATGGTGCTTATCGAGATTGTCTTAACTATCGGCATACCAAAAAATTGTATGCCCGACTTCACAAGTTATCCCGATGGAAGTTTTCATCATTGACTCCACCTTTTTCTATGAGTTATTCCGATACAGGTAGTCCAGTCAAGAGTGTTCTATCAGAGTAGTTGTTCTGATGTCACTTCACATACTCATTTTCAAAATAGGTTGTATTATCAGATTATAGATAACCCATTATTCTAATCTCATTAGTTATACCGATAGGGGTATCATCTTCATTTTCCTTTATTGCCATAGATTTTACCGATATCAGTTCCTTGGTCATAAGTGCAAAATCAGGATAGTTCCCCTGATGCCATTCTATTTATTCACCATCAGGATAGTTTTTGTAATCGGAACCCTATTGATGTGCTATTCCGACTTCATAAGTTATTCTGATATGCTTGCATAACACTTTTTTGATACATTCTCTTTTATTTTCCTTTGTCGAGATAACTCACATCATCGGGATAACCTTCTGGACTTACCCCGATCTTGTATACTATTCCGATAGGACCTGTATCGGCATGACATATCCCGAAATGTGTGTGTGTCAGGATAGCTTACTTTGTCGGTATTACAAAATACTGCTTCTCCACCTTTTATGGCTATTTCGATAGGCAGTCAAGACTTCACGTTCGGCATTTCTATCCCGATGTCCATGTTCAGCACTGATTTATTGGATCAAGTTAGCTATCCTAATATAGGTATCTAACATTGATTTATCAGATCAGAATAGCTATTCCAATATATACATGAAATGTTGATTGGTGAAGATTATTTTACTGATATTTCTTCCAGGTTTATCAGGAATTTTTTATATATCATTAGGGTATAATGGGGACAATATGTGGGATTCTATGTTAGGTCAAGGAAAACTTTTGTAGCTTCAACCTTTCACCACTTTAAATGTAAAAGCTTGGCGATCATGTCAGGGGTATTGTTATGAAAATTTAGGGTTCCAACATGTCAGACCTTGTGGTTTTGATTTTTGTGTGGTTTCGACCCTTTTGGTGTTGGTTGATTTTGTTTTGGATATGATGTTTGACTATGTTCCCTAGTTTCTTATGTGACATTGATACTCTATGTAATGTGGATTGTTAGAATAATGGTGTTTTTATATTGTTGATTATGATATGATTATTGGAGATATCTTTTCCCTGTTAGTTAGATGATTATTAAGATGGATTTTATATGTAATGTTAGGATTTAATCTTTATGCTTATAGATGATTATTGCTCTGATCTTACATTTTATTTTATCTCTGATGTGTTTGGGTGAAGAGGGAAAGCGTCGCACTTCTCTCTATGGGCAAGCTACGTTGCTTCCATTCCCTTTTCACGATGTGATGTTTTATGATTTATATGCACATGTTCAACGGTTTGTTTATGCAGCTGCAGGTACCGAGCATCGACTCCACCTGAATCTTCAGGTCTGAGTGTGCTCTCCAACCCAATGGTAAAGTGGTAACTGGAGATATCAGTCAGACCCTAGACACAACCTCCCTGTTAGGTATCCTTGTAGTTGTAGTTAGTCTTGTGATTGTTTATCCTGCCCTTGGGTTTTCACGTGTATGTTGCAGTTGTCATCTTAGAGTTCAGCTAATGTTAATTAATAATTTTTGCGAAAAAGATTTAAATTTATAATAAAAAGTACTTAAATACTTTTGATTAATTATTTAATTAATAAAATGTAAATAGTGCAAGATTAAAATTTAAATTGATTAATTAAACATTTAATTTGGCATTTGTGCTCAATAAATTAATGATAATATATATATATATATATATATATATATTATGTTTTGGGGAAAATTATTTCCCTCTGCTTTTTGGGGGTTTTTGGGGAAGCTCTTCTGGGAAGGAAATTTTGGGGGAAAGCATTGTGATTGAAAAAAATGTCTATTTTTTTGGGGGTTGCAACGGAGATTATTCTGTATTTTGTTGAGGAATTGAAATAAGGGGATTGAATTTATGTGTTGAAGTTTTGCATTGGGGATTGTCTGGCTCTCCGAATTGGGAACCGAGGATCTTCTGTTTAATTGTTACTTTTGCTTCTACATATTTTCTTTCCAGATAGCATTTTGAGGTAGGGGCTTCGGATCCATGCCTTGCATGTTGAATTTCTTTTTAGGTTGAAGAAAATAATTGGTGTTTTAGATTTCAGAATGATGAAATTGGGGGTTTTGCATTTATACTTGATCTGGCAAAATACTGCTCAGAATTCTAGGTTAAAATTGGATTTTTGAAAAGGAAAAGTTTTCAATTTTGTTATTTTTTTACTGTTCCAGATTATAGGAAATCCAAAAGAAAATTTGGGGGTTAAATATTACTATAAAAAAATGTTGGGGTTTTGTTTGGCTTCTTGGAAATTAAAATTGGGAAATTTGAACAAAAACTTTGGGGAACTATTGCAAGTTATCTATATGGTTTTGTTAGATTAATTTCTTCTCCGATCTGATTATTTTTTATAAGAAATTAGTTTCAAAGAAAATTGGGGGTTGCATATATATTTATCCTGGTAAAATCTTGTTCAGGAATTCTGGGTTATGGAGGAATATGGTTAATTTTTGCTTTGTGAATTTATCAAAGAATACTCATTTTTTTTTTTCTTAGAATCAAATTATATATATATATATATATATATATATATATATATATATATATATATATATATATATATATATAATTTATGAGTTCATGTTTTTGTCATTTTATTGAAATATAAATTTTGGTTTCTGGCTCTATTAAATTTTTGTCTCTCCATTTTTTTTATTTGATAGTGTGGGGCTCTACCCACAACCGTGGGTAAACCCACGATTGTGGGGAACATCCCCCACAGTCTTGGGAGAACACATGACTGTGGGGACTCACCCACAACCATGGGTGAAAACCCCCATGGATCCCTATTTTGCCTTGCCATTAAAAAATAGCTTTGGCCTTAATAAAAATTATGTTGTGCGATGTGAGTTGTAATATTGGCTTTTGACAATATTGTTATATAATTGTTGAATTATATATATATATATATATATATATATATATATACATACATATATACATACATACATACATATATGCATATATACATACATACATACATACATACATACATATATACATATATACATACATACATACATACATATATATAATTGTTGAATTATATATATATATATATGTATGTATGTATGTATGTATATATGTATATGTATTTGTATGTATATATATTTACTGCATCATATCTGTGCAAAAATATTACTGAGACATATTCCAGATTGGGAATTTAATATTTGAATTTATATATATATTCACATTTACAATTGTACTTATAAATTCTCAAGGATTGGATTATTCATCATTAAAATTAGTTGCTAATCAGATTGTGTTAATAAAATTATTAGAGGAAGCCTCGAGTTCTTTAATATATGAATATTAAAATATTAATATGAAATTGTTAGGAATGAAATGTGATTTAATGATTTAAGTTGAGATATTGGAAATCAATGTTTAATGATTAACAAAATAAATTATGATTGTCGTACTAGTAGTACTGTGGTCATCTTAGTTTTTCTGAATGAATCTTTTATTCTTGGCATGATGTGACCTTATGGGGATTAATAGGATGAGTGGTTCTATGTTTTAGTTCTAGAGGCTTTGGGAGGGAGTTTATGGTTTCTTTATTGTTTCGCTATATTCTCTCTTTGTTGGAATAAAGTTCCAGCCTGTATGTTTTTGGAAGCTAGATGGTAATTCCTAGCCTACCTTAGATCTTCCCTATGTATTATCTTATTCTAGCAAGAGAGTCCAGCCTTGCTATGGTATTCTAGTGTTTTACCTCTTGTGATTTCCGGTTTGATCTTGGTATTTCTTGGTTTCCTAGGTGCAATCATGGGGGAGTGGCTTTCATTAGGGGCCAGGGCCCAAAGTGGTCGCTAGGGTAACTCATTGAAAGTTTGTAATCAATTCAAAACATAACTTAGTGAATTGGGATGGGTAGTTAGCTCACATTAATAAAGATTATTTTTTGTTGCCTCTCTTACGCTCAGGTGTTTGTTTAGGGCTAAGGTAAGCAGAGAAGGGCATGGAATGGCTTCCACCAATCTTGTCCTTTCGAAAGGTTGGTGTGGTCCACTAGTGTTGTATGGGAGCTGGGGGTCGGGAGAGGTCACCAGGGTAACCAAGGATGGGGGCTAGGACCTAGTGAAGACCTACCAAGGTAACTCATGACAACCTAGTGATGACACTCTTCCCAATTGCATACTTAGTGGTTTCTCTTGATTTTGTCCCTCTGTGATTTCTGGGGCCTCTGGAGGTTGGTTGTTGTTCTTGTGAGTTTCTTTGATTTTGTCTTGTGGTTTTCTTGATATTGTAACCATGTGAGTCTTGTGTGAGTCCTTGTATCTTTATGTATACCCCTTTTGTCTCTTGGGTCTGACTGATACCTCCTAGCACGGGGGGTGGACCTGATGGTACCACATGGTTGGGTGGAGTGTTATAAAAACCAATTGGGTTTTGGTACAACTTGCATCCTGATCGAGATAGTTCATGAGAAGACTGGAGATCTACATTGTGTTCTAGATTTTGTACTCACTTCACTATTGTAGTCTTGGAGACTATATCCTTATGGATACCTTGTAATGTATATGTATATTCTCTTGGCAATGTAAATTGATCCATGTACCTTGTAAAGGACAGTGTAATCATTTGTAAAAGTTCTCATTTATTCATTTACGTATGGTTGTGTTATTTGAGTGGTGTCGTTGTGGGGCCCTGAGGACTCTTGCATGATTTTATATGTTTATTATATCTTTATCAAGTATCATCATGATGCTCATTGTATTCATATGGTCCATTTCTTTTATTAAAAAAAAATCTCATTTTTATTGTTTATTATGTTTTGTCCTTTGGGCCTCATAGTGGGGGTGTTACATGTTTTGTGAAAGGCTTTAATGTGGGGTCATTGATTACATCAAGCTAAAGAGTGTTTTGCTATCTTAAAGAGCAGTTAGTGGTAGTTACAACTTCCTGACAACTAATCATACCAAATTGATAGTTTGAGAGGTTTGTTTATATGCTTGTTATGTGGCATGAAGTAAGGTTTTCTTTGTGAGACTATTATGAAGCATCGAACTTGGTAACATCATAGTGAACTTTAAGTTTTGATTGAAAAGTCTATCATAGATATTATTTGCAGTAGTGTCTGAATGTAAGTATTAAAACAGTCATAATTTCTATAATCAAAAGTTTGAAGGAATACTACAATGATATCAACCTGCTACATGTTTGGTAAGAGTATTTTTAATTGGTAAATTTGAAGTTGATAAAGTGTGTAGAATAGACAAATGAAGATTGATAAGTTTATTCAGTAACAACTATTTCAAACATTGATCTATACAAAAGTTTGTTTTAAAAGTAAAACTTTGGATTATTGATAAGTTCATACAAATTGATTTTTTCTAAAGATTGCCAATCTTTTGTTTTGAAAGGATTCATGTGTGAATCTCTAATACTATGAGTACGAGTTTTTTTTAGGATTCAGAAGTCCCTTGCAGATTTTAAATGTTTTTTACTTTCAAAGGTTTTACAAATATGTATAAATTAGTCTACATATCTCTCATTTTGTAAAAGTGTTGGGTTAGTGCTCAGATTGTAACGGTTGGTGGTCTTAAGAAAAAGGGGTTTGGTGATTCCTTAGGGTTGGTGCCCTAAAAGAATTGTACTCATTCCAATTGTGAGGTTGGATTAGGACATTATATCCTAGCAAAATTTCTCACCATTTTTCCCACTCTAGGTTTCCACGTAACTTCTGGTGTTTTGATTCCTTGTGTGGTGTTTGTGGTGCTTATTTTCAGATTTAGTTTTGGAGTTGGTTTCACTTTTTTTGAATTTAGATTAAAGTTTCAATAAGTTCATAAAAGAATTCAATAATTAAGAATGATCAAAATATTGATTTACTATTGATTCATCCTCCCTCTCAGTAGTGAAGTTGTGTTCTACATAGACAAGTGGTTGGTTGGTGGAGGAAATTGAATAATTTAAAATTATTTGATTTCATGTGTAAGGCATAAAGAAATAAAATGAATATTTTATTTATTTTCAAAGGAATAGGAGAAGGTGAATAATTGAGTAAATTAAATAAGTTATTCAACTATAGAAGAATGTTAGCTAATTAAATTAATAAAAAAATTATTTAATTATGGGAGATCAAAAGAAAAGAGAAAGGATAAATTCAATAAATATTAAAAAATATTTATTTAATATACAAAGATGGTAAATTAATTAAATAATATAAATATTTAATTAACATTAGAAGAAGGGGATAATCAGTAAAGTAATTAAATAATTAAAAAAAATTAATTAATCGTGAAGAAGAAATGATAAGAAATATTAATTTTCAGTGTCTACAATACCAAAGCTCAAGAAGCTTGGAGTTGGATACATGATTTCTTCAAGAATTTTCAACCCAACCACTTCACATGGCATATGGTGTTGTTGGGAAATTAACCTATCCCACCATTTAGATTTGTCTAGATTTGATATGATTTTAGGGTAGAAATTCTCTTCAACACTTGGAAAGATACAAAATCAACTCATTTTTTTATTGTTTCGCTAATGTTCACTTTTTGTACTAAATAAAAGTATGATTTTCTTTAATGTGCTTATGTAAGTTGAGGTGTAAGCTCACAAGGTTGCACTATAATTTATGCATCTATAAGAGCTTCTTGGCCATTCGGGTAATGCTCTTTGCATGATTGCCAAAGTTCTCTCTCCTACTTCCTCCCCACCTCATGGGTGTTGCATGTTGTGGTCAATTTGTTAGATGAGATTGTGGATCCTAATCTCAAGGATTTCAATCACATGATTCTAGGGATTGTGTTGCCAACAAATGGTTTCAACCCTCTCAACCATCTTTTGGCTCTTCTTGAATGCATGCAAATGTAACAAGTGGAATATGCATAACCTTACACCATTCAAACAAGAACATGCAAACCTCAAAATGATTAATATGCTTGATATGTTGATGATGGGTTGGATGTGGTTGCTCATTGATCCAACAACATGACGGTGTTGTAAAGATGATTGAATGATGAAATGGACAGCATAATGATAGCACATGGAGGGATTATGAAAATGAGAGAAGAGGCCTCAATTTATAGATTTTTCATGAGGAAAATCAATGACCAATATTAAAAGATAAATGGATGGTCTGGATTGAGTGGAGTGTGGTCCCAAATTTGGAGACTCAACCTTGTGACAAGTGTCACAAGGAGAAGTGAGGTGCAAGGGTAAGTGTGTGAGCACACATGGGGTAGCTCATGAAAGGGACATGTCTATGAAATGTGTAAGAGGTAAGGTGGTTGTGAGGTGACTTGTGAGTCACATGTTGAAAAAGTAGAGGGCTATTGAAAGTGACATGTATATGACATGTGTAAGAGGTAGAGTGGCTCTATTGGGAAGAGCATTCTCACACATGTGTGAGCACCCATGGGTCAAAGGTGAGGTGGAGAGGTGAAATGACTTGTGCAAGCAAGTTATTTATGAGGGGAGTTACATGTGGACTTGGGTAGGTGTGTAACATTTAAAAATAGGATAAATGTTAATAGGGATTAGGCTTAGGTTAACTAGCTTGATGAAGGGGAATTAAAAGGTGGGTTTGTAGGAATCACCAAATCAACTTAATAAGTTGTAAATTAATTTAATTAAAAGGAGGATTTGAATATTCCTAAAGGTTGAGTTTGATTTATTGAAACAAATCAAATTTTAGAAGAAATGAGATGAATATAATTACTTAATAAATTAATTAAATGGATGGGAGGGGGAATTAATTAAATATTATTTAATTAGTTTAGGCATAGAAAAGGGCTGAATTAATTAATTGTGTGACATTGGATAATTAATTAAATATTAATTTAATTAATTTTTATGTGTCTGCATTTTGCCCCTCTTTGATATAGCATCATGAAGTGATGTTATATCAAAGAAGAATAAAATATAGTGGATAGAAAAAGATAAGGACTAGTAACATGATGCCCTAATCACTGGTGTTAGGATTCCCAAAGATACTGAGAGGGGGGGGTGAATCAGTATCTGACTGGTATAATAATTTATTTGAATTATAACATGAAAAGCATATCAAAACTGTGTACTGGTAAACCAAAAATAATGCAGTAAATAAGAGCAATAACCACAACATAAGAGACACATCATAACACAATATTTTTAACGAGGAAACCCGGTGTGGGAAAAACCTCGGTGGGATTTGTGACCCACAATATTCGCTTACTGGCCAATAAGGGAATATTATTGTTTACATGTAGGAAGGCTAAGTGCCTAGAGCTCATTGCTCAGTTACAAAAGAAGTCTCACTGACTTACAAAAATGGATTATACAAATCCAATGTCTTGTACTACTTCAGATCAGCATCTACTATGCTAGATTCAGTACCGATTTAAGCTCTGCAATATACATAAACCCTTATCCTATATCTGCCTTACAATTCACATATTAAAATTTTCATTCATCTTTCCATCTTTTACACACTAAATGATCTACAATGATCTCATACTTATATGAGTCATATTACAATCCGCCAAGTCGGCTTACTATAGATTTTACAATTAAATACAAAATACATTTAAACAAAATTCCTATTGGCCATGGTGTCGATGATCAATCTTTTCGGTGTCGGTGATCTGCGTGTCGGTGTTGAGTCTGTCGGTGCCAGTGCCTGCCAGTATCATAGGATTGCAAGGTTGCCATCAATGACAATACCTTCAATCACCTACAATTTCTCATTGGAGTGTGCATTTGCCAACAACTGGTGGGTTGAGGAAGGATGACAAATAGGCAGTGGTATGCCCCCTTGAGAGGACATGCAGGTTCTAAGAACACGAGTGTGCTCTCGAAATGGATTAGAGGATTATAGTATTATGGAAAGATAGATATTGAGGGGGTGAATGGGAATCATGTTGTAGTGGTATGAGAAACCTAGATTTGATATTGTACAAAGATGATTTTGAATGGAGGAATTTCCTTATATGGAAAGGCTATAAATAGATTAGCCTTGGGCTTTTAAGGGAATTTTTGGGAAATTTTTTGTTTGTGTGCATTTTCTAAGAATTTGTTTTGTTCTTGAGAATTTTTTCTTCACACCTTTAGAATAATTGTTAGGAGATATTTTCATCATGTTATGCACCAAGGTATGAGGAACCAGGATAACAATGTGCCAAGTATGCGATCAAAAAGGTCAAGTGCTAACATATGCCTTATGACACCATGATATGGAATACCATGGTGGCTTTGTGGCAATGGGATGCAAAGACCATGATAAATGCAAACAATGATAACGCACATAAGCAACAAGCAAGCATGCACAACAAACCAAAAGCAAACCAAAATTTTGCCCCTAGTCAAGCTGAAAACCAATTGATTGATTGATTGATTGATGATTGATAAAGAGGATAACAAAGTTAATGATGAGAACAATGCATACCCCAGGGATTGGGAAGGATATATCCCATGATGATAATTGGATTAAAGATTGGTTAATGGATTATCAACTGATTTGGATCAAGATGATGGATTGATTAAGGATGATGGGCTAGATTGCAATATTGGATTGCATGGATTAGGATTGATTGCATGTGATTGGACTGATTTGGGATGTTTGGATTATAGGGATGAAATGAGGATAAATGGATTGGATAGATTGGAGGAGGATAAATGGATTGGATACGATGGGATTGAATTGTGGATAAAGGATAAATGGATCGGGACTAATGACAAGGGAGAACCAAGGTTTGGTAAAAGGATGGATGAATGGAGGGAGAAATTGTTTGGATAGGAGATATATGGATCGAGTGGATGGATATGGATAGGATATGGAGGACTAAATGATAGAGGGTAGAAGTATGGAGACCCAAGGACTATGTTGCAAATGAGTGCAATGTCCCACACTAAAGGTAGTGGAATTAAGGATGGAAGGATGGTGGATAAAGATGTTTGAGATGGAAGGATAATGTGTAATGGATATGGATGGAGGGGGAATTAAGGCTTGTATTTTATAAAGCATGCATGGACATTATTTTTGCCTCTAGCTAAATCAAAATCATAGGTAGGAATGGATGATGAATTTGGATTGGATGAGGGATGTGAAATGGAGGGTGTGGATATGATAGTCAAGATCGAAGATAGGAAAGGAGGATGGACTTAGATAGGATGTGGATGATCACTAAGGGATATGGAAGATGTGGAGGGAAGGATGGCATGGATGAAGCTTGCCCCCAAGTGTAGAGTGAAAGAGGATAAAGGGATTACACATTATTCTTGTTTACCAATTTTTCATCATGGTACTTACCCAAGGTGCCACAAGACGTGGTTTTCACCATTGAATGGATTTTTTCTCTTTACTTTTTTTTTCTTCTCTTTTTTAATCATTTTTTAAATTTTTTTCAAATAGTTTGGATATATAAGGATGAGGATAAGTGGATGTGAGCAAATGGATTTGTAGGATAGTGGATGTGTGAAAGAGGGATGGAGGAAGGACTCAAGCATCGAGTTCCATAGATAGTATCCCTTGAAGATGCGTTATAATAGACCAATACAATTGGAGGCATGCTTATAGATGTTGGTAGAAGTGGATGGGGATATAGAATTGATGGAAGATGGAGGGGGATAAGGATTTATGCAAAATATTTAATTATAGGGATGGGATTGTGGAATTTAGATGTTGGATAATGGATGGGATTGTGAAAGACTTATGGATAAATTGATGAGGATGTTGGGAAGATCAACATTGGCACACACTTTGAAGGGTCGCGGATTTGTCAAGGAGAGGACTTTAAGTTAGATGGAGGATAAAATATGGATTTTGGGACATGAGGACCCAAAATAGATGAAGGGAATGATGGAATTAAGATAGTGGATGTTGAGACGTAAGGGCCCAAAATGGATTTTGAAGATGGAAGATTTTTGGATGGAGGATTGGAGGACTTATGAGTGGAGGGAGATTTTCGATCAACAAGTTTGGATGCCAATTTGGATTTTAATTTGAGATGCATTCCTTCTATGAGTTGCTTGGGAAACCACATGGTTTTTGATTTTTTTCTTTTTGGGCCTTTGTGGCCTTTTGGAATTTTCTTTCTTTTGGATCATATTTTTCTCTTCTTGAGAATGTCTTTTTGAGGGGACATGTTGATCCTTGGATTTTTGTGGATTTCTAGTTTTATGCATTTTAGATTTGACATCCAATTTGCTTCCAATAACAATGGTATGGGTGCATGAGGATGGATCAGACTTAGATATTTTATGGATGGTATGGGGGAAGGAGAGTGTGGGAAGGGATTCAAGGATGTGTGCCTTTGTTTATCCTGATTAGGGACCATTTGAGGTGATGGAGTGGTAGATGGAGGGATGTAAGGACCCAAGATGGATAGAAGGAATGAAGAGTTTGGCTTTGGAACATAAGGACCCAAAATTGATGTGGATGAGGAAGGAATGGAATTTTGGACGTAAGGGCCTGAAATGAATGGGGAAGATGGGGGATGGTGTGATTTTGATTTATATGGAGGTATCTTGGATTTAGATGGGATGGAATATATACCAACATCTTGAGCATGAGCTTTATATCCAAGACCATATGAATTTTCATTTTCTTCGATTTGGAGGGGTTCCAATATACCTTTTTCATGGAGGCCTAATCCTTTGCCTTGATAATTGATTTTTTCTCAAATTAGTTTTCCAATAGGATACTTATTATTTTGGAAATAAGATACAAGTCCATTTTTTGGGGAGGTGGGATGTGGAAGGAATTGTAAGCTCTTGGAGGAAACCGGAGTGGATGAAGGTGGAAGAGCCAATTTGATAGGTATGGGATTCATGGATGGCTTGGATAGGGGCAATGGGATATTGTGGAGGGATAGAATCATGATGGGATTAGGAGGAATATAAGGATCTTGAGATGGATTGGTATCGTGACATGGAGACGAAGGAATACTTTGATCTTGACTAGGGATGTGAAGATGTGGTGGAGTGGAAGGGATGATTGGATCTTGAGATGAAAGAGAATCATGCAATAGGGTGGAGGGGATACATTCCTCTTGAAATATAATGGGATTATGAGATGGAGATATTATGAAATGGAGGGATTTTTTGATCTTGAGGTGGAGTGGGATCTATGCTAGCATGCTTTGGAACAAGGTCTTGGCATGTTTTGGGTTGTGGGGATTGTGTGATGGAGGAGGATATGGAAGCTTCAACTTGGGTAGATGGAGAGATGGTAATATCATGAAGCTTAGGGAATTGAGGGTTGTCTTGATTGGGAGGGGTTAGAAATTCAACTTGGGTAAATGGAGGGATGGGAATATCATTAAGCTTAGGGGATTGAGGTTTCTCTTGATTTGGAGGGGATGAGGTGGATGTAGGACTTGAGGAGATTGGGCAACTTTGTTTGGAGGTGGGGATTTTTTCTCCTTTGCTTGTAATTCTTGGATTATTTGTTGGAAAAAAACTTGGAGGGGTGAGGATACTGTGGATTTTGAAAGATTAGGATTATGTCGAGATTTAGTATTAGATGGAAGATTGGGATTATGGATCAAGGGATTAGGATTAAGGCTTAGAGAGCTATGGTGTAAATGATTTGGATGGTGAGTGCATATGATGGAGGCATTGTAAAAAGATGGAGATTGGGATGTGGATGGGGGGGGGGGGGAGATGGAGGTATACATATTGGATCGAAGGGGTATGTGGATGAGGGATAATACAGAGGCATGGATGGGGAATAAGATGGATTTCCCTTGTAAAAGGTAGGGGAAGGATAAGAGATGTGAGATGAAGTGGGATTAGATATATAATGTGTTGAAGTGAAATGGATGGGGATATGTTATGGGATTGACTTGGTAAGTGGGTTGGGGTGGGAAACATGAATAGGTGGAAGTTGGATAGCTTTGAGGCATACATGAGTTACATGGGTATGATTGATATGTTGGTTGGGTTGGAGGCATGGTTTGAGGAATGGTGTTTGACATAGATCCTTGAACTTCCATAACCATTTTTTCAAACCAACCCATGATGTTTGGATATGGGTTTTGGATTTGAATTAGATGAGGCCTTTGACGAGGATTGGGATCAAGTATGGATGAACTTTAGAAGATGGATGATAGATGTTTAGGAATGATTTTGGATGGGGTTTAGATTATAAGAATATGATGATGGAGGAAAGGTTGGTTAAAATAATGGGATTTTGAATTGAAGGAAGGAGGACGTTTGGAATGTGAAGGATGTTAGATGTTTGGATATGATTTTCAAATGATGATTGGAGATTGAGGGTTTGATTAATATAAGTGAATGGATCTAATGAGTGATTAATTTTGGATGAAGAGATAGATGGCTTGGATGAGGATTTGGTTGGAATGGGATTAGGTTGACAAGTGAATTGGTTTAAGATGATGATGATGATGAAGGATGGCGATTAAGGATGAATGATGAGATTGGATTAAGAGAAGTGAATTTTGATGTGGATTGTGGAGGATGATTAGGATAAAAATTATGACATTGATTGGATTAAGAAAATTGATGAAGATTAGGTTCCTAATGGATGGATTATAGATGGATTAAGGGTGGATTGGGGATGATTGAGATAATAGGAATGATTAGGATGATTAAGAATATGATTAGGAGATAATGATTGAGATGATTAGGGGTTATTGGGATTGGATGGGTGATTAGGATGATTAAGGAGGTGGTTAGAATGAGAGAATCAAGATGGGTGATTATAATGAGAGGTATGATTAGGAGGAGGTTGATAGATGAAAGATTTGACTTGGAGATGATGTAGAAAACTTGACTTAAAGGACACCTATGTTGGCAAGAGACATTGTTCTGGTGAAAGGTGATGCATGAGAAATGCTTAGGAGTTGTCATTGATGGCAACTCGGTTCAGATATCATATCTGGTGAACGTAGATTTGATTTATTGGAATTTGCATTGTTCATGAGGCATAATTCTAGAAGTTGGAATTGTTAGCAGTAATCAAGAGGGAAGGTTGAGAGGGGGGGTGAATCAGTCTTCACCGGATTAACAGATTAAACTTCCAAAACATAAATTGATAAACCACAACAATAACAGATAAGCAAATTAACAGCACAGCACACAACACCAAGATTTTGACATGGAAAACCCGGTTAAGGGAAAAACCACGATGGGAACCTACCCACAATAAGACGATACTCTACAGTAATATGTGAAAATATTACAATGGAGAATGTGCATGCATTCAAGCACACTGCTTAGAGCTCACTACTCAAAAGATATATGTCTAGAAGGATACAACCCTCAGGGAAGTCTCACTGACTTACAATATGATTTGGACTACAATCCAGAAGAAATGAACTACAGTAATAGCATCTACAAATGCCTGTTGATAGTTCTGGTTAAGCACAGTTGTCTGCCCTGCAACACCAAACTCACCACAACACTTCATTGAATGATATATCCTTGTTCACACATTTACCTCTCTCTGATAATGTAGACACAATACCGACACACAAATTACATAAGTATATCACCTATATATACAAATTATCAACCTTGATAACAAGGTCGGCTAAACCCTCAACCCTCAACTCATAATTACAAAAATTATATTACACAATACAAAGATCGACCACTAGACCAATATTATGATTTAAATTACATAGCATGGACCTAATTCAAATTCCCAAATGATTACATCCATCAAAAATCCTGCCAAAATCAACCGCAGCATGCTACACCACCAGAAATACTGCATAACACACAAATTATCACCGATTCAAAGAAATCACTAAAAAATCACTCAACGATCAATGAGGATCACCAAAACAAATAGGAAATGACTAGGAAACACCATCAAGCACATTAGAATCATCTGGAATAGTTGCACTAACATCTCTTTTCAAATCTTCATCGGTCAATGTCTCAAAGCTCAAGAACACAACCAATCAGCAACTATCACGAAGAAAGATAACTTGTGATGCACCAAATCACAAACCATCTGAAAAAAAGATACATAAGATCATCCCAAACAATAATCCAAAAACTTGGCACGAGATCTGATCACACCGGAATATACCAGAGGGAATACCGAATTTTGCAAAATAGTGATCAGCAAAACCAAACTACAAAACCGGACCAAAAACCTTCTCCAAACTCACCAAAATAATTCACAGGAATATGTTGACATCAATGACAATAATATATCCTAGTAGCAACTATATGTGGGAAAAGCGGAGCGATGAAACTTAAAATGTCAAAATTATGTTCAAAGAGGCTTGTCCACACACCCACAGGACTTCTTGGTGCAAGTTATGGAGTCATGAAGAATGACTCAACTTTCCAAGGTTGGTTCCATGGTTCTCTATCTCACAAGGTCCCTCAAGCCAATGTCTTTTCTCTCATATCACTGAGCAAAGTGGCTTGGGGATGACAAATGCAAGAACAAGGGATGCTTATGATTGATTAAGTTATGAAAATGCATCCTATCTATGCATGATTATACAAATGCAATAAACTAGATTTATAAGATGACAAGATTAGTAGCAATACTATCCTAACATGATATACTAGTTCATGAGTTAAGCTAATGATAAAGGAAATAGTCTAAAATGATTATTAGATTAATTCCTATTACAAAGAGAAGCTAGATGTGTTAATAAAATTGAGCATACATGAGATACTAAAATCTTGCATGGATCCTTAAAATGGAGGAATGAGAGCTCTATTTATAGTGAAAATAGGGCAATGGATGGTTAGGATTGAAAGAGTTAATCAAGGGTCAAGTTTGAAAGTTGTCAATCCATGTTTTCAATTTTCCCCAATGAAATGGTGACAATTTTCAACATAAGGTTGGTTAAGAGGTGAGGTAAGAAGCATTAAATGCTTGAGAAGACCTCATGGTTACCCTAGGAGGTAAGGGTTAAGATTAGGTTAGGGTTATCCATTGGATAAAGCTTTTACCCAAGGGGTAAACTCTTGTGCAAAGGTTAAAGGAATAACCATGGTCAAAGCAATAAATGCTTGATGAGACCCTTGGGTTAGATGGAGGTTAAGTTAGTCAAAAAGTCTCTAACCATGCCACTAAGGGTTAGTTAACCATTAATGGTTTGAAGACTTTGGGGACAAATTTGTAAGAGTCCTTCCAAATTTGGGGGTATTCAACAAGTTAGCTTGTTGAATGGATAAAGGCTTTAATGCTTTTTGAAGACTTTACTCCAAATTTGAGAAGTGACCTCCTCAAATTTAGGGAAAGGGGATAATGGATGAGGTTAGGCTAATTGATTAGGATTAGATGGATTCTAGAAGAAATTAGGAATAGGGTTTAGGATGCAAGTGGGAGATGTAGGAAAATGCAAGTGGGTGAGGGAAAATAGAATTAATTAAAATAAATTACTTTATTTCAATTTGGTTACAATTTGGGAAATTGAATAAATTAGATTTATTCAATTTGGGGTAAACTATTAATTAAATGTAAATTTAATTAAAAGGCAAGAAGAAGAGTTTTAATTAAATAAAATGATTTATTTAATTAAATGACATAAAGGGTTTAAGTGAATTTAACTAAATAAATTGAATAATTTACTTAATTAAATAGAGGAATGTAGGTGATTTAGTTAAATTAGATTTAACTAAAATAGAGGAATGAGCATAAAATATTCATTTAGGAATATGGTCATTTTTATACGTCTACATTTTGCCCCTCTTTGAAGTGACGTGTGTGCACATGTTGATTCAAAGAAAATGATGTGTCGTCCTGATTTAGTTATGATCAATTTTTATGCCGTTTTGAGATTTTCAAGTCGTGCCCCAGATTTGATAAGTGATGTTGATAATGCCCCCTTAGAAGATGAATCAAAAATTTTGAAAATTTGATTTGATTTTGATAATTTTGATAGATTTCATTGCATTGTAAAATTTTGTCTTTGTTGAATGTTGTAATTTGATTCATCTCCCGATATTGCCATTTGGTAGGTGGTAGGAGACACCGCGAGCAATTTTACGCATCCCTCCATGTAACCCTAATTTTGATTTACCCTATAAAAGGGAAAAAGTGATTTGTTTTGTCTCATTTGTGCTTGTTGACCTTGGAGAAAGTGATTTTTGGAGAAAAGTCAACATGTCGGTTCCTTATGCTACACATCGATTTGAGCGCATTCGGAGGTATCGGAGGCTTGTCGCGTATGGACCACCAGTAAGTCAACCTTTTTGACCCCTTTTGGATTTTTTATTTTGTCTTTTTTGATCATTTTTTCAATTTTGTCACGCGGATTTGGCGGTTTAGCGCGTCAGGGTCAAGAAATAGCGCATACGATAGGTTGCGTACCACATAGGGTTTAATGAATAGGGTAGCGTCCGAAAAGTGTAGGGTAGTGCATCAACAGGTTAGGGTAGCACGTAGGGTTAGGTTAGCGCACCGGGAACACAGGGTAGCGCAAAGGGTAAAACGGGTAGCGCATAGGAGATACCTAGAGCAGAGGGTTTCTAGGAGGTTGCATGGGTAGGGCTAGATAGCGCTTAGGTATGACCTAGCGCATAGGGATAGATATGTAGTGCAAGAGAGAAATAGAATAGCGCATAGGGTAGTTTAGCGCGCAGGGGTAGATTAGGTGGTGTTTTGGAAGAAAAGAGTAGTGCATAGGTTTTGGCTAGCACATAGGGTAGATTTAGTAGCACTTAATGAGGACAGGGTAGTGTGTGATAAGCAATTTAGCACATAGACAAGATTGGATAGCGCATAGGGAAAAATTTTGGTAAAGTGTGATTTTGTGAATGAAGAAAATTGGTAGGTTGATGCCAGTTCTGCCAGGATAGGTGCAAACTATTGGTCTGCGTATGAGTTATCCAATATGTGTTCTGATATAACTTGATTTGATTTGCGATTTTTCAAGTTGATATAGATTTGATGCGGATTTGATATGTTGATATGAATGTTTTTTATTATGCATTGTGGAGCTTGAGTTGTTTTACAAGCTGCATTGATTGTGAAACTTGAGTAGTTTTACAAGTTGATATGGATGTGAAACTTGAGTTGTGTTACAAGTTGATATGATTGATATGATGTGGAACTTGATTTAGATTGTCAAATTTTCAAGGTTTTGATATGAATTTGATTTTGGTGTCTATGTTTTGATGAGGAGACTAATATTGGACTTGTTTCACTTTTTGATAGGAGCGTCTTGGAGTGGTTCAGTCACGTGAGCAATTTTTGAGACCGTGGTCATTGATACCATGATTGACACAGGCAGATAGAGACATTATTGAGAGGTGTGGCCTGACCTCTTTGTTAGATATGTCTTGGTTTATCGTGAACCAGGGTTTATTGACAGCATTGGCGGAGAGGTGGCACAGTGATACAAAAACCTTCCATTTGGCAACAGGCGAGATTACAGTGACACCTGAGGATTGTTACCGGATTCTATGGATTCCTGAGGTAGGTGCATTGCTACCCTATGAGAAGACAGAGGAGGGTGGGACTAAGGCACTTCACCGGATCTTGTAGGATGATATTGTTTGTGGGTATGAGATCCCCTGGCAGGAGTTTTTGGATTTGGATTACGCTCCTCTACCATCAGTTTTGGCAGGTTTCATAGGTGGATTCTTATGTCCCGACCATAGGTCGAAGGGACTAGCAGTGGGGTGGGGATTGGTTCTGGAGGATATGGTGATGTAGGGTCACCGATTTGCATGGGGGTCGGCTATGCTGGCCCACTTATACAGGGATTTACATTAGGTGGTATACCTAGGTTACGGCTATTTATCAGCTGGAGTGACACTGCTATAGGTATGGGCGTGGGAGCATATTCCCGCAGCTAGGCCACTGACAGACAGAGATAGGCCTGTTGGTTGTGCGTATGCATACAGATACAAAGGGATAGTTGTCCAGCATAAGCTAGGCAAACTAGTGCACTGGAGGAGAGTGTTAGATGATATTGATACGGTCGGCTGGTGACCATATACAGGTTGCGAGGTATGGGCCGAGGATGGGATGGAGATGCCTTATGTTTATATGACCAGATATTTGAAAGGGCAGACGCCCTTTATTATTGAGAGGTTTCTGCATAGCCGGGTGTTGCGGCAGTATGGTTGATAGTAGGGGATTCCATAGGGAACATGCCTATATGCTCGACAGAGATAGGACATTCCGGATTGGGGACCTACAATTGATAGCGTGGCGGCTGTGGAGGAGCTATTTCATTTAGTCGACTAGATTTGAGATTATGCCCCTGAGATAGTGGATGCAGGGATGATTGACGAGTTTGCAGGATTGTTTGCAGCCCATGCAATGGCTAGGATATCGGATCCAGCTGAGATGATTTTGGCTTTTGATGACAATGAGGAGGTAGATGAGGGAGGAGGTGATGGAGGAGGAGGTGATGGCAGAGATGGTGGAGGAGGTCGGCAAGGAGATAGAGGGAGATTGGATTGGGGGAGGAGAGGAGATAGGGGTGGAGATGGTGGTGATAGGGGGATACAGGCGGAGAGAGCTGTGCGGCGGGCTATGATGGATAGAGGGAGAGGAGGTTTGGCTATCAGAGCTGGGGGTGAGGAGAGGGTTGGGGAGGTGATAGCGGCAGTGAGAGGGTATGATGACGTCAAATGACTGGCCCAGAGGAGGAGGTCAGATGTGCTACCCCCACCAGCACTAAGGATAGGTAGAGGGATAGGGGGTACCCCTGTAGATGTGGATTCTGATGCATCTGGAGGATGTGCAGATTAGATCATTGTAGTTGTTAGTGCAGCAGTTGCAGACATAGTTGTTGTCACATCAGCATCAGATTACTTAGCTGACCATAGAGTGTGATATGGAGATAGAACATCGAGGTCAAGCAGAGGAGCTCGCAGTGAGTTTGCAGAGAGCTGCAGCAGGTGGTCCGATGAGAGACACCTTGAGAGAGATGGCTTTGAGAGCCAAGGAGATGAAGTATTACCGGCGTCATTATGAGGATGTGGTGCCCAGGGAGCATTAAGTGCAGAGTTTTACAATGTCGAGATTGAGTTGATCTCGAGATACTGGGTCGAGGACAAAGAGCAGAGGCGTGATAGGGCCTCCTAAACAAGATCCACCTAGAGATCCAGGTGTTGGGACATCTGCAGTGAGACCGTCTCCTTCAGGAGATAGTCATACCTGAGAGATGTTGTCTCTATTGTATTTTGATCATTTTGTTGTATTGGCATAGACATGACATATTTTGTACATTGATCATTTTTTGAGATATATATACGACACCATTTTCTTTGATCCTCATGTGATGTGTTATGGATTATGCTTTCTACATGCTTTTGCTTATTCCATGATGGTGCAATGCCTGTATGCGATGTGATATGTGATGAATATGATGTGATAATGCATGATGTAAGATGTATTTTGAAAATGAGATGTATGATAATGATATGTATGATAGTGATATGTTGTGAGATGTATCTTGAAAATGAGATGTATGATAATGATATGATGTGATACTTATGCCAGATTTACAATGATATGCAACTATTTGTAAAATGATATGCAACTAAGTGATTTGAGCATCCTCATTCTGTACTTGTCATCCCTATATAGCCACATGTTGTTTTCTTTCTTTATATGTATCATCATTGAGCATTGATTAATTTTGGGATATGTTGAAAATTTATACAAGCATAATGCTATATTTGTACCATAATGACCTGAGAAAAATTTACATGATTTTTTATTTTGCAAGATAGCACAAGCGTCAAGGTATAATTGAACCAAGACGACCTGAGTGCGGATTGCGTAGAAACAGACAAGATTAAATCATGTGTATACGTAAAGTAGAATCATGTCTTCAGTGATAAGTTGTGAATCATGTCTCAAGACAAGTATTTACACAGTACAGATGATCGCCTCACAGACAGAAAACTAAGAAAATATTAGAGTCCCCACGACATTATCTAGCTTTGAAGTATTTGTTGAGAAAATTTAGAGGATCCAACAATTCAAAAAGTTCAAGTGCAAAAATAGTCAAAACTTTATGCAAGATGCAACATTTGATACTTCAGAAAATCATCCATCATATTTTGTGAATCTTGTAAAGTGATCAATGTTTTGCTTTGCGATTGTGTGAGTGTGGTTTGCTGGATATGATGTTCTGAGTTTGCGACAAGTTTTGACGGCTTGAATGTGCTGCAAGTTTATATTGCCCCTAGTCAAGTGTGCTTCTAAATGTGGATTGTACAGTGATTACCAAGCCATGGTGAGATGCGGTGAAAAGATGTAGATAAACCAGGATAGTGACTACGCTAAGTATGTCCTGGATGGATATTGCGATAAAAAATGTCGGGCGATGGCCGATAGTGCTTTACTATGGATATAATGGTATCGATATAGATAGAGGAGCCATCCTCTCACAATAGCGCCTGTTGCCAGGTTTTCACCATTTGCTTTTATTGTACTTTTTAATTTACCTTTTTCTTGATTTTTTTGATTTTTTTGATATTTTTGATATTTTTGACTTTTTTGTGCATTAGATTACTCAAGTGTAGTATTTCTTCAGATGGATGTTGTTAGTTGGTTCATCAAGCACATCTCCTTCTGAAGTTGTTACCTGATAGGCGCCTGATCCATAAGCTGATATAATGACATAGGGACCTAACCAATTAGGTTCAAATTTCCCTTTCTTTTCTCGATCCTGCTGATTCCTAGGATTTTCCTTGAGTACTAGGTGTAGACACTTAAAAATAATTATTTTTAATTATTTTTAATTTCTCACATAATTAATTAATTAATTATGTTAATTCAAATTCTCCTCAATATTAATTAAATATAATTAATATTATCACTATGGTATGTGACTGATTTATTTAATAAATCAATCCCTTTCTTTATTCTTCTAAAAATTAAATCCTCACAAATCTCCCTCTTAGCTAATTAATTTCAATTAATTAGTTAACCCACATGATTCCTACAAACCATCTTCCTAATTCATCATTAACCTAATAAAGTCTTCTAGAAACTCCCTAAACTCACTTAACCTTATTCTTCTAATTTTTAATTCCCTCCACTCATTCTCTCTCCTAGTCAAATCCTCCTACAACTCTTAATCCCACCTAACATTTCCTCTAATCCCTTCCTAATGAGTTGCTAGTGGCTAATCATCATGATTAGCCACAAAGTCAACCCCTTGTCCCTTCCATCCAACCACCAGCTTTTAATGATCTTTTCCTAGGTGAATGTGAGATTTTCAAAATCTCACGATCCTCTAGGCATCTCCTCTCCCAAGGAATTTTTAATTCCTTCTTATTCCTCTAATCCCCATGATTATCCCTTTTTGGAGAATTTTAAATTCCTCCTCCCCATTCTTCAAAGAATGTCACAACCCTTGCTCCTCTCAAGGCACATTAGGAAGCCTTCCCTATGCACCTTGCTCCTCTCAAGGCACATTGGGAAGCCTTCTCAATGCACCTTTCTCTTCTCAAGGTACCTTCGGAAATCTGCCCAATGCACCTTGAGGAGTGTGGAGACAAGAAATGTCTTTAAGACATATCTCTTGGTCTCCACACCCTCTCTTGGACCTTGTGTGAGCTCACAAGCAATCCTAGCCCTTCATCTTGAATCCATCTCAGCCATCCATTCTTCCTCTCCTCCTCTTATAAATTGAGGACTCCATCCCTTCATTTTTCATCTCCAAGTTTAGTAATCTTATGCTGTCCTTTTGAGCCCAGAAAATCATCTTGGCAACCTTGTCATGTTCAAATCATATCTCATCCACACTTGATCATCTCATACTTATCATCTTCCAAATCCATTTCATTTGTGCACAAAATTAGAGAGCCATCCACATGAAGCAAGCAAGAGGAGCACATAAAGTGGAGCATCACCAAGGGGCGCCTTCACTTCATCAAGCTCAATCCGAGGGAGAGGTATAAGGTTTGTGAGGTATATACATTCTTATTATTGTTTTAAGCATTTCAAATTATGTCTTTCAATTTCGTATGATTATATGTTTGATTTGCATGTTTTCTAACTAAATCCACTTCACAAGTCTTTTTCCCCTCTTCATTTTGGCATGCCCGATGGGACCCACGTCCCTAAGAACTAATGTTTTTATGAGTTTTTATGAATTGTGAGACGCAAGTTATGGAATAGCACGATTACAAAAAAAAAAAAAAAAATCTTTGACGGCTTTGTATTTCAGCGCAAGCGCTCTACGCATTCTCCCATCTCCTCCTCATTCTTCTTCTTCTATCTATCTTCTATTTCTTTTCTGTTTCTGTTTCAGCACGACAGCTCTATGATTAGCGCGAGCGTTTTTGTAAAAATTTGAATTCCTGTTATCTGCTTTGTTATCTACTTTGTTTGATTTTAATAATCTGTCTGACCACGGGAATTAATTAAAAATTATGTTTCTTTTCTATTTCTGCACAATCCTCATTTCTATTTCTTGTATGTTCCTACGCGATCCTCATTTTTGTAAAAATTCAAATTTGAAATTTTTAGGCGCTAACTGTGTTTTCAATTTTTAGGCACTTAGGCTTAATTAGGGGGATAAATGAATCATTGTCTCTTGTGTTTGTGGAAAGTGTGAAAGTAGGAGAGTATGCTCTTGTCTATCTAGACAATCAGAAATCCAAACCTTTGACACTTTTCTATCTATTTAGCGCAACTGTCTGCAAATGTGTCCTGTTAAATTTAGTAATTAAAAAAAAAAAAAAAAGAGTTTTAATAATTTGTCTATCCGCAGGAATTAAATCTAAAAACCAAAAAAAAAAAAAAAAAATTATTCTGTTTTTTCGCCATATCTGTTTTATCCTCACTCTATTTCCCTCCAAACATCACTAGATCCCTCTCATGGCCATTTTGCACATTTCTTTCTCAGGGGACCTTATCCCAAAATCCACTTTTTAAAGTCTAAAATCCCACATTCCTCTATTTTTAGGGTTTGTCGTAACTCCTTCCACTTTTACCCAATCACCTCCAAATTTTCCCACATTGTCTATCTCCAACTTTTGCTTCTTTGTCCCTCTTGGACAAAGTTTTCCATTCCTTCACCTCTCCTCCAAAATCCTCATTTTATGCTTGCCTATCCCTTGGAAAGTGGCAAAAACCTAGTCAAACCCCATTTACCCATCAAAGCTTCCTCCAAATCCACATTTGTCATTAGTAAAAAAAAATTTATTCATATTTTTCTACTTATTCCCAAAAATTTTAAAAAAATTAATATTTTTGTCATTTTGTTGTCTTTTGCAGGACGCTTGTTGAAGACTCCATTTTTCAAACTACTAATCAAGTTGTTTTGCAGGTTGCCTAAGAAATCCGACCAAACATTGTGCATTTATTTAAATTAGGCACCTAGATATTAATTAAAATGGAATAAACCATTGTCTTATGTGTCTTTAAGAAAAGCGTAAAGGTAGGAGAGTATGCTCTCGTCTAGCTAGACGATCAGAAATCCAAACCCTCCAACCTTTTCTTGTTTGATTGCATGTTTACCTCTAGCGGGCCTGCCCTCCCAACTTGCTCTTTGAGAAGGTAAGAGGGGAACAACCCAAGTGAGTACACCCAGACCTAGGGTTCCCAACTCACTATAATAAATAGGCCATTGACTACGAAAGGGTCAATGGTTGAGGCTATATGAGAGTTCACTCTCACATTGGGTACTTAGTAGGATCCTAGAGATCTCAATCATGCTTGGGTGACTACTAAGTTCTTGGTGCTTCATTGGGCTATAGGCCTCAATTGCACTTGCGCAACTTCGAAGGTAGCTCCTAATGGGAAGACTTACTAAACACCTTGTTCATAGTGGCCAAAAACCTTCTAGTCATTGGTGCAGGAGGTCGGATCTCCGAAGCCGCCCATATTTTTACGGCCCTTAGTAGAGACACAAAGTTCACCATGAGGAGTTTTCATGGGAATTGATGCTTCACTGCCACGAGAAGTGAGTGTTGTGGAGGGGAGCCAATGGGGTCAAGCATCTAAGTGTCTGCTCTGGGTAAGCGTAGCTGGGAAACCGATTGGGATCCAATGACTATTGTCCCTGCCAGCCTTAAGAATGTTGTATATGAGCATGAGTGTCTTTGAGATAATATGTATTTGATCATTGTGTTTGCTTTGTTTGATACATACTTGCCAAGACAAGACTAAAAACATGTCACTATCCCCAAACAATTTGCAAAAGCACTTGTCAAGACACAAACAATTGTCCAAGTCATTACCCACACAGAGTCCAAAATTGCGTCAAAACTCCATCCATCCCATGTTTCATAAGCCCAAGAGAGAAGCTAAGAGTTCATCCTCTCCATCAATATTCAAGATTGTCCTTTGAAACACCAACTATCGTCCAAATCAGGGTGGTCGTGTCCCTTCATATAACTTGCCATTCGAATCTATCCTCCATTGAGTCATGTTCATACCAAGAACAACCTAGTCATCAAGTTTCTTCTAAGCCATCACTATCATACCTCCTCCATCAATCATCCTCAAATTTCCTAAGGACTTAGCACATCAAATCAATCTCCCTCCATTATCAAAACAATTATCAAAATTCAAATCCAATCATCCTCTAACCCAATTTAACCTCGCGTTAAGGTTACATGCCTTATGAAATTCCATTTAGACCTCATCATTAATCAATTGGCTCTCGTGCTTGAAGGGGAATCCTCTCCAAGTACCTTTTGCCTATTCCTTTTGAGTCGATCAAGACTCTTAACTCACATCTTTACTTTGCTTAGGGTCATTAGTCAACCCTTGGTATAAGAGAGGCTTTTTTTTAATCATCAATCCAAGGTCTAAATTATACACAACTTGGCCATCATCTTACTTGTGGTTGCATCCACCATCGAAAATCCTCATCCAAGGACTTAGGTGTCAAATCCTAATCAAATCCGGCTCTAATCCAAGAACCATAACAATCAAAAAAATCCCTTGTCATAAAAGACAAAATCCAAAATTCCAAAAATATCTTGCTAAGTCCTTTCATCACAAATTTCCCCCTCCAAACTTTTCCAAGGTTATTCGTGTATGGTCACAACTTGATCCCAAAAGAGAAAGATGGTTGAACAACAATATGGCATGTCAGACATTAGTACCCTATATGAAGATCCCACGGAAGATGCTACACAAAGTGGGAAACCTAGCAATCAAGATCAAAGTCAAAATCCTAACATGGTTAGCCAAGATGAACTCTCTCCGGAAGTGCAAACTTTCCTAGTGGATTCTTATAACAAAGAGATGATGGAAAATTTTATTCAACACAATCCCACTGCACTTCTAAAAACTCTCCTTGAAAATGGAGATCAACTTCTACCTAAATTTAATAGATCCGGTCTCGCCCAAGAACCACAAGGAGACCTCACTCACACACAAAGTGTTGCACCTATTATTCAAACTCAATCAATCACAGCCCCATCAATCATCCAAGCTCAATCAATGCCACCCACAGCACCTCCCACCGTGGTCTCCATCCCACCTTCTTCCTCCTTACCATCTATACCACTATCAAATCTGATCTCATCTATTCTCCAAAACACTTCTATACCACCTCCTTCCATTCAACCACATATTTCTATTCCACAAACTTCCCTTCCTGCCAACAATGTTGCAAATTTCATCTGGACCGTACTCAATCTCATCACAACAATTTGCGGACTGCAACCAACTATCACACAAATCCCTGCGACATCGGTCCTCACATCCCACATTCCCGCCTCCCCATCATATCAATACATTGGTGGTGGTGCTGCACCTTCTTTGGCTCACCCAATTCTTGGGGCAAATACAATTCATCATTATCAAAGTCCACAACAAGAACTCATCAAGAAAATTCAAGACATGAAAAATATTATCAAGTACATAAAACAAAGGACTAATAAAAGGAAAACTTACTCATTCGAAGAGTTTTGCCCTTGTCCTTACGACCCATCTATATCAGTTGCACCCTATCCCCTGGGATTTGAGATCCCCAAATTCACCAAGTATGAAGGCAAAGGAGACCCCCGTGACCATGTCCAAGAATTCCACATCTTATGCCAAGAAGTCTCCTATAGTGACCTTTATCTTCGCAGACTCTTTCCCAAGAGTCTCACGGGAGACGCCTGGGCATGGTTTTCATCTCTACCACGAGGTTCCATTGTCTCCTTTCCAAACTTGGTAGACAAATTTGTGGCCCACTATGCTTACAACATGGTTAATGATGTTTATATGATGGACCTATGCAATACAAAACAAAGGCCCGGAGAAACCTTTGCCAATTTCCTACAAAGATGGCGACATCTTATCAAAAAAATTCCAAAACAACATCAAATTTAGCTATTTCAAAAGAACTTGGTGCCTGAACTTTCGAGACCCTTAATATCCCAATGTATCAAATCCTTCCAAAAATTAACCAATAAGGGCCTCATCCTCGAACGTGTCTTGATGGAGGAAGGAACCTTGAAACATTACCAGAAGTCGACACAAAGTTCTCCCTCTTATCATAACGACAAGCCAAGACTCTGGTCTAAAAACAAAAACATGGTCAATGATGGTGTAACTGATGCAAAGCGGGTCCAAACCGTGGCTGCTCCCCCAAAATCCACCACCAATAATCATCAATTCAATAATCAAAACAATCAAAATCAATCCCAAAAACCTCACAACAATGTCTCAATCCAGGGATGACCACCTCGATTGAATAACCGGACTCCAAGAGACTTCACTCCTCTGGCTGAGCCTATTGAAATGGTGTTTCAAAAACTTGTCCAAGCAGGTGTAGTGGTTTTTCCAATCACTCGCTCGTTTGACCCCAATCAACCTAAACCAAGATGGTATAATGAAAATGAGTATTGTGAATACCATCGTATCAAGGGACATGATACATGAAAGTGTATGAAACTGAAGATCTACATACAAGATCTCATTGATAGAGGTGAGATTGAAGTAGCAAATGCAAAACCTGGTAATAACAATGACAAACTCAAAATGTACCAGGAACCCTTCCCGAAGCATGATAAAGGAAAAGGCTCATCATCTAATGCAATGGGTTATGACTACGCTAATCACATAACCGGCTTTGATTTTTTAGTAGGTCGCATTGAACCTGCAGACAATCATATCAATGTCATAACCATCCAAGGAGTTAATCCTCCTTCTTCCCAAAGCAGACCAAATCCTTCTAGGATAGTCATTCAAGGTGCCACGCCTTCCACCTCCCATTTCCAGAATTACTGCAATGTAACTACACACCGAGGTAAAGTCACCATCCAAGGAGTCCCTCCCCCACCAAATCCACCGCCCATGTCTTCCACCCGCCGATATGACCTCTTGGACCAACTTGGGAAGACCCCCGCTCAGATTTCCATTTTGGAACTTCTTAAAACTTCCCCGGTCCATAAAGAAATTTTGGAACAAGCCTTTCTCGAATCACGTGTTCCTGATAACATCAAAGCCACCCAATTCCAAGCCCTCATTGGAAACCTTGCTGCCCAACAACACCTGGTATTTACCTCCAAAGATGCTCCCGTAGATGAAGACCATAACAAACCTTTGCATATCGAAGCTCTTATCCACAAGCATAAGGTCAAACGTATCCTGATAGACGGTGCATCTGGGCTTAATCTATGTACATACAAATTAATAAAATAATTAGGACTTTCTGAGGATCTGATAAACACATCAGGAAGGATCACAATAAAGGCATATGATGATGCGGAAAGAATTTCAAAGGGCATGATCACCTTACCTCTTCGAGTGGGCCCCATTACAATTGAAACCCCTTGCCAAGTACTAGATCTTGATCTCCCCTACAACATTCTCCTTGGTTGGCCATGGATTCACTCCTTGAAGGTTGTACCCTCCACCTATCAGCAATGCATCAAATTCCCCTTCAATGGAAGAGAGATAACTATCAAAAGTGATCCACAACCCTTCCAGTATTGCAAACTCCTAAAGGAAAACCATCCATATCATTGCCCATTAAATAGACCCTCGCCAATGCCTCCATCTGACACATCAAATGTTGCCTCCACATCATCCCAACCAGATAATCAAATCAAGATCTTGGACATTGGTTGTGGAGAATACAAATTGGAGGACACCTTATTAATAGGCAACCTCCCTCTCTCTCCTAAGTCATTTGGCAAACCAAAAGAGCTCAAAAAGGACCCAAAACCAGTCATGCAATGCCAAAATACCACCTTCCAGCAATGGGGCCCACTTAATGAGGAGAGCCTTGAAGCAGATGTCTCTTCCTGGTTGTACTGGGAAGAGGATGATGAGCCAACGAAAGTACCCAATAAAATGTACCCAAAAGCATCTGTCATAGTTGAAAAAATGGGATACAAAGGATACGGCCTAGGACCAGAGGAAAAAGGAAGAAAAGCACCCATAAATCCTATCTCCTACAGATACAACAGAGGCTTGGGGTACACCCCGGTGCCTAAGATTACTATCGCTGGTTCCCCTTCTAGTCCTTCTTCGGATATCAAAAGCGTTGACGAAGAGGAATTCCATGAAATGCCTTATGAATACTAGAAAGATATCTTCTTTGACACTTACATCAATACCATCACCCCCGTAACCCCTCCCACTTCACACTAGCTACATCTTGTCCATCCCGAACTCATTGACTGGGGCCAACGAGACAAACCCACTTTAGATATCTGCACTGACGATAATGCTCTCATTGCTCTCCTGATGGTGCAAAACCTGGAAGATTGTAACAAAATCGAGGGTATTCAACTACATGAAAAGGGATACTTTGGTAGTCAGGTCAATGCCCTTAGCCACAAAAAAGATATAAAAGGAAAAGACATGATTCCCTAGGTGAAAACCTCCTTGAGGCACCTATGGATGAACAAAAAATAAAAACAAAGGGCGTATCTGAAAGTGAAAACTTGGAAAAGGAACTTGACAATGAGGAACTTGACCTCCCTACCATTGGTTACCTTCCGCGGGACAAATCAAATTTGCTGATAGAAGAAATAGACAGCATCAATATGGGCATCGAAGTCATTTCGAAAAATGTGCTCATTGTCAAATCCCTCACAGAAAAAGAGAAACAAGATTTCATCAACTTCCTTACAGAGGTAAAAATTAATTTTGCATGGTCCTATGCCGATATGTCAGGGTTGGATCCTGCCTTGGTGGTTCACAATCTTACTGTCCGCCCAGATGCAAAACCTATAAAACAAAAACTGCGCAAAATGCACCTGCATATTGCTCTCCTGGTCAAGACGAAACTCCAAAAGATGTTAGATGCAGAATTCATCAAACCCATAGACTACACCGAATGGGTCTCTAACATTGTACCTGTCGGGGGCATCCGCATTTGCACAGATTTTCAAGATCTAAATAGAGCTTGTCCTAAAGATGATTTCCCACTCCCCAATATAGACATGATTGTGGACCTTATAGCAGGACATGAAATGCTATCGCTAATGGATGGGTTTTCCGGATACAACCAAATCAGAATAGCAGATGAGGATCAGCATAAAACTGCATTCAAAACACCATGGGGTACTTTCTGTTACCGGGTCATGCCTTTTGGCCTTAAAAATGTTGGAGCTACATATCAACGTGCAATGACAACAATTTTTCATGACCTCTTGCACAAAATTATGGAGGACTACATGGATGATCTGCTAGGCAAATCCAAGACAAGACAAGAGCACATCTCTATTCTAAAACAGATCTTTGAAAGATTGGAAAAATACAAGCTGCGCCTAAATCCCAAAAAGTGTGTGTTTGGTGTCACATTGGGAAAACTACTAGGATTCATTGTTTCCCATAGAGGCATCGAGGTTGATCCTGCAAAGGTAAAAGCTATTATAGAAATGCCTCCACCAAAAACTCTCAGACAACTATGTAGTCTCCAGGGAAAACTCTAGTCTGTCAGGCGTTTCATTTCACAGCTAGCAAACAAGTGCCATCCATTTGCACACCTGTTGCGTAAAGACACAAAATTCAAATGGGATTGCTTGTCAAAAGGCCTTTGAGAAATTAAAATAATATCTAGCATCACCTCCAGTTTTGATGCCACCTACCCCTGGAAAACCCCTCATTTTGTACATATGTGCTACTACAGTGGCATTGGGGGCATTACTGGCACAAACAGATGATCAAGGGAAGGAACACGCCATTTACTACATCAGTCGAACATTGGTAGGATATGAACTCAATTACACCCTCATTGAAAGATTTTGTTTGGCATTAGTGTTTAGCACACAAAAAATTTGACACTATATGCTGAACAACAAAACAAAGCTGATTGCCAAGATAGACCCGCTTAAATATCTCTTGTCTAAAGTTGCTCTCACTGGCAGAACTGCTAAATGGATCATGCTCTTGAGCAAGTTTGACATTGAATACATGGATAAAAAGGCAATCAAGGGACAAGTTATTGCAGATCAGCTGGCTGAATCTCCACTTCCAGGTGACCATCCTCTTCTCACAGAATTACCAAATGAGTTCATTATGGTTGTCACCACATCCCCCACATGGCAATTATACTTTGATGGCTCTTGCACTCAAAACGGATCGGGGGCAACAATATTATTGGTTACACCTCAAGGAGATGGCATCCCCAAATCATACAAAATAGCCTTTGCATGTACCAATAACATAACAGAATATGAGGCACTCATCACAGGTTTGCGTCTAGCTAACCACTGGAAAATAAAGGAGTTAAAAGTTTATGGTGATTCTCAGCTCGTTATAAAACAAGTCAATGATGAGTACCAAACAAAAGATGATAAAATCCTTCCTTACTGTACCATGGTTGAAGATCTTAAGCAACATTTCATAGCAATCACATTTAATCAAATCCCACGAATAAACAACAGGGCTTCAAATGCAATGGCCACCATTGGCTCCCTACTTCAAATGCCAGCACATAGTCAAAAGTACGAGTTCTTAGTCAAGCAATTATTTATACCAACATATGACCTACCAGAGTCTGAAATGGTGTGTGTTGTCGTTGGTCCTGAGTCCCCTTGGTACCAAGAAACCTTCGCTTTCCTCAAAGACAACACCATTCCCCCACATCTCACAAAAACCCAACAACACACCTTCATCCGCAGATGTGCTCGTTACACCATCCTTGGAGACACCCTATTTAGAAGGCATTTTGATGGTTCCCTCCTAAGGTGTTTAGATAAACAAGAGGCGGAATGGGCATTACGTGAAGTACACGAGGGTATCTGTGGGGCACATCAAGTGGGCTCACATTGGCTAAAAAGCTTTTGAGAACAAGATACTATTGGCCTAAAATGGAGGTAGATGCATATAATTATGTGAAGAAATGCATCCCTTGCCAGCAACATGGTGACAAGATTCATGCACCGTCACAAGAATTGCAGCCATTTATTAAACCCTGGCCCTTCTCATAGTGGGGGCTCGATCTCATTGGGAAAATCCACCCTTCATCCTCCAACGGACATAAGTTCATTATAACCGCCACCGAGTATTTCACCAAGTGGGTAGAGGCTATCCCTCTTACTTTTACCACTGGTAAGAAGATATCCAAATTCATCTTGAATTACCTGATATGTCGATATGGCATTCCAAAAGTTATTATCACAGATAATGGAAAACAATTTAAAAACCAAGATGTCAAAGAACTTTGCCAAAAATTCAACATCCAACATCGCTTCTCCACCCCATATTATCCACAAGGCAACGGCCAAGCTGAGGCTTCTAATAAAACCTTAATCAAAATCCTTAAAAAGACAGTCAATGAAGCTGGCCGCGATTGGCACCTCCAACTCCATCCTGCTTTGTGGGCCTACTACACCTCCATCCACACCCCCACAGGCGCCACCCCTTATTCCCTGGTCTTTGGCTCTGAAGCCATCCTTCCCCTTAAGATCGAGATCCCCTCTCTAAGGGTATCGTTGCAAGGCATCCTACCAGAGGAAGAATACAGAATTGTTCGCTTACAAGAGTTAGAATTGTTAGATGAAAGGTGCCTCAAGGCCTTGAAACATCTCCGAGTATATCAGAACCACTTGCGTATGAGTTATCACAAAAAAGTCAGAACCTAGGAATTCCAAGTTGGTGATCTTGTCCTCATGGAGAATCAGAAAAATCTACAAGAAAGAGAAAAGAAAGGCAAGTTCAAGCCTAATTGGCTTGGACCATATGTAATCACAGCAAAATATGGATCAAGAGCTTATCAGTTGGCTACTCCTGTTTGCGATCCTTTGGATGATCCAATGAATATCATGCACCTCAAAAGATTTTATGCTTAGTCCTCAAAAAGTCTTAAATTGTCAAAAAAATCAAGAAAAAATAAAAAATAAAAATAAAAAAATGAGAAAAAGATCCTGAAAAAATTGTCACTTTGGTGAAAACCTGGCAAACATGTGCCTTATGACACAAAAAAATTTAAAAAGAAAGAAAAACAATTCGTCCATTAGTGAAAACCACTTGGTGGCACTACGGACAAGTACCTTGGTGAAAACTTTTGTGCAGACACCAAGGTAAATAACCGGATCCACTGTCTATCATGTCGATACTAAAAATTATCCACCATCCAACCCACCCATATGCAACATTCCTTCTTTTTTGCCTCCCAATAAAACATGCGTATGATGATGAGTCTTCGCCTAAGTCATGAACAAGGAATGTCCCATTAAAACTGAGCTTTTATGCCTCTATGTAAGCTTCAAGAAGTCTTGAGAAACAATCCCAAGTCCACAAGTCACTCTCCAAAACCATTAAATCGCTTGCCTAATCCAAAAGCCCACTTTGCCCTAGGGATGACTCCTTCCCTCGCCTAGAAACCTAATCCTTCATCCTAGTTCCACTCTTGGCAAGAGGTATCATTTGGTCGCAAGGAAGTGACTTGTTAGATTTTGTTAGATCTTTTCATATAGACTTGTATCTTTTTCCCTACGACCGCCACTATTTACGACTGCCTGGGTTCTTCCATATCCAGGTATGTTATGATAGGCGCATACTGGGGCATATTTCATAGTATGGCATGTTTTGGATCCCTCTTGTATAAACCGGCAACCTGGTACTAGTGTTTATCAACACTTACCTTCTCGTGTACAAGAGGTATCGTTGTGTTTGAGGGTTTCCTTGCACAAACCCACAACTTTGTATTAGTGTTTCTTAACACTTGCATTGTTGTGTGCAATAAATTCCCATTTGTCTACATAGTTAGTCCATGCCCTGGGTTTCTCATGGCATCCTGATTTCTATAATCAATGGTGCAAGCCACTCAGGGCAACATCAAACTAGGTTGGCTCTCTATATTTGTTGTGCACAAAATCTCACCATCATTCCATCAAATCCTAAACTCAATAATCCCATGGAGTTCTCAATTTCCCCCACTTTCCATCTATTCCATATTCTTCTATCTAAGATCATTGTGTTATTATTGGCATATTCCCTCTTTTTATTAACTCATTCACATCATGTAGAGTGCATTTCTTAGACAGTCATTTTTTTTCCACAAAACATTTACCATATAAGATTGCATCAATAAAAGATACACTCATCCATATAGCATTACATTTAGACTGCATCATAAATCATTCACACATGTGTATTTATACATAAAGCATAAAAAACACTCATCCTGCATCCAAAAACTATGTCAACAACACATCATAAACATACATACATAAGCATCCACTCTGCATCACAAAATAGGTCAACATAGCACATCCATGATTGCATCCATATATGACATCATAAGACAAACAAAAATAATTCATCACAATAAACACTACACATCATCTATCACCAATCGAATCATGTATACATATATATATAAAGAGGAAAATATGTCCGTCATGATACAATGACCCCTCATTGGGTCCATTGTGGCATATATGGGCCCCCGTGAGGGCCCATCTTTCCCCACGGTCTTGCCTCTCCTATTCTTCTTTCCAAATTCTTCATGACTGCTTCATATTTCTTCCTCGTTTATCCCTTCCACCCTGATTCTTCTTCCTCTTTTTTTCGAGAATTTTTCATCTTTTTTTCGAAAAAATTCTCAAGGGGGCATACACCTCCCATGCTTTATGTTGGGGCATCCTTTTCTTCTATCTTCTACACATTGCCAAAATGTAGACACTTCAAAATAATTATTTTTAATTCCTCACATAATTAATTTTGATTCTGATCATGTCTTATACAGGATGAATCCTTCCTGAAACCAAACGTTGCGCTCTGATCATGTTTTATACAGGATGAATCCTTCCTGAAACCAGACATTATGATCAGTCATGTCTTATACAGGATGAATCCTTCCTGAAACCAGACGTTGTGCTCTGATCATGTCTTATACATGATGAATCCTTCCTAAAACTAGACGTTGTGATCAGTCATGTCTTATACAAGATGAATCCTTCCTGAAACTAGACGTTGCGCTCTGATCATGTCTTATACATGATGAATCCTTCCTGAAACCAGACATTGTTATCAGTCATGTCTTATATAGGATGAATCCTTCCTGAAACTAGACGTTGCGCTATGATCATGTCTTATACAGGATGAATCCTTCCTGAAACCAGATGTTGTGATCAGTCATGTCTTATACAGGATGAATCCTTCCTAAAACCAGACGTTGTGCTATGATCATGTATTATACAGGAATGAATCCTTCCTGAAACCAGATGCTTTGATCATCTTTGTCTTATACAGGATGAATCCTTCCTGAAACCAGACTGAATCTAGATCTTATCAATCAAATCAATATCATCATCAAAAAACAAGAATATTCTTTGAATCAATGTGTCATCACACCTCGCTTCAAAGAGGGGCAAAATGTAGACACTTAAAAATAATTATTTTTAATTCCTCACACAATTAATTAATTAATTATGTTAATTCAAATTCTCCTCAATATTAATTAAATATAATTAATATTGTCACTATGGTATGTGACTGATTTATTTAATAAATCAATCCCTTTCTTTATTCTTCTAAAAATTAAATCCTCACAAATCTCCCTCTTAGCTAATTAATTTCAATTAATTAGTTAACCCACATGATTCCTACAAACCATCTTCTTAATTCATTATTAACATAATAAAGTCTTCCAGAAACTCCCTAAACTCACTTGACCTTATTCTTCTAATTTTTAATTCCCTCCGCTCATTCTCTCTCCTAGTCAAGTCCTCCTACAACTCCTAATCCCACCTATCATTTCCTCTTATCCCCTCCTAATGAGTTGCTAGTGGCTAATCATCATGATTAGCCACAAAGTCAACCCCTTATCCCTTCCATCCAACCACCAGCTTTTAATACTCTTTTCCTAGGTGAATGTGAGATTTTCAAAATCTCACGATCCTCTAGGCATCTCCTCTCCCAAGGAATTTTTAATTCCTTCTTATTCCTCTAATCCCCATGATTATCCCTTTTTGGAGAATTTTAAATTCCTCCTCCCCATTCTTCAAAGAATGTCACATCCCTTGCTCCTCTCAAGGCACATTGGGAAGCCTTCCCAATGCACCTTGCTCCTCTCAAGGCACATTGGGAAGCCTTCCCAATGCACCTTGCACTTCTCAAGGTACCTTGGGAAATCTTCCCAATGCACCTTTCTCTTATCAAGGTACCTTGGGAAATCTTCCCAATGCACCTTGAGGAGTGTGGAGACAAGAAATGCCTTTAAGACATATCTCTTGGTCTCCACACCCTCTCTTGGACCTTGTGTGAGCTCACAAGCAATCCTAGCCCTTCATCTTGAATCCATCTCAGCCGTCCATTCTTCCTCTCCTACTCTTATAAATTGAGGACTCCATCCCTTCATTTTTCATCTCCAAGTTTAGTAATCTTATGTTGTCCTTTTGAGCCCAGGAAATCATCTTGGAAACCTTATCATGTTCAAATCATATCTCATCCACACTTGATCATCTTATCCTTATCATCTTCCAAATCCATTCTATTTATGCACAACATTGGAGAGCCATCCACATGAAGCAAGCAAGAGGAGCACATCAAGTGGAGCATCACCAAGGGGCGCCTTCACTTCATCAAGCTCAATCTGAGGGAGAGGTATAAGGTTTGTGAGGTATATGCATTCTTATTCTTGTTTTAAGCATTTCAAATTATGTCTTTCAATTTCGTATGATTATATGTTTGATTTGCATGTTTTCTAACTAAATCCACTTCACAAGTCTTTTTCCCCTCTTCACTAGGTCACTAATTTTAAAAATTCTAGGAATGACCTTGTGGTTGTAGCTCTTGCACATACATTGTTGATATGCTTTGAGATGAGTGTAGGCATGTTGACATCTTTCATCTAGAAGCTCGAGCTCTTGAAGTTGGTTAACTCAATACTTTTCATCTGGAATTAGGCCTTTTAAAGAGACTCTGAGAGATGGAATTTCTATCTCTAAGGGTAAGATTGCTTCAAATCCATATACCAATGAATATGGTGTAGCTCCTGTAGGTGTGCGGATGCTAGTTTCGTATGCCCAAAGTGCTAGATTGAGTTGTACATGCCAATATTTGCCTGCATCATTCACTATTTTCTTTAGGATTTTTAATATTGTCTTGTTGGATGCTTCTACTTGACCATTTCCCTACGGGTAGTAAGGTGTAGAAAAACAATGTTGGATTTTGAATTTTTCACATAGTTCTCGCACATCCTGGTTTTTGAAAGGTTATCCATTATCTGTGATGATGGAACTTGGAATGCCATATCTGCAGATCAGATAATTAAGGATAAAAGAGGCAATTTGTTTCCTAGTCACTATGGTCATGGGGACTACTTCAATCCATTTGGTAAAGTATTTCGTTACAGTTATAATGAACTTGTGTCCATTTGAAGATGAAGGATGAATTTTCCTGACTAAGTCCAGTCCCCACTGGCAAAAGGGCCAGGATGTTGTGAATGGTTGCAGTTCCTGTGCTGGTGCATGTATAAGATTGCCATGGATTTGGCATTTAGGACACTTCTTTGCAAAGTGGTAAGAGTCTTTCTCCATTGTCGGCCAGTAATATCCCATTCTTAGAAGCTTTTTAGCAAGAGTAGTACCATTTAAATGTGTGCCACAGATACCTTCATGAAGCTCATGTAAAGTGGAGTCAGATTCATTACAATCAAGGCAATGAAGAAGAGTACCATCTAGACCTCGATGGTACAAAGTATTAGTGGTAAGAGTATAACAGGCGGCTTGCCGGATAAAATTACATTTTTGGTTTCGGGATAGGTCAATGGGTAGGATATTGTTCTTAAGATAGTCGTATATCGGTCCATATAACGGAGAGTCAAAATTGGTCAAAGCATAGATAACATGGGATTCAGAATGGTCATAGGCTGGGGAGAATAGTTGCTCTACCAGAAACTCGTAACGATTCTATTGCTCTGGAATTTGCAGTAGTAAAGCAATAGTAGCCATTGCATTAGTTGCTATGTTATCCAACCTTGGTATTTGTTCGAAGGTGATGTGTATAAAATATTGTTTAAAATCATCCACCATTCGCTTGTATGGTAGCAGCTTGTCATCCTTTGTCTGATAGTCATTGTTGATTTGATTAATGACTAGTTGTGAGTCTCCGTAGACTTTTAATTCTGTGATCCTCCATTCTACGGTCATTTTGATGCCTATAACCAATGCCTCATATTCAACAATGTTATTTGTGCATGGAAACATAAGCCTATATGATCTTGGTATAGTGTGTCCTTCAGGAGTGATGAACAAAATGCCAGCACCTGAGCCATGTTGTGTGTCGGATCCATCAAAATATAAGGTCCATTGTTTGGTGGAGATAGCAAGAACGTCTCTGTCTGGAAATTCGATCTCCATAGTTTGTTTTCCCGATAGTGGTGCTTCTACCAGTTGATCTGCAATTGCTTGTCCTTTGATAGCTCTTCGCTCTGTGTAGTGGATATCAAATTCACTGAGGATCATGACCCACTTAGCCAATTTGCCTATAAGAGTTGCTTTACTGAGTAAATATTTGAGAGGATCAATTTTTGCAACCAGCTTAATTGTGTGAGCTAGCATGTGTTGGCATTTTTTATGTTTATGTTGTGATTGTCATTGATGGACACACCCTTGCATTGAGATCCCCTTTATATGTATGAGTTAGAGCACAACCGGTATTTGTTCCAACTGGTATGTTGTATTATAGTCGTTAGACTATTGGTGTTTTACAGAATGTGTTTACTAGTCTGAAGCGGTATGTAGACCCCAAGCGGTTCGAGGATCTCAAGCGGCACAAAGGATCAAAGCGGTAGAACACATATTTCCCAGTCTTCATTTTGTCAAACTGGCAACCGACATTTTGCTTGAACCGACATTCTGTACCGATAATACTCTATGATGAGTTACCAACCGACATTTTGTGATGAGTTACCATCCACCGATTGTTTGACGATGCCGACACTTTAACGGTGCTTTTTGTGTCGTGTTACCAAGTATGTCTAGGTTCATTGAACCTAGGGAATTGGATTGTAATCCTATTGGACCGACATGAAATCAGATTCCTTTATAAGGACATCATGTCTAGGGTTTTAGGTTGTTGATGTGGTTGTAGTGAAAGTTTATGTTGTTGCTAGGGTTTAAGGTGGTTGAGGAGTTGGAGAGAATATGAATGTGTAGAAGACTGAAGTAATGCTGGAATGTATTAGGAATGAGCTATCAAGGATCTAATCAAGCAATCTGTGCTATTAGCTAGATCAATCACTTGTTGATTACTCACATCTTTGACAAGTCTGTAGCCCTTAACCGGGTAGGCCCAAAAGCCTTTTGTAAATCCTCTAACAAGGTGGTTCACATCTGTGGATCTAAAATCCTCTAGCAAGGTAGTCTTTAATTGGACTTATCTCCTAACAGAGATTGAGATTCCTAACAAGATTTGTTCTGGTAAAGAACATTGTAAGACCTTAACCGATCTAACCTTAACCGGTTTGGTTCCTATTCTGCAGATAGTTACTTGTGAGTTCCATCTCACTGTGGTTTTTCCCATTTGGGTTTCCACGTCAAAATCTCATGTGTTATGGTGTTTCTGCTTTTGTGGGTGAATGCATTATTTGCTATTTGGTTTGCATGTGTGCTAACCAGTTTGTCTGCTAAATTGTTTTATCAGTTTACTGCCAGTCTTGTAAAGTGTTTAAGTGAAAAGCTTTTTGGCATACTAATTCACCCCCCCTCTTAGTATTCATCAATTGGTATCAGAGCCAACCTTTCTATAAGTTTAACCACTTGGAAAGAGATATGGGGGAATACACATTGAGGGAACTTACTCATCGGCTCACTTAGTCTGAGCAAGCCTATGATGATCTTATGGTCAAATAAAAGGCATCTCAAGCAAAAAGGAGAGAACATGCAGAAAAGCTGATGGAGCTATCTGAAAATAGTTCCTCTGATGAAGCGAACATGGAAGCCCTGATTCAAGAAGTAGAAAAGTTGAATGAATCCAATTCCAATCTGATAAAAGAATTGGAAGGACTGACTATTCGAATGTGCCAAGAGCTTGAGAACCAGAGGAAAGATGAAGATCTTTTGAAAGACAAGGATCATGAAATCTCCAAGCTAAAGCAAGAGATCAGTGCCCTAACTGCTCAACTCCATACGAGAAAAGTGGAAAAGGAAGACATGCAAGTAGAACTGAACATTGCCATCTTTGAGAATGAAAACCTGATGGAAACAAATGCTGCTATTTCCAAAGAACTCTCTGAGTCAAAGGAAATACTTGCTAAGTTCAACAAGAGTACTGTCAAGATAGAGTAAAAGCTTGAATCTGCCAAACCGGTCAAGAATACCAATGGACTTGGTTATTCCGGTCATGAGGAAGGTGAGACCTCTGGTACAAATGTTGGAACATCAAAGAAACAACCGGCATCAAAGGATAAAGGTAAGCAAGAGTTTAAACATGTTTGCTTTAACTGTCTTAAAGAAGGACATACTACAAATGTGTGTAGGATTAAGGCTTACAACAATTTTCCTTATTTCCTAAATGATAAGCCTAGATCCTATAGATTCAATGGTAACTGTTATGCATGCAACAAGTTTGGGCATAGAGCATTTGAATGCAGGTCAGTTATGAACAACACTGGAAGATATCCTCAAAGGACCCAAAAAGTTGGTCCTGAACCTTTTGTGAACCGGAATCACAACCGGTTTAATGCTTTCAATCATCAGTCAAGAAGCGGTGGCTATCAAGCGGCAACCAGATGGAGAGCAAACTATATGGTCTGTCATGGTCATGGTCACACTACTGCAACATGCTGAAGGAAGAATGACAACATGAACAATGGACCTTGGAGAGCACCTGGATTGGTCTGCTATCATTGCAACAAACTGGGTCACATTGCCAGATTCTGTAGATCAAGAAAGAACATATCTGATGATATACTGGTCACTCTGGAAGGAAACATTGATGTTGACACTGTTTAAGTGGACATGAACAAAACCTGGAAGAAGAAACCAATGGTGTTACAAGAGAAACTGGTTTCTGCACCAAGTGTGGAAATCACGGAACCAGCAAACTAAGCTTCATAAAAGCTTAGGGGGAGCAAACGACGAAATGTTTCGAACCCCCAGTTTACACCGGTAAAAGACCTTAACCGGTATGTGATACCTGTCAGTTGGCGGAAGACCAGAAATGGTAAAAGGCAAATTAAGGTTTATGCCCTAATGGAGGAGCATTAATGGTGGTAGGTAAGGAATATGCTTAAAAGCATTTTTCAAATCATTTCTCACTATTAGTTTTTGAGCGAAGAAAATTTTTTCAAAGAGTAGAGCAAAGAAAAGGTGATTTGTGCTGAGATTTTGAGAAATTGAGAAACTGCGAAGGAGATTCAAATTCAAATTGCAAACGGCCAAGTGAAGAACGCAAAGCGATGATTCTGCAACCAACGGAGTGTGAAGTGAAGGAGAATCTAAAAGCCCTAAATTCATGTGTTTCAAAAGGTATTTCTCGAATTTCTAAGTTTCTATCATGGCTTCCGCATCTCATACCAGTTCTAGTGCATCTATCGAGTCTGCAAGTTTTATTCAATGCAAGTCTAAGTATAATGCCCTATCACAAGTTCTGGCTAGTGTTATAATAGAAGAAGGGATTTTTGATTATATAGATTGCAAGATTGAAGACCTAGGGTCTCTAGCTATCCACTCCCAGCTAGGTTTGTTCTGTGGACAAGATAAAAAGATCAAACCGGAGTATAGTATCTTGGAGAAGAAGAAGCTCCACAATGTTGTTTATTTCCTAGAGGATTTTACAGATGATCACATTAGGATCATTCTTAGCAGAGTTCATGGTGACAAGATGTACCTGGAAAGAACGCATGATATAACACCACAAGCAATTCATGCCGTCACCGGTTTCTACAACGCAAGGGATGTGCCAGCCCTAAGGATGGTAAGCAAAACTAAAATGTCCAAGCTCACCGGTTCAGTGAGCGACTCATAAGGTATGACCGTCAATTCTATCAAGGATGATCTGGTGAAGTATGCATGTATGGTGATTGGATATCGGACATTCTCAGCTAGCAGAATTAACTCTGTATCTGCTGCAGCGGTAAATGCCGCTTACTGGATGATCAAGAAGGATGCATCATTTGACCTATGCACCGGTATGCAAAGGCAACTCCTATTGAATCTGAAATCTATCAAACAGGATAATGCTTTAAGGTTCAAGTTTGGACAACTACTAGTTGGGATATTCTTTTACTTCCAAGGCTACTTTCCAGGAGTAGGTGATGTCCAATGGTCTGCTGACCAACCGGTAACCAAGAAAATCAAGGAAAGCATTCAAGTATTTGGAACTGGTTACCCTAAAGTTCTGTACAAGTACTTTGATGAGTTCAGACGCAAAATGAGTCAGAGGGTGAGAATATCAAGGGATATTGTCAAGAAATATGAAGATGATATCTATTTCACCATTAAAGTGGATCAATGCATAATGGAGGTTGTTGAGCCCAAACAGGAGGAAGTGGAGCCTATGGGCTATGAGGTAATGAATGATATGCTGGAAGGATATGCATCTACCCTTATTGCCTCACCGCTTGATCCAAAGGCAAAAAGAACCGGCACCTACCTAGAAAGGATAACACTGGTTGAGGAACCCTCAGCAAAGAAAGGAAAAGAACCTTTAGTGAAGAAGGCAAAAACAGTGCCTTCAACATCGGCACTGGCTACTACAGTCAGTCCTGCAGTAACCAAGTGGTCACCAGCTAAGAATAAACCTGAAGCGGCACCTGCTAAAGTGTTTGAGAGAAAGAGGAAGACAAGGAATACCTCTCCAGACTCAAAAGAAACTGTCTAAGGAAAAACCAAAGAAGACACGTCAAGTAAAGAAAAAGATAAAGAATGAACCGACATCATCGGCACCGGTAAATATTGACATCTCCTCCTACAAACCTTTGACACATTGTCAAAGAACTATCAAAAACATTAGGAGAAAAGTATTAAATGATTTAATTGATTGTTTTGATGACTTTAATGATGATGAAAAGGAAGCGGTTGAAAAAGAAATAATTCAGTATTTATGTGTTAATGATCGGTCACCTTCAAAACTTATATCTGAGACACCAGATTATTTGTATAAATCCTTAGACAATAAATGGCACATTGCCATAGAGCAGGAACAGGAAATGAGAGAAAAAGTTTTTGCTGAACATTTTCCGGATGTATCAAATTCAGAATTGTTTGAAGTGATGAACAAATACAAAGGCCTCTTCTTCATGAGAAGAAGAAGACTCTTGTTACTTGAAGGGAAGGGTAAAGAAGTACTCAAGAATACACACACCCTTTCTCTAGAAGCTCTAAAAATGCATTGAGTGGCTGAAGCCAACCGGAAGGCTCAGCAAGAATTGGTAATAATGAAACTGGATGAAGCATTTGATGATGAAGGAAACCTGGTTGTTGAGTCGATCGACACCATTGATGTCGATGTTATGGACGTAGAGGATGTTACTCAGGAAACACCATCTCAAGCAATAGGACAGGAGCAACAGGCTAAACAAGTTGATAAGCAAGTCGAGGAGAGACAGGAAGTGGCAAAGGAACAGGCAGAGCAGAGGAAAAAGGATGAAGATGAGGAGAAGCGGAAAGAGGAGGAAAAGAGAAAAGATGAAGAGGAGAAAAGAAAAGAAAAGAAGATGAAGAGAAAAAGAAGCAAGAAGATGAAAGGAAAAAGAAAGAAGAGGAAGACAAGGAACAGGAGAAGAAGAAGGAAGCAGAGAGGAGGAAGAAGGAAGAGGAAGATAAGCTAACAGGAGAAGAAGAAGGAAGAGGAAGATAAGGAACAAGAGAAGAGGAGAGAAGCAGAGAAAAAGAAGAAGGAAGAGGAAGAGAAAGAAGAGGAGAAGCAGAAGGAAGCAGAAAGGAAGAAGGTAGAGGAAGACAAAGTAGAGAACAAGAGTAGAGAAGTGGAGAAGAAAAAGGTAGAGGAGGATAAGAAAGAGGAGAAGAGGAGAGAAGCAGAGAAGAAAAAAGCAGAAGAGGATAAGGAAAGAGAAGCGGCAAAGAGAACCCAGATGGAGACTCCGAAGGTAACCGGTAGTCAAGCCAAACTGGCTGACCTCACCAGTCCTATCGACCTCTGGTCTGCAAGTGAAATGGAGTTGATGCAGAGCATAAAATTTGCCCAAGAACGACTTGAAAACATACGGAGGAAGAAGGAGCAGGATGTAATTCAAGCGGCTGTGGACACTCTTACCGGTTTGAATGAGCTCCAGTCTGAACTGCAAAAAGAACAAAAGGATATAAGGGATGCTCTGGATGAGGGGAATCTGCTACTCAGCAAGATCTACCACCCCCATATGTTCTATGATGATGTGCTAGCTCAGAAGCAAAAGCTTCAAACAGACTTGCAGTCCTACATGAGCACATTCAAGCCGCCTTATGATTCCTTTACAACTTATGGGCAAACCGTTCACCGATTTGACATCCAATTGTAATACCCTAAAATTGGTCATCTAAATCATGGGCCCCTAATCTCGACAACATCACCAAGGTCCTAACCAAAGACAATTGAATCAATCTTGAGCACATTATTAATTCTTTAAATCATCAAATATCACATGGCAAATCAACTACTCAATATTAATTAAATATTTATTTAATTAATTGAATCATTTCCAATAATATCATTTTGATCAATTATCCCACTTTAATTTATTAAATATCCTTGCATATTTAATTAATTAATAAATTTGTCATTCAGTCATGCAAAAAGGATTAATTTATTACACAAGATGAATTAATTTATTACAAAGAGTTGAATTGAAAATAAAACAAAAAGAATTGAATTGAGAGAGAAATCAAACTTGAGATATTATTTCTTTTTCTAAATTTAGAACTTGAAATCAGAAAAGCAATTTAATTGAATTATTGAATTATTCTCTAAAATTGAAACTCAAAGCTTTTCAGAAAAAGAAGTTCAGTTGCATTGAAAAGACCTTTTTCTTGAATAAATTAAAGAATTATCTATTTTTATCCTATATGCATGGAATTAATTTATTATTATTTTCCAATGCAACTTGAACTTCTAATTTGAATGCATTTCAATTAAACTATAATTGGAATCTATCTCAAGGTTAACTAAACATGATTTCTCAATTATTTCAATTAATCCTAAATTGAGTTTTTTCTCTTGTGATTCTCTATAAATTCAGTCTTCAGCTCTCATTCCAATTCACCCCAGAGATTTTTGAGAACATGCTTGGAGATTATTATCACGCTAATTTCGCTCTGGAGTCATTAAAAATTATTGTGCTTTTTAGATTATTTGCATCCATTTTACATCCATTATTGTTTGCATCTATTGTTGCTTGAATTTATTATTGCTTGAATTATTCATCCATCTTGCATCCATATAGCTTAATATCATAAAGATTAAATTCTTTGTCTTGATGTAGTCTAGTCACTGGTATTGCTTATAAAAATCTGAGAGCAATCTTATACTCGCATCTTTTAGAAGGCAATTAGTCACTTTGCTATGGTTTATTACTTATTGATTATTGATTACTAACCATGCATATAATGACTTAATTGAAGTGTTGTGCTTGTAGCTACAGGTTCACTTTTTCACACACACATCTCTGGCGCCCACCGTGGGGCCCGAAGACTACATTTTTTTGGCCTCCAAGACTGACCACTTTTTTTTTGTTATTTTCCAGATTTCAGATTTTTTTGTTTTTTTCGTTCGTACATCTCGTACGACAATTTTTACAAGCTGAAATGATGAACTGCAGGTGTCGCACAAATTGCAAATATCCTATCGTACGAGCAAATCCTTTATCGTACGAGAAGAAATCCTCTGTTGTACGAGCATAAATCATCAGCAATATTCTTTCATACGATACTATGTCTTGTCTCGTACGAGTCAAGTGTCTGTCGTACGATTCTGTATTTTTTGGTAAAAGAGGCAAATTTCATAATTTTTTTTCATTTCTAATTGATTATTCTGATGGCTGACCCTGCCTGTTTATCTATCTATCTCAGAATTTTTCACAGCCTAACTAGTTTTTGCAGAACGCTTGTCGAAGAATATGCTTGTCGCACAAAGACAATATGACTACTAATTCGTTGTCTTTTCAAGTTGCCTAAGGAGAATCGACTAAACATCGTGTATTCTTTAAATTCATTTTTAGGAACCTAACTTGCTATCTAGTTAAAGAACAAATTTGTCTTTCGTGCTTTTAGAAGATTCTGAGAGGTAGGAGAGTATGCTCTTGTCTTTTTCTAGACAATGAGAAATCCAGACCCTTGAAGCTTTTTCTTTGTTTGAGATTTGTACATCTTTAGTAGGCCTGCCCTCCCAAGGGGTTGAAAAACTCTTAAAGCCGTTACGACCGGTGTGAGGGGAACGACCTAAGTGGGAACGGCTAGACGCCCAGTACTCCAACCCACTATAAAATAAATGTGATTTGATGAAAATCAAGTCAACGACAGTGCTCGGGAATAGCTCTCCTCCGTACCTTCGAGTATATTAAACCTTGGTTTTCAAGGCTGGGAGACCTCTTAATTGAGTTTATACCTCGACGCGTCGAACGGATCCCTGACTAAATCCAATTTAAAATTAGAAGCTACCCAATTCATCTCCGAAAGGGGGATAATCTTTGTGCAAGAGAGATAGTAACTCTCCCAAGATACTTGTCATTTCGTGCCCCCATTAGCGTTTGGAGTCGGATAATACGACATTGAGAATCCATTGTGTGAGACTCAGTGGCCGTATTCTGATTAGCTATTGGGTGTGTACCTGAGTCTACAAGCAAAGGTTTTCTTTCCTCACCAAATTCCTTAGGGTTTGCATGCTATGATTGGAGTCACTATACATACTACTTGTTTTCTGTGTTTTCATCCCTGAAACAAAAACTGAAATACCAAAAATTGGTGAAGACCAGAAACAACTCAGTGAGTCGAAACTCTGTCCGTGTCAGAAACTAGTCCATCCTGAGTCGAAACTCTATCCATGTCAGAAACTAGTCCATCCTAAGTCAAAATTTTGTCTGTGTCAGAAACTAGTCCATCCTAAGTCAAAACTCTGTCTGTGTCGAAAACTAGTCCATCTTGAGTCGAAACTCTGTTTGTGTCAGAAACTAGTCCATCCTGAGTCGAAACTCTATTTGTGTTAGAAACTATTCCATTTTAAGTCAGAAATCTATCTAAGTCAGAAACTAGTTTATCCTAGTCAAAAATCAGTCCATCTCATAATTAGTCATACTCAGTTATCACACTTAGCAAATCGGAAAAACTCAAAATTTTCAAGCTCTGTCCTGTGAACAGTCGTACGAGTCTGATAATCCATCATGCTGCACCAGGTCCTATGTCATATGAGTCTACTCATTTGTCGTCCTATACCAGATTATCTGTCGTACGAGTCTAAGTCATCTATTGTCCTGAACTGTATCCTGTCTCGTACGAGATAGATCAAATTTTAGTCACTTAGATAATGTCTTATACAGGATAGATCATTTCTGAAACTAGACTGAATCTTACACTACGCTTAGAATCAACTTAGATAACGTCTTAGACAAGATAGATCATTCCTAAAATCAGACTAAATCTCAATTGTTTCTCCTAAACAATACTCTAAACAGAACAAACTAGCTCTGAAATTGATCTTGACCTCTGCATCACAAACAACTCTAGGTCACACAAATCCATAAAGATGCCTATTCAAACTAGGAGTTCTCGTAAGAAACAAGCCAAAGGCAAAGAACAAACCTTCACCTATCAAGATAATCCATTTTACGTGAAGGATCCACTTACTGACATGTCGTCGTCATCAGGCGGACCAATTTTTGATGAACCTAAATCTCCCACCATACATGAGACAAAATACAATGATGGAAACAAAAACGACCGTAATATTCCCAAAAATAATAATGACTCCTCATTATCAAGTGAGATTGACGAAGACGTTGAACCTCCAGAAAAAGAAATCCTTGACTATCAGAAAGACAAAGACTTTAGAAAAATGATGAAAACTATCATGACCTGAGAGAAGGAAGACTATTTCTTAGAACTAGCAAAACAAGGTGCCAAACTTCCTATTGGATATGATGTTCAGACAATTGTTACTAAAAGGGAAGATTCACCTATACTCATGGTACACAAACAGTTACTAGCTTTGCGGATGGAGGTCACAGAACTGAAGAATAAGGACAAGTCCCCAAAATAATATTCTCTGGAAACAATATGTCCCTTTCCATTTGACAAGAATCTACACATGCCTCCATTTCCTTCATGAGTGGAAATCCCAAAATTTGACAAATATGACGGTACCTCAGATCCTCAAGATCATGTTAGGGAATTTAGTGCTGCTTGTATCGAGTTCATGCACGATCAAACATACCTCATGTGTCTCTTCCTAAGGAGTTTAGGGGGTCAAGCAATGGAATGGTTCTCAAGTCTACCCAAAGGAATAAAAACATTCGAAGAACTAATCCAACTATTTTTACAACAATACTCATACAACATTCGACATCCTGTAACTATGATCGATCTTTGTAATACTCAACAGAAAATAGGGGAACCTCTTCTTACTTTTCTCCAATGCTAGAGAAAGATGTTCTCTAGGTACCCACGACCTATTCCAGACTCTGAGAAAATGGATATATTTGTCAATAACTTGGTCCCTGAACTGAAATATAGCGTACAAATGCAAGTACACCCATCATTTAACAAAATGGTAGATAATGCCATTCGAATGGAAGACGTGCTCATAAAGAAGGGGGATATCACACCTTGGAAAGAAACACAAACAGGATCTAGCTCTAAAGAGAAGAACAAGTATTGGAAATTTGCCAAAGACAACAACAAGAATGTTGTTAATGATGGAGTAGTAGACACTATCAAAACCAACTCAAAATCCACAATATTCAACTTGGCTAGTGGTACACAAGCACTTAAAGCTGTCAAGATTGCAGTAGAGAATCCGCCAAAGAAAACAAAGGAATGGTTCAAGGAAAAGCCTTGGCTTTCCAAACTTAAGCGTGATTTTACTCCTCTTGAAGAATCATATGAATCCACTTTCAAAACTCTATTGGCAAACAACTTGATAACACTACCAGATAACTCCAGACCATATGATCCAGATGTCAAACCAAGATGGTGGAGAGAAAATGAATACTGTGACTTCCATCGGAATAAGGGTCATAACATAAACAATTGCATGAAGCTAAAACATGAGATTCAAGATCTCATAGACGCTGGTAAAGTTGTTGTTGGGAATCATCCAACCAATATTGATCATAAAGAATTTAAAGACCCTTTGTCTGCTTACGAACAAGGTGATTCCTCAAAGACCAAAGGAGGTGCCAAGGTAAATTATACTTATGCCATCCAGGACAACGTTATCAACATGATTGAGCCTTCACACTCAGAATATTGCAATGTGATTATAGTTCAAGATAAACCAAATGAATCATGATATGAAAGAGCTCTCAAAAGAAAGTTACCCTCCAAGGAGCTAGTTCTTCCAACCCGGCTCAAGAAACATCAAATCCAACAGCCTTGCCAAACAAATAAAAGGAATCAACCTTGGACAAATTTAAAAGGTTAACTTCATCATCATCCTCGGGATATAGCGTAGTTGAATAGTTAAAAAGGACAAATGCTCAAATTTCAATTTTTGAATTGCTACAACTCTCATCTGCTCACAAGGAAATCCTAGACAAAGCATTGCTCACTACCAACATTCCAAAAGATTTAGACATTGATCAGTTTCAGTCTATGGTGGGTCATCTGACTTCACCTCACTATTTGACCTTCTCTGAAGAAGATGACAATTTGTTAAATCATCCACATAACTAGCCATTGCATATTGAAGCCATGATCCACAAACACAGAGTTAAACATGTTTTGATAGATGGATGTGCAGGGTTGAATATCTGTACTTATCATCTGCTTACACAACTAGGATTCTCTGAAAATGTCATTGATCCAGGCAAGAAAATAACAATTAAAGCCTATGATGAAGAAGAGAGGACCTCCAAAGGTCTAGTATCATTACCAATCAGAGTGGGACCGGTAGAGAGATGTCCTTTTCCAGGTTCTCAATATTCCATTGCCATACAATATATTTCTAGGCAAGTTGTGGATTCATGAAATGAAGGCAGTACCGTCAACATATCACCAATGCTTAAAGTTTCCTTATAACGGAGCTGAAGTCAGTATTCCTGTTGATGCAAATGTCATCTGTAATGCATTAACAAAAGGTGCAGATACTTTTGTGCCACATAATAGGGAAGCCTCTCCAAATGAAGAGCCAAAAACATTGATGAAAGACTTAGAAAAGAGATTGAAGATTACAGATACCGGTATGGATGGCTACAAGATAGAACCGGTACTATCATTAGTTTCTCTCCCTCCATCACCAAAACAGTTGGTCGAACAATCAGAGGCTATGAGAACACAAACTTCAGCTTCGAATACTATATATGATGGTCTCTTTGTACAGTCTTCTACCTCCTTGGCGGATGAAATAGAAGAGGATGTTGTGCTTAACTGGCTCTTTAAGGAAGATAGTCCAAATGAGGAGGTACGACATTGTGAGATTTCCTCAAACCAATATGGTCGTGGTTAAAAAATGATTCGGCACATGGGGTACTCAGGTACTAGTCCTTTGGGCAAACAAAAAGAAGGTATTACTGAACCAATTCAGCTACAAACCAAATCCACACATGATAAGGCTGGACTGGGATAAAATCTGAAAAAGGCATCAGAACAAAAACATGTTTCTAAGTCTAAGTATTCGAAAAAGATATCGCCTTTAATATTACATGAAGCAAACACTAAACAAACAAAAGTAGAGTGTATAAAAGAGAAAGAGGAATCAACAGTCAAGAAAGAAGAAATAGTTAGTGCTCAAGCTTCGACGGTATCACCTATACGATAATACAAGAAGTTGAGGTTCCTGAGGATATAAGAGATGAAATGGTAAGAATCAGAGAATTGTTTGCACCATTAAAAGTTCCTATCACATATACTGGCAGGCAACAAGTAGATGATTCAGAGACTGATTCAAACGAGTATGAATGGGGTCCTGACTATCTTTCAGACACATCCACTATAGAAACTCGAGAAGAATCTAGTGGTGTCATAGATGATACTCAAGAGCTTATGCACATAAAACTAGAGAAGGAAATACAAGAAATTAGACAAAAGAGGCAAGCAAATTATGAACAAGGATTGAAAGAAGGAAGAATACCAGAAAGCTTCTCATCTATGTGCCCTTATCCTAAAATAGAACAAATCAGTTATAGCACTACACAGGAAGAGTTGGAAGCTACAGAACAAGAACCACTCATCAGTCCAGAAGAAGCTAAATCAACAAATCACATAAACAATGAGATCATGTCAACAGGTGTGTCAAATACAAATGACAAATGAACCACAATATGAAGGAACTTGTAGCATTAAAGATGTTTGTATCGATACCATACATATGCTTACTAAATCATCTGAAAGAGACTTGGAAACTTCATCTGATGACTCTGATGACTCTGATGACAGTCCTGTTCATGATGATATCCACTCAGCCTCAAATTCTGAATCATCTGATACAAACAATGAAAAGTTGCCTACTAGTCTTATTGCTATTAAACCACGATATGGCGTCCATTCTGGTGTAGTAAATGATGTTACAAGTATGTCTATTGGATTAGATCGATTAAATATTAACGTGAACTTTAATAATCATGATCTGACTCTTCCTGGTCTCAAGACACTTACACAAGGTATCATTCTGGAACTCAACTTTTCGATCCGCAGCTATGATAACAATACCGTGAACACTCTTGAACCTATCCAAAATTTGTCCTTAGTACATCCTGAATTGATTGACTGTACTTTAGAGAATCAACCCATGGATATACCTACTTTTGTCAATGACTATACATTATCCTATTATCTTAATGCAGTCGAACCTATAAACTCTTCCACCAGTGAACGGAGTGAAAATATGACTGAAGCGGATATCAAGTATCATAGTCGCAAAAACAAGAAAAATAAAAATAAAAGATCTGATGGTAAAAACCATGTTGTGGTGGTGTCAGAATCTAAAAAAGAGAAAATAAAGGATGTACCTAAAGGTGAAAACCTCTTTGAAGCGCCTGAAGGTGAGATACTTGGTATACTGCCCAGTCGTTTTCAGGAGCGATCTTCCATATTGATCGAGCCAACTCAACTAGTGAATATCGAGAATCAAGAGACACCACAAATCATTCACGTAGCTCAATCACTATTAGTAGAAGAATTGAAGGAGTTCACTCAGCTATTCTTAGAAAAGAAAATAAACTTTGCATGGACGTACTCTGATATGCCAGGCTTGGATCCTGATCTCATTATGCACCATCTCTCAATCACACCAGGAGTAAAACCAATTAAGCAAAAACTTTGTAAGATGCACCCGCATGTAGCGTTATTGGTCAAAGTTGAACTAGAGAAACTGCTCAAAGTTGGATTTATCAAAGCAATAGATTATGCTGAATGGATTTCCAACATTGTGCCTGTGTCAAAGGCAGATAAATCTATCAGAGTTTGTACAGATTTTAGAGATCTCAACAAAGCATTTCCAAAAGATGACTTTCCATTGCCAAATATTGATATGATAGTCGACATGACAGCTGGATATGAGATGTACTCACTAATGGATGGATTTTCTAGCTACAATCATATTAAAATCGCTCCTGGAGATCAAGAAAAGACAGCTTTCACATATGCGTGGGGAACCTTTTGCTGGAACGTCATGCCATTTGGGTTAAAGAACGCAGGGGCGACCTATCAAAGAATAGTTACAACCATCTTTCATGACATGATGCATAAGAATATGGAAGATTATGTTGATGACACCTTAGTGAAGACTATGAAAAGATCAACGCATATTCAAGAGTTAGGTCCTATACTTGACATAATGGAAAAGTTCAAGCTCTGATTAAATCCAAAGAAGTGTGCATTCAGAGTGACATCTGGTAAACTACTTGGCTACATCATTTCAAAGAAGAGAATCGAGGTTGATCCTGAGAAGGTCCAAGCTATAATGGAAATGTCGCCTCCATAGAACATCAGTCAAATGAGAAGTCTACAGGGACGTCTCCAATCCATTAGAAGATTCATTTCTCAGCTAGCAGACAAGGCTCAACCTTTTACAAAAGTATTGAGAAAAGGAATAATATACAACTGGGATTAGCAGTGTGAACAACATCTTCAGCAGATAAAAGAGTACCTGTCTAATCCACTGATATTGATTCCACCTATTTAGGGTAAGCCACTAATCTTATATATATCAGCAATTGATTCATCATTGGGGGCACTTATGGCGCAACAATATGACAACAAAAAGGAAAGAGCTATTTATTGCATCAGCAGGAGATTGGTGTCTTATGAAATGAGCTACAATATAATAGAAAAAGCATGCTTGGCATTAGTCTTTGCATCAAAGAAACTGAGGCACTATATGCTAGCACATTCAGTCAAGTTGGTGGCCAAAATCGATCCACTCAAGTATCTTCTTATTAAAGCAACACTCACCGGAAGATTGGCGAAATGGGTTATGATCCTTACAGAGTTTGACATTGAATATGTGGAACGCAAAGCCATAAAAGGATAGGTAATCACTGATCAACTTGCTGAAGCTCCACTTAAGGATACTCAACCACTACACATCAAGTTCCCAGATGAATCAATAATGCATCTTGCTCAACAACCCTGGAAGATGTTCTTCGATGGTTCCTTTACTCAAAATGGTTCAGGTGCTGGCATATTATTTATTACTCCTCAAAAGTATTCAATTCCAAAGTCTTATAAGATTCTATTCCCTTGCACAAACAATGTTATAGAATATGAAGCTTTGGTGAATGGAATAAAACTAGCCATTGAATGGAAGGTTGTTGAATTACATGTCTATGGAGATTCTCAGCTAGTCATCAATCAGATCAACGATACATATCAAACTCGAGATGAGAAATTGATGCCTTGCAAGAGGATGGTGGATGATATCAAGAAGTACTTTGCTTTTGTATCATTCCAACAAATTCCTATATCAACGAAGAGAGTAGTAGATGCTATGGCCACCTTGGAATCTATACCTGAGTTACAGGAGTCCAATTTTCACTTTGATTTCTTGGTGGAAGAGTTATATTACCCCGCTTATGATTCTCCCGAGACCCAAATAGTCTGTTCTATTATTGGACATGACTCATCTCGATACAACCACATTTATTCCTATCTATGCGATCAAATTATCCCTGAAAACCTTACTCATAATGAGAAAAGAAACCTAACTTGAAATGCTTCGCAGTATGTTATCATAGCTAACGATTTATTTAGACGAGGTTTGGATGATACATTGCTTAGATGTCTAGAAACTAAAGAATCTAAACGTGCATTATCGGAAGTCCATGAAGGTATTTGTGGATCTCATTCGAATGGTTTTACTTTAGCTTGGAAACTATTACGGGCTGGCTACTACTGGCCAGATATGGAAAAAGATGCCATAAAATTTGCTAAGACTTGTGAGAAATGTCAGCTTCATGGAAATCTCATACATGCCCCGGCAAGGGACCTCATACCATTTATAACACACTGGCCTTTTCAGCAATGGGCCTTTGATCTCATTGGTCAGATATATCCAACTTCATCCAACGGACATAAATTCATCATAATTGCCACTAAGTATTTCACCAAGTGGGTAGAGGCAGTTCCTCTTATCAAAGCAACTGGCAAACAAGTCGCCTTGTTCATCCTAAACTATATCATTTGCAGGTATGGGATACCTTTGTCCATCGTGACTGATAATGGAGGACAATTCAAGAATAAAGATCTGGACGAGCTTTGTGAGAAATTCAAAATAAAGCAACACTGATCATCAGTATATTATCCTCAAGGTAATGGACAAGCTGAGGTGTCTAACAAAAACCTACTAACTATCTTGCACAGAACAATGAACAAGTCTAGGAAGGATTGGCATCTACAGCTAAATCTTGCACTATGGGCTTACAGAACCAGTATCAGAACACCTACTGGGGCTACACCTTTCTCTTTGGTGTATGGGTCCGAAGCAATATTGCCTATTGAAGTAGCCATCTCTAAGAGTTTCATTGCAAGGTCTTGTTACTGATGAAGATCATAGAATATCTAGATTGCAAGAACTCGAATTGCTGGATGAGCGTCGACAAGTGGTGTTTGATCATCTTAGAGTGTATCAGAAGAGAATGTCTAGAGGATATAGTTCGACAAAGAGAATTTCAAGTTGGTGACCTAGTTCTGAGAGAAAATCCAAAAAATCAATAGTTTCGCGACAATAAAGGGAAGTTTGAACCCAACTGGCTGGGTCTCTACATTGTTACTGCAGCATACGGCTCTGGTGCCTATCAACTCTCAAACTTGGAAGGAGAACAGCTCCGTGAACTGATTAACACCATCCACTTGAAGAAATTCTTCGCTTAGCACTCTCTGCTCCAGCAAACATGTATAGCTGAAAAAAGTCCTGAAAAAAAAAATCAGAAAAATCAGAAAAAGTCCTGAAGAAATCCAAAAAAAGAAAAAGAAAAAAAAGAAAAGAAAAAAATAAATAAATATATATATATATATAAAGAGAGAAATTGCCCTAGTGAAAACCTGGTAAACAGGCATCTTGGTAAAAAAAAATGAATCTCTACCAAGCAGGTGAAAACCTGGCAAACAAGCGCCTCTTGTACTCAAGTGTTCCATCTATCAACGCAACGTTGGCATTTCCTGCTTTCATGCATCTTTTGCTTTCGCTTGAACATATTTTCAATCACTTTTGTGACATCCTTGTTCGTTGGGACCCTCATGACTTGAAACTGATCAACATTCTAGTCTTAGGTTACTTGACAGAGCACATTACATATCCTAAGCAGTGTCAACCAAGTCATTCTTCCGTCAGTGAAACCTAGTCATCCACTCCGAGTCAGTCACCTGTCTCCTAACTACCAAAGAGTTTATCACTGAGTTCATAAGAAAAACAACATAACGGAAAACAATCACTAAACAATTTGAGCTATGAGTGAAAATTTTCTTTGGATGTTGTCTTTTATATTGATTTTCGATTATTGTCCCTCTGAGTAACTCGAGGAAGTCTATTGTGACTAAGAAAAGCAAGGATTGGGGGCATAATATTTTCTTTGTTTTCTGCTTGTAGGAATGATCCCGATGATCTAGAAGCATATAAATTAGCTGGGTGTCTGTGATAAGAGCCTTCACATTAAGGTGAAATCACCTCACATACCTCGACTCTGCTTATTTGTATGCTACAGGGAGGTCCATATCATTTATTTGTTTGTTTTGAGGGAATTTCTTTATGATGCAATTTGGGTCCTTGTGAAATCTGTCCAAGGATATGAATGAGAAAAGGGTCATTGCGGACAAGATAATTAATATTGCACATTGAAAAAGAAAGGAACTCTAACTTGCCTGTTGTGTTCGTTATGCTCAGTGATGAATCTAAAGTATTTTAAATCTAGTGACTAGGTTTAGGTTGTATTTTGCATATCATTTTGCATTTCATTCTGCATTTTTTTGAATTTAGAGTGATTTCGGTATGGTAATAATTTCTTTATCTTCTGAAAGAGAGCTGAAAGCATCATCATTTCTTACGCTAAGTGGTCTTTTTATCATTATTTCTTCGATCGAGTACTTGTGTTTTGAGATGTTTAGCTACATACATAACATTTCACATAGCTTCATACTTTTTATTATTACTCATTTGCATTATTATTTATTTGCATATCAAAGAAACAAAAATATACATTCATAATCATTTCCATTACATACATTCATATGGAAAAGAAATGCATACATATAGAATAAAGCATATAAGAGACATCTCATAAGCGAATCAACACAAGTACGATGAAGTCAAATCAGATCTCGTATATATATCATATCAGGTCTAAGGGTACAAAATGATGTCCAATGACATATACAAACTCCCATCGGAGTAAGAATCATATAGGCTACAAAAAATGGGTGTGTCTACAAAAATATCCCAGCAACAAAAAAATGAATCATCTAGCTGGTGCCCTCTCCCTCATCGCCTGGTGGAGGAGCAGGAGCCTGATGCCCGGGATCCTGTCGAGGTGCTTGTGCTCCTTCTGATCTAGCCATATACTATGAATAGGGTTGCACCTGCTATGCAACAAGAACTGCGACACTATATGCCGCCATATAATATGATGCCCTACTGCTCTGGAGAAGCACCTACTATTGTAGAGACTTTATCTTTGCTCTCAATGTTGTGATCTGGCGATCATGCTCAACCCTCACCTCGACCAGCTGTCGGTCTCGCTCCGCCAGCTGAGTCTAAGCCACTGTCAACTATGACTGCAGCTCTGCAAGACATGCTCTCATCGACCATCCTGTGTCAGCCCCCTGCTCTCTCGTAGGCTCTCTGCCACCATCTCCACCGCCATCTCCACTTGTGGCTCCACCTTGCTCATCTCGCCACTGTCGAACCTACCTCGGAGCTACTCGCTCCTCCTCTCCACCACCCAACCTCGCACCTACTCTCCTAAGGGATCCACCCTCACCCCTCTGTTGTCCAACATCAGCTGGCACCCCGCTGCTGCTAGCACTACGATCACCACCAATCCATCGTGGAGCCTCTGATCTCTATGCCTATCCTTGCCTCTGGCCCTGTCCCTGTACCGATGTGGGGGCATCATCCTCCACATCCTCAATATGAGGAGCCTGCTCTCCTGGATCTGTAAATCGAGGGAACGGATGCTGCTGAAAGTAATCCCTATACTAGGGCAATACCCCCACATCCGCTACATCCTCCAGGTAATCCCATCTCAAGCGATGTAAACCTGTCAACTCCTACATAGCCAAAGCATACGACACCCATGGAGACCATCCCTACCTCTCCTCATTAGCATAGCGAGCATACGTTGTATACTCCTACGAGATCCCCTGAGGCCAGCTGTACTGCCTCATCACTCGTGAAACGATGAATTGCTCCACAACAGTCTATGATCTCCCGATCAGTGGGCGTGTCACAAAAAGGTCCCTACAAACCCTCTACCAGTCATCCCACAACTCCAATCCTCTGTATGGTCTCTAGACAACTACTATAAGGTCATCGAGCTATCGTCACCAAAAATTTGTCTTGCCCAGATGGGGCTGCATAATATATCCAGCATACCTGTAAATAATCGGCTGCCCTAGCTCTTTGCTATCATCAACTATCGATCGACAAATGGGAAGGTGCTCCCAAGCCCACACCTGTAAAATTTACACCCCGGCAGCCATGCTCCACCCATCTTTGTATACAATCTCATGCATCTCTCGATACATGTGGGCCAACAAACAAGAGCTCCGGCCAAGTCTCTGAGGGGTCTCTATCAACCTCTCTAGCATACGGCCCCATCCGCTCTGGAAACCCTGCTGCCCTCTGTCCGGCATCAAGAAGCAACCAATGAACCCTGCTAGAACACATGCCAAGGGATACTCCTCACTATACCTGCTCATAAGAATGTCCCAACTCATGGAACGAGTCAAAATGTCGGGATCCCTGAATACGTTCCTAAGAGCCTGTAGTCCAGGTAACAATGCAGTATCATAATCCACCTTATCCCCAGCAAAAGGGATACGAAGGATCCTGTACACATCCTTGGGAGTGATAGTCAACTCCCCAACTAGCAAATGAAAGGTATTCTGCTCCGAATGAAAACGTTCAACCAATGCTGTGAGCATCCCGTGGTTCACACGGATATCAGGTAATTGCAATAAATGAGTCAAGCCGCATAAATCAACATGAGCCTGCTCAACCTTAGATAGATGATGAACTAATGCCATCGTAGGTGGATATACACATCTGAAGAGCACAAGAGGTAATCGAACCTGCAAAAACCCAACAACGATCATCAAAAAACATTCCAAATGAGCCTACAAGAGAAGTTAAACATCACGCAAATCCAAATAAGTCAAATGCAAAACCAAAATTTCATGTTTACACTTTCAAAAATGATCACTGTCTTTCGAATGACAAAACACGGTCAAGCAGCATCTCGTACGAGTTAGGAATGGCTCTTGTATGAGAAAACAGCCTCAAATGACAATTTAACATACTTAGCACGACAAAATGGTCTTTTAACAAACCTGTAATACGACACAAGGGTGGACCCCGTACGAAAAAACTAGTAGGCTCAAATGAAATAAGATTTTTTTACCAGTTTCTCGTACGAGACAGGATCCTATCTCGCACGATAAACCAAGACACCCAACCCAAAACCCGTGAAAAAACTTCAAAAATGCATTAAAAATTTCAAAATTGGAAACATAAAGAGGCTTAAGATTGATCACTTACCACTGGCTCGTAGTTTCGAGGTCGATTATGTCTTCTCTGGCTCTCAAATCAATGCTGACGAGTAGGGACCACCATTTTTCTTCGTAGAAGGCTTTTTGAATTTTCAAACTTGGAGTGTTAAAATGATTTGAAAATGACACTTTCGTCCTATATATAGCCTAAAACCTAATTTTTCAACTTGCTCCGATGGTTATGAAAATTGTACCCTTAGCTAATTTGCTTGCTCTGATTCCATTTTTGGGATTGAAATCGAAATTCGAGATCCTTTTGCTAGTCAATTTCATAATTTTGACCACTTAGCGCTTTTTTCATCAAATGCTCATTCTTTCTTCAAATTGCACTCAAATTTCAACGATGAATCTTACTTCAGTTTCATTCTACACATCAACATTTCAATCAACTCTATGCTCAATTTCTCATCAATCAACGCCGAAATTTTTTTAAAAATCCTCAGAATCAATTTGTGCTCAAATAACTTATTTTCGCCAAACAATTGCCTATAATCAATCCCTCGTTATCTTTCAATTTCGCTCTTGAGGGGGCATATTTGTGACCTTATGACTTCACATCTCACAAGTCGATAAAATTTTTCAAATCTTCATCAAAAGTCGAGCAAAATCTTTTCAATTAAAGAAAATCAATCCTCATTGCTAAGGGGCATCTCAGCTTCATCGTTTCACATCAAGTTGAGATCTCTCGATCATCTGAATCGAATCAATTGCTAGGGGCATATCAGTTTCATCGCTTCAAATCATGCTGATATCTCTCAATCATCTGAATTAATCTCTTAACGTTAACCAGTTTCATCGCTTCAAATCCAACTGATTATTCGTTTAAACTCAATCAAAAGTCTCAAGAGTATCTTTGATCACACTAAATCTAAGTAGGTGTTCAGTATTCATTTCTTGATCAAGCTGAACGGTTCATTCTTCGCTCATCATGTCTTGATCAATCAAGTTCAAGATCAATTTTTTATCATCACTCACTGCATCTAAGATCAATCAAGTTATAGATTAGTAAGATTTGCTTCTTGATCAATCAAGTTCAAGTTCGATATCTTTGTTTTCTATTGTTCCTCAGTTCAACCAAGTTCGGGATCGGTATCACTTTAATCAGACTTCATTCAGCTTTGTCGCTTCGAATCAAGCTAAACACCTTGCTTTTCATCTAGTTCGTGATCAATCAAGTTCAGAACTGGCATCTCCTAGACATCACACATTCTTTGAACCAACGCACTGCTCACACATTAATTCAAAGAGGGGCAAATGTAATACCCTAAAATTGGTCATCTAAATCATGGGCCCCTAATCTCGACAACATCACCAAGGTCCTAACCAAAGGCAATTGAATCAATCTTGAGCACATTATTAATTCTTTAAATCATCAAATATCACATGGCAAATCAACTACTCAATATTAATTAAATATTTATTTAATTAATTGAATCATTTCCAATAATATCATTTTGATCAATTATCCCATTTTAATTTATTAAATATCCTTGCATATTTAATTAATTAATAAATTTGCCATTCAATCATGCAAAAAGGATTAATTTATTACACAAGATGAATTAATTTATTACAAAGAGTTGAATTGAAAATAAAACAAAAAGAATTGAATTGAGAGAGAAATCAAACTTGAGATATTTTTTATTTTTCTAAATTTAGAACTTGAAATCAGAAAAGCAATTTAATTGAATTATTGAATTATTCTCTAAAATTGGAACTCAAAGCTTTTCAGAAAAAGAAGTTCAGTTGCATTGAAAAGACCTTTTTCTTGAATAAATTAAAGAATTATCTACTTTTATCCTATATGCATGGAATTAATTTATTATTATTTTCCAATGCAACTTGAACTTCTAATTTGAATGCATTTCAATTAAACTATAATTGGAATCTATCTCAAGGTTAACTAAACATGATTTCTCAATTATTTCAATTAATCCTAAATTGAGTTTTTTCTCTTGTGATTCTCTATAAATTCAGTCTTCAGCTCTCATTCCAATTCACCCCAGAGATTTTTGAGAACACGCTTGGAGATTATTATCACGCTAATTTCACTCTGGAGTCATTAAAGATTATTGTGCTTTTTAGATTATTTGCATCCATTTTACATCCATTATTGCTTGCATCCATTGTTGCTTGAATTTATTATTGCTTGAATTATTCATCCATCTTGCATCCATATAGCTTAATATCATAAAGATTAAATCCTTCGTCTTGATGTAGTCTAGTCACTGGTATTGCTTATAAAAATCTGAGAGCAATCTTATACTCGCATCTTTTAGAAGGTAATTAGTTGCTTTGCTATGGTTTATTACTTATTGATTGTTGATTACTAACCATGCATATAATGACTTAATTGAAGTGTTGTGCTTGCAGCTACAGGTTCACTTTTTCACACACACACACCAGTCAGCAAAAATGGAGCAAGAGATCAACACTCGGTCTAGAGATTTGCAGGAGCTACAACTGGTTCTACTCCCATGATTGCAAATTCTTCAGAAGTACTATCTCAACCTGGATGCCTTAACAGTGACACGGGAGATGAGCACAATTGATGCCATGGAAGAACAGGTCTCCCAGATGCAGACAGAGAAAGAAGTAGCCACATCCCTACTTGAGTCCTGGTCTTTATCGATGAAACAATTCTTGCAGGACTTTAAATCTGTTTTTGACAAGTATTATTCCTTATTATCATAAACTTTTATTATTTTAATATCAAATGAAAATAGGGTTGTTCAGCTGTACTTTGTCATTGTTGGCAAAGGGAGAGAAGAATTCTATTTGGGAGAAGTATAGGGGAGAAGTATCTAGTAATCAAAATTTTGACATATGCTCTGAATATCTCAATGTTTATGCTCTATATGCAAAATTGTTATACATTGTATTGTCAAAGGGATAGTGTATATGCTTAGGGGGAGCAATTTTGCTAATGGCATGATTTTGTTGTAAAACACTTAGATGTCAAAATTTTATTTTAGTAAGTGTTGCCATCAATGCCAAAGGGGGAGATTATTGGCATTTTTGATGTTTATGTTGTGATTGTTATTGATGGACACACACTTGCATTGAGATCCCCTTTATATGTATGAGTTAGAGCACAATAGGTATTTGTTTCAACCGGTATGTTGTATTATAGTCGTTAGACTATTGGTGTTTTGCAGAATATGTTTACCAGTCGGAAGCGGTATGTAGACCCCAAGCGGTTCGAGGATCTCAAGCGGCACGAAGGATCAAAGCGGCAGAACACATATTTCCCAGTCTTCATTTTGTCAAACCGGCAACTGGCATTTTGCTTGAACCGACATTCTGTACCGGTAATACTCTGTGATGAGTTACCAACCGACATTTTGTGATGAGTTACCATCCATCGATTGTTTGACGATGTCGACACTTTAATGGTGCTTTTTGTGTCGTGTTACCAAGTATGTCCAAGTTCATTGAACCTAGGGAATTGGATTGTAATCCTATTGGACCGACATGAAATCAGATTCCTTTATAAGGACATCATGTCTAGGGTTTTAGGTTGTTGATGTGGTTGTAGCGAAATTTTATGTTGTTGCTAGGGTTTAAGGTGGTTGAGGAGTTGGAGAGAATATGAATGTGTAGAAGAATGAAGTAATGCTGGAATGCATTAGGAATGAGATATCAAGGATCTAATCAAGCAATCTGTGCTATTAGCTAGATCAATCACTTGTTGATTACTCACATCTTTGACAAGTCTGTAGCCCTTAACCGGGTAGGCCCAAAAGCCTTTTGTAAATCCTCTAACAAGGTGGTTCACATATGTGGATCTAAAATCCTCTAGCAAGGTAGTCTTTAATCGGACTTATCTCCTAACAGAGATTGAGATTCCTAACAGGATCTGTTCTGGTAAAGAACATTATAAGACCTTAACCGGTCTGACCTTAACCGGTATGGTTCCTATTATGTAGATAGTTACTTGTGAGTTCCATCTCACCGTGGTTTTTCCCATTTGGGTTTCCACGTCAAAATCTCATGTGTTATGGTGTTTGTGCTTTTGTGGGTGAATGCATTATTTGTTATTTGGTTTGCATGTGTGCTAACCGGTTTGTCTGCTAAACTATTTTATCGATTTATTGTCAGTCTTATAAAGTGTTTAAGTGCAAAGATTTTTGGCATACTAATTCACCCCCCCCCCCCCACCTCTTAGTATTCATCAACATGTAGTGCTAGAATTTTTGAGAGGCAAATACCACTGTTAGACAAGCTTTCTTAATGAATGTATAGTTGAGTTCATATCGGTTCAATGTCCTGCTGATATAATAGATAGCTTGCTCTTTGCCCTGTTGATCTTCTTGTGCTAACAATGCCCCCAGTGAAATGTCGTTGAAATGTAAAGGATGAGTGGCTTCCCTTCTATTGGTGGTACTAGAACTGATGGGTTCATTAGATACTGCTTGATTTGATAAAAATATTCGGCACATTTGGCTTCCCATCTAAGCTAGTTGATGTTCTTTGGTGGGGGAATCTCCATAATGGCTTGTACCTTTGTTGGATCCACTTCAATACCTTTAGTTGAAACTATGTAGCCTAGTAATTTGCTTGATGTAACCCCAAAGACGCACTTCTTAGGGTTAAGCCTAACTTGAAATTTTTCCAATCTATCAAAAATCTTTTCTAAGATCCTTAGATGTTCTGCTCTGGTGAAGGATTTAGCTAGTAAATCATCTACATAGTCTTCCATGAAGGTATGCATCATGTCATGAAAGATTGTTGTCATTTCTCGTTGATAAGTTGCTCCTGCATTCTTTAAGCCAAAAGACATGACATTCCAACAGTACGTTCCCCACGGACAGGTAAATGTTGTTCTATCTTGATCCTCTAGGGCTATCTTTATTTGATTATATCCTGAAAAACCATCCATTAGTGATAGCATTGCATGGCCTACTGTGAGGTCTACGATTATATCGATACTGGGTAAAGGAAAGTCGTCCTTTGGACAGGCTTTGTTGACATCTCTAAAATCAGTGTAGATTCTGATATTGCCATCTGATTTTTATACTGGTACAATGTTGGAAATCCATTCAGCATAGTCGATAGGTTGAATAAATCCGATGTCTAATAGTTTCTTCAGCTCAGCTTTAACTATGAGCGCTACATGTGGATTCATCTTTCTTAGTTTTTGCTTGACTAGCTTAGCTCCTGGAGCAATGGACAAGTGATGCATGATTAATTGTGGATCAATCTCGGGCATATCTGCATATGACGAAGCAAAGTTGATTTGCTTTTCTTTAAAAAATTTAATAAATTTTGATCTTTCTTCCTCTGTTAGAGATTCTGCAAGGTGTATAGTTGTGGTTGCTTCTGTAGTACCAATGTTGATTGATTGAGTGGGCTCAATCAATATGGGTGATCGCTCGTGATAATGCTTAGGAAGCGTGTCAAGTCTCCCATCCTTAGGTGCCTTAAAAAGGTTTTCACCCTCAGATGCATCCTTCATTTTACTTTTGTGTGATCTATTGCTACCATTGACTAGTTTTCAGCAGTAGATCTTTTAGTTTGCTCGTTTTTGCGACTAAGATACTTGGCACTCCCCTGGTTGTAGACATCGTTACTTTGTTCACTGGTAGAGTTTGTTTCTGGGTTAACGGTACATAAGTAATGGATAATGGATTTGTCATTTGGGAAAATTGGTATATCATGAGTTTTAGGTTCGTCCCAATCTATGAGGTCAGGAAAGACAAGTGGTAAGGAGTCATTTGGTGGATCAAGTTCGACTGCTGTAAGTGTTAGGATGGAAGTATCATCGTGGTTGGTTGAGGTGTTAAAGAAGTTAAGGATCTCGTCAAGGTCTTTGATGGTATCATCTTCCGTATAGACTTGCTCATAATGTTGTTGCTCATTTTCCTTGGCATCATAGATATTTTGTGGACCAAATTCAAGTGGTCTAGATTTTGTGCCATGTTCTTCTTGAGAGATGGGTGTACTATTGTCTTTTGCACAAATACCTTTAGTAACATTAGAATAGTTGCCCCATTCATATTCATTGGAATCAATCTCAGAAGTATTATCCCAGATTCTAGCAGCGTTGTGAACTAGTATGTTGTAGGGTGAGAACAAGTCTTTGATAATTGAGACAAGTTTGATAGTTTTCTTTGATTCTGTGTCAGATCCTGCTTCTACTCTTTGCATTTGTTCATATATTGTGTCTCCTCAGGGAGGAATGATGTTATCAAGAGGTGATTCTTCTTTGTTGGATATTGGTTCTTGAATATGATGTGCTTCTACAGTAGATGCTTCTTTCTTTTGATTGATAGGTTGCCTTTGACATTGTTTTTGTTCTTGATGTTCCCGTTCCTTACATATTATCTCAGTTGACTCAAATAGTGCCTCTTGCCAAGAGTCTTCTTTGTATTTCTTCTTTGCTTTCCACTGAGGTTTTTGATATTTGTGTGGTGCCCTATTTGGTAGTAGAGTGAGTTCAAAGCCCAATCCCTTTTTGTCTTTACTAAATTGTGAAGGAGTATCTAATGGTTCTGTGATGCCTTCCTTTCACTTACCAATAGGTCCTTTTCCATTGTATCTCATTTGCTGCATGATTAAGTAGCCTTTGCCATATAAGTGTGTTGGTATAGCTACTTCCATAGTAGCTGCTCTGTCTTCTTCCTCATCTTTGTATAGCCAACTAAGGATGTCCTTTTCCTCGGATTCATGTGCTAGAGTGTCGAGTTGCTTGATGTGTTGATGCTATAGGTAATCCATGAGATCTAGGTGATGTTGGTAAGTTGGCCAAACACATGGGTTCCAAAGAGTATTCTCCCATGCCTTGTTCTTTGATTTTCATTTTCTACTTGAAATCCATAGATAATGATTTAGACTTTTCTTGTTGAAGATCTGGTGCTGAGGAATTTTGTTTCTCTCTATTATGTGGAACCAAGCTGTCTTGGGCTGCCCCCATAGCATTACAATGTTGAAATGGATTATGATCAGCTGATATAGAAACCTCCTGCCCATTGTAGGGGAATTTAACACACTAGTGATAAGTGGAGGGTACTACTTGCATTTCATGTATCTAAGGTTGACCTAATAAGATATTGTATGTGAGGTCTATGTCTAAGACCTGGCACATAATATCCTTTCGTATTGGTCCTACTTGAATTGGCAACACCATTGTTCCTTTGGATGATCTTTCTTCATCATCATATGCCTTTATAGTGATCTTTTTGCATGGATCAATAGACTCCTCAGAGAAGCCTAATGCGCAGATAAGTTTTAAGGTGCAAATATTAAGTCCAGCTCCTCCATCTATTAATACTCGTTTAACTCACTGTTTTTAGACCATGACTTCAATATGGAGTGGAGTATTGTGTGGATGGCTCAATGAGATATTATCATGCTCAGAAAAAGTAAGGTTATGAGGCCCTGTCATATGAGCCACCATGGCTTGGAATTTGTCAGCATCCAGATCTTGAGGTACATTTGTTTCTAATAATGCTTGTTCCAATATGTCTTTGTGTTTTGGCGAAAGTTTTAACAATTCCAGTATAGATATTTGAGCAGAAGTTTTGCGCAGTTGACTAACTAGATCATATTGAATTTTGGGTATCGTGTTTGTTGTTGACATATGTCCCTTCAAGACATATTTTTGAGCTCTGGTTGTTACGTTGACGTATTCATGTTCACGCCTGTCTTTGATTGTGATAACATTGACTTGATTGTCTTTAGCTGATATATGATTGATGGTGTTAATGTATATGTGATTGATACGAGCCCCATGTGTATCGTTTGAGTTTGAAGCTCCATCCTTGTTGTAGTTTGGAAGAGGATTCTTGAAAGCTCTGTGGTCACCATTTGTCTTGAGACCATCGACTGTTAAATCACCTCTATCGATCATTTCCTAAACAATGTTTTTCAGCCTCATGCAATCATTTGTCTGATGACCTTTGTTGCGATGAAAATCACAAAAGTGTGAGTCATTCCACCAGGGTGGTTTGATTTGTGGTTCAAATATATTGATTGCTGGTAAAGAGATAATTTTGTTTGCCAAGAGTTCTCTTAATGCTGGCTCCAGTGATTGCCCTAGTGGTGTATAAATGCGTTTTGGAAAGTTGTTTGCATTACCCCGTGAGTTTGGATTAGGTCCCCTATTGGTGTTATTGTTTTGGGTATTGTTGGTATTGTTTGTGTTGAGTTGATTTTGATTGGTATTCGGTGCATAAGTGTCAGTGCTTGGGTTAGCACCTTTAGGATTCTTTGTAGCTTGAGGATTACCTAATAAAGCGAGCACGGGCTGCTTTGATTTTGGATCATTTGATTCATCTCCTCCTTCATTTCCATGGTTTTTGTTTCTGGTCTAGAATCTGGATTTGTCCAAGTTGTTGTTGTTTTGGTTGTTGTAATTGGATGAACTTGTTCCTTCTTTGAAAAATTTCAACGTTCCCTTTTTGACACATGCTTCTTCTACTTGGATGCCATTCTCAAACAATTTAGCAAAAGATGGTATACATTGGAGATTGAGTCTGTAACTCATCTCACTATTCAAGTTGTCGATGAAAATTTCCATCTTTTCCTTTTTGGGGTATATCACGAGGATATCTTGAAACCATATGCCGCCAACGTTGAAGGAATACCATGAAAGTTTCATTGTTTTTCTATTTGGTGTTATAGACGTCTAACATGGTGATAGCATGTTGAATGTTATAGGAATATTGAGTTATGAATTTGTTGACTAGTTCATCGAATGATCTGACAGGAGGTGTGATTTTGGATAGCCATTCCATTATTTGTCCGCCCAAGCTTCTTGGGAATAATCTCATCAAATAGGTGTCATTATGGACGAATTCTAGACTCATTGTACATAATTCATGAACATGATCACAGGGATCACTTTTCCCATCATATTTGTCAAATTTGGGAATGTCTGAGTTTGGAGGAAAAGCTACCATGTTTAATCGTCTGTCAAAAGGATAAGGAAAATTTTCAGTTAAGGAGTACCGTACTGTTGTACCTTGTTGCATGTCTTGCATTTGTCTTTGTAACATTTGCATTTGTTGAGTGAGAGCAATCAAAGGTGTATTGTGTTGCCGAGGGAAGAGTTCTTCCCTTGTATTAGTTATAGGTTGAAATGGTGTGTGGAATGGTATGTTTTGCTCTGGGATGTTTTGCTCTGGGATGTTTTGCTCAGGGATATTTTGCTCAGGGATATCTTGCTCAGGGTCACGTGTTTCTTCCTCTCTTTGTCGTTCTTGATATTCATAATGTCGAGATCTTGTTCTAAAAATGTCTATGTCCAAATCTTCGGGAAGTTTAACTCCTTTGCTTGTGAGCATGAGCAAATATTTTTCTTTGTCATTTTCCACGAGCCTTTCCACAAGCCCTTGAAATGAAGCGCTTTCTTGACACTCTTGAAGAAGTTCTTCAGTAATTTCAGTGTCCTCTAGATGCGGACCCTTGAAAGGATTTGATAATCTCTGATTCATGCTGGATTCCAGTTGTATTTCGCTTTGTTTGTTTCGTTGAGAGCGAGTAACAATGGGCATCTAGTAGAAGCTTTTTGTGACAAAAGGAACGAACTCTTCTTCAATGTTTTTCTCAGGGGTTGGTGGTTCAAATCGCGGTATGTTATAAGTGATGCATCTTCGGGAAAGAAGACCAGCAATATCTTCCCTCCTTGATTTATGCGTTGACTGAATGCTGATTTTTGACAGAATGCCCTACTCCTCAAGGGTTCCTTGTCAAATAAGTTTGTTTTATTTTGAAGATATAAGTGTATATGACGAAGGAATGTGCGATGAGATTTGAAGAGTTGGTGATTGATATGTAAAAATTTATTTCTTTTGGCAAATTTTGAAGAACTTGGTTGATGTTTCTTCAACTTAGTGTTATGATAAATATTCTTTCTTCTCAGAATATGAGGATTAGTCATGCACAAGTGATCAATGGTGTCCTTTGATTTGTTTTGGATTCAATTTAGCTTGTTCTGAAAACTTAAGTCTTACTTTATCAAAGTGAAGGTTTAGATACCCCCTCACGACAAAGTGCATCAAATGATATGGAATACGAGCTTTCTCGATATGGAAACTCGATTTGACAACTTAGAGTTTTAAACAAGTGTGTTTGGGATAAAAACTCGTTTGATTTAAAGGACCTGTTTGCCACTTGTGATGATGTTTCCTGATTTTGATAGGAGGGATATGTTTATCTTGTGACTAGTTTCAAATTTTCAGACAACTTTGCTTGATGGAAATTTGCTTGTAGAAATAGCTTTTGATACTTTGTTTTTGGTTTTCTGATTGATGAAGTTCAGGCTGATGAAGGAATGTTTTCGAAATTGTTTTCTTAAATTTTCCAAAATTGACCTTTGTTTTGCCCCCTATTTTTCTGGTTTTGACTAGGCGCTAGAACAGAGTCGCTATGTGCTATAAAAACTTTTCTATGCACTAGCAAAAAGACCCCACGCACTATGTTGTCCCTTGATATGTGCTAACTGGTTAATACTGTTTAATATTGCTTCAGCTTTGGTTCAAAAGGTTATGCGCCAATATGGGCCGCCTTTGCGCTAATAGTTAGACCCTACACGCTAAAGTTTGACCTCTACACACTAAGTTGATGCTTCAACGCGCTAAATTGTTTTCAAAATGAACTAACTGCCACTGCTTGCTTTTAGATTCTGGTGAAGCGCTACTGTTAAGACTTGACATGCTAAAGAGAAGATTTAATGCGCTAAAAGATGGTTCCTACATGCTAAGAGGTTGCTCTTACGTGTTAAACTGCCCTGAAATATATTGACTTGGTTGTTTTATGCAATTTTGGAATTTTGCCTTGAGTTTTTAGTGCTAATAGATGATTTTCTGAAATAACAAATGAAAGCATGGCACCAACGAGACAACCATCTTGCTTAATCTAAACAATAAGTGTATGTTCTGCGAGGATGTGTTCAAATCCCCAATGTTTCAACAGGTTTAGATACAACCTGCATTTCAATCAGACTCTTTATTCAAGGGTCATAAGCAATATCATAGCCCACTAGTCTCGATACTCCGTCAGCTCAAACAGTCGTGTCACCCCCTAGGGGGCGCCCATTTTTTTCCCTTTTGCCATAAATTAACCCAAAATGAATTGCTTCACAATTGAGTAGCTATCTTGGGAGATATATGGTGAGCGATCTTGGGGGCGGATTCTTCCCCACCCTTACACTATGATATTGCAAATGTCTGGTTACTGACTCAGCTCAAAGTTTCTATGCTAAGGTTCATAATCAAGCTTCATGTTCGACCGTCAGTGATAAACTCCCTTAGGAGGCTTCCCAACCTTTAGAATAAAGGCTTTACGTATCTCAAGGATACTGGGGGAAGGCTAATCGTTGCACGCAACTGTTGAAAAGGACTTTCGTCACTTTCCACTTTTGATTATAGTGGGTTGGAACACTTGGCTTCAAAGTTGTTTCCCACTTACGTCGTTCCCTTCACACTGGCCAAAAATGGCTTTAAGATTTTTTCAACCCCTCGGGAAGGCAGGCTTGCTAAAGGATTTATTGCTTGAATTAAAGAAATCTTTAAGAGTGGTTTGGCTTTTTGATCACCCAATTAAGGGGAGAGCATATACCTTTCACTTTCGAGACAAAGCACACAAGTTCTTTTTAGCCCTTCAAAGCAATGATTTTATAATCCTATATGGAGATTTTGCCCCACGAAAACATGGTGTTCTTTTTAACTTTTCAAGGCAATGATTTTCTGATCTAAAAAAAAGAACTTGATCAACAAAATGAACGCGATTTTCGTCAACAAAAGAAATCAATCGAAAGGGGAATATCTTCCCTCTTTAGTTGCAAAAAGACTTTTGTGACTTTGTGTGGTTCTTTACTTTGCTAAAACCTAAAATGGATCCTTTTATACACCAAAAGATGGTGAAGTTCTTTTTAATCCATTTGTTTGCAAAACTTGAAAGATTGATTTGTTCTTTTTAAGACCCAATTTGAAAATTTTCTCTCCTAGAAAAGCAGGGAAAAATTGTTTTGTGGTTCCTTTTAAAGCCCAAACAAAAGTGAGTTCAATTTTAACAAGAATCAAAAGAAGTTTATATCTTAACTAACTTAACTAAGTTAGTAAGAACCTAAACTATTTAATGATCCTAAAATTAAGCTCCTATCTGCAAGAAATTTGTTGAAACCCTGCAAAATACCAAGTAAAATTGTTAGAAAATCTGTGGTTTTTTGTGGACTTCAACAAGTCTAATTTTTACATTTGGTTACAGTTTTTGGTTTTGCCTCTGTCTGTGATGCGCTACAGAACAAACTGTACGCGCTACTATATAGCCAGGATGCGCTATCAGACAGACCCGATGCACTAAGCTATTTTTCGAATGTGCTAAGTTGTTATTCTTCTGCGTCGAGACCTACAAGAAAAGGTTAGTGAGGATGATGCGCTAAAGTATGATCTTCACGCACTAGGAAATGAGTCCCACATGCCAAACAGTGAGCCATATGCGCTAAGGGATGTTCCCTATGCGCTGATTCCTGTTTCCCGCATACCTGCAGAAGTGTTTATTTTTAAAAACCAATTTGATTAATGGGGTAGAGCCCCACGGTGGGCGCCAGAAATGTATGCGGGAAAAGCGGGGCGATGAAACTTAAAATGTCAAAATTATGTTCAAAGAGGCTTGTCCACACACCCATAGGACTTCTTGGTGCAATTTATGGAGTCATGAAGAATGACTCAACTTCCCAAGGTTGGCTCCATGGTTCTCTATCTCACAAGGTCCCTCAAGCCAATGCCTTTGCTCTCATATCATTGAGCAAAGTGGCTTAGGGATGACAAATGCAAGAACGAGGGATGATTATGATTGATTTAGTTATGAAAATGTATCCTGTCTATGCATGATTCTACAAATGCAATAAACTAGATTTATAATATGACAAGATTAGTAGCAATACTATCCTAACACGATATACTAGTTTATGAGTTAAGCTAATGATAAAGGAAATAGTCTAAAATGCTTATTAGATTAATTCCTATTACAAAGAGAAGCTAGATGTGTTAATAAAATTGAGCATAAATGAGATACTAAAAGCTTGCATGGATCCTTAAAATGGAGGAATGAGAGCTCTATTTATAGTGAAAATAGGGCAATGGATGGTCGGGATTGAAAGAGTTAATCAAGGGTCAAGTTTGAAAGTTGTCAATCCATGTTTTCAATTTTCACCAATGAAATGGTGACAATTGTCAACATAAGGCTGGTTGAGAGGAGAGGTAAGAAGCATTAAATGCTTGAGAAGACCTCATGGTTACCCTAGGAGGTAAGGGTTAAGGTTAGGTTAGGGTTATCCATTAGATAAAGCTTTTACCCAAGGGGTAAACTCTTGTGCAAAGGTTAAAGGAATAACCATGGTCAAAGCAATAAATGCTTGATGAGACCCTTGGGTTAGATGGAGGTTAAGTTAGTCAAAAAGTCTCTAACCATGCCACTAAGGGTTAGTTAACCATTAATGGTATGAAGACTTTGGGGACAAATTTGTAAGAGTCCTTCCAAATTTGGGGGTATTCAATAAGTTAGCTTGTTGAATGGATAAAGGCTTTAATGCCTTTTGAAGACTTTACTCCAAATTTGAGAAGTGACCTCCTCAAATTTAGGGAAAGGGGATAATGGATGAGGTTAGGCTAATTGATTAAGATTAGATGGGTTCTAGAAGAAATTAGGAATAGGGTTTAGGATGCAAGTGGGAGATGTAGGAAAATGCAAGTGGGTGAGGGAAAGTAGAATTAATTAAAATAAATTACTTTATTTCAATTTGGTTGCAATTTGGAAAATTGAATAAATTAGATTTATTCAATTTGGGGTAAACTATTAATTAAATATAAATTTAATTAAAAGGCAAGAAGAAGGGTTTTAATTAAATAAAATGATTCTTTTAATTAAATGACATAAAGGGTTTAAGTGAATTTAACTAAATAAATTGAATAATTTACTTAATTAAATAGAGGAATGTAGGTGATTTAGTTAGATTATATTTAACTAAAATAGAGGAATGAACATAAAATATTCATTTAGAAATATGGTCATTTTTATACGTCTACACCAACAATGAACAACCAAATCCAACAATCTCATCAATAATCCAACAATCTCCCCCTTTGGCATTGATGGCAACATATGAATGTGAAAAACAGTCAATGCAAAGGAAGATACCACCAGCAAACTCCCCCTAAGATCAAGATAGATAAAGAAGTTTTTCACATGATCTCTCTCCCCCTTTGACAACAATGCCAAAGATCACCAAGACAGAAAATCAAACACAAATCTCTCTCCCCCTGGGTACACAACCAAATCAATAGACTACTCCATCAGAGGAGAAACACCAACAAATCAATCTCGATAAAAGAATAAGGCTCTGAATTCCACCAAATCGATACAACTCAATGCATTTAGTTCTCATTAGGAGAGGTGGAGACCCCTAACGTATCTCTCAGATAGACAAATGTATTTGCAGGCAAAAGCTTGGTAAAAATATCAACAATTTGTTCCTTTGTAGATACATATTCCAGCTTCACCTTTTGTTCACCGACTTGCTCTCTCAAGTAATTGTATTTGATTGATATATGCTTGGTCTTTGAATGTTGCACCAGATTTTTGGACATGTTTATAGCACTGGAATTATCACAATATATAACAGTAGGCTAATCATAAATAACTCTTATATCTTTCAACATTTGCTTCATCCACACTATCTGAGTGCAATTACTAGTAGCAACAATGTACTCAACTTCAACAGTAGATAAAGATACTGAATCTTGTTTCTTGTTGGCCCATGAAACCAACTTCTTACCTAAAAAGAATGCTCCACTGGTAGTACTTTTCCGGTCATCAACATCACCTGCCCAATCTACATCAGTGTAAGCACATAACATGAAATCATCATTCTTTGGACACCATAAGCCATAATCTTGAGTTCCCTTAAGATATCTTAATATTCTTTTAACAACAGTAACATGACTCTCTTTCAAATCAGCTTGATATCTAGCTACCATACACACAACATGCATAATGTCAAGCCTAGTCTGAGTAAGATATAATTGTCCACCAACCATAGATCTGTACAAACTTTGATTAGCTTTAGGAGATTCATCATTTTTAGACAATTTACAACCAGTCACCATAGGAGTTCCAATAGGTTTGAAATCATCTAATCCAAACTTCTCTAGCAATTCCTTCACATACTTAGTTTGAGATATAAAGATACCTTTTCTTGTCTGTGCAATCTTCAAACCTAAGAAAAATTTCATCTCATCAATCATAGACATCTCAAATTCTTTTTGCATATCACTAGAAAATTTCATACTCATATCATCATCACCACCGAAAATAATCTCATCAACAAAGAATTCAACAATCAAAATGTTGTTATTTTCAATTTTAAAGTACAAGTTACTATCAGCAACACCTTTGACAAATACCAATTTTAGCAAGTATTTATCTAATCTAGCATACCAAGCTCCAGGGGCTTGTTTTAAACCATGAAGTGCTTTCTTCAACTTGCATACCATGCCTCCATCATCTGATAGTGAAAATCCATCAAGTTGTTCAATGTAGACTTCTTCTTCTAGATCACCATTTAAAAATGCAGATTTGACATCCATTTGATATACCTTGAAATCTTTATAAGCAGCATAAGCTAGCAACAATCTAATAGCTTCAATTCTGGCAACCGAAGAAAAGTATTCATAATCAATCCCTTCTTGCTATGAATATCCTTTGTAGACCAGTCTGGCTTTATTTCTGACTACTTCACTGACTTCATTCAATTTATTCCTAAAAAACCCATTTAGTACTAATAACATTTTTATCCTTAGGTCCAGACACAAGCTCCCAAGTATTGTTATTTTCAATCTGATCTAACTCTTCTTCCATGGCTCTAATCTAGTTATCATCTTTACTAGCTTCAACAACATCTTTAGGTTCAACTTTAGAAATCAAACATATCTTTTTTGCAGTTAACCTTCTTCTAGTCATTACTCATTTATTCTTATCACCAATAATTTGATTCTCAAAATGATTTAATCTTACATACCTTAGAGTCTTCGGATTGTTCTGATTTTCAAACTCAGGATCCTGAACACCCTCACCGGTAGCAGCAATAGTCTCTGTCTCTACCAGATCATTATGCTTAGGCTCTTCAAGCTGAATAGGAGTTAAAACAACATGTTGACCTTCATCATAAGCTCTGATCTCCTTCCCAAGGTTTTCACCCACCTTCATACTTGCACTCTCAACTATCTTCCTCAGTCTCTTGTTATAGCACCGGTAGGCTTCTCTATTTGTAGAATATCCCAAAAAGATACCTTATCACTTCTAGCATCAAACTTTCCAATATCCTCATCTCTCTTGATATAACATTTGCTACCAAAAACTTTGAAATATTTCACAGTGGGAACAAGACCAAACCAAAGCTCATAAAGAGTCTTACCGGTATCACCTTTGATATAAACTCTATTGAATATTTAGACTACAATGCTAGTATCTTCTCTCCAATAAACCTTCATAACATTCCCTTCAATCAACATGGTTCTTGCAGCATCTAAAATAGTACAGTTCTTCATTTCAACAATCCCATTCTACTGTGGGGTCTTAGGAGCAGATAGTTGTCTTCTGATTCTATGCATCTCACAAAAAGAATTGAACTCACTGGAACAAAATTCTCCACCTCTAGCAAATCTCAGACACTTCAACTTCAAACCGACTCAGTTCCAACTTTAGCCTTTAATATCTTGAATTTTTCAAATGCTTATGATTTTTTCTTTAAAAAGACAACCCACATCATTCTAGAATAATCATCAATTAGTAACATAAAGTATCTATCACCCTGCACACTTCTAACATTTGTAGGTCCACACAAGTCAGTATGCACAAGATCTAACAATGCATCTAATGTGTACCATTTACTCTTGAAAGAAATCCTTATTTGCTTACCCAAATGACATTCCTTACATACTGGATTAACAGGCTTAACAATCTTAGGCAAATCCCTAACAGCTTGTGTAGAACTGATCTTGATCAATGAATCAAAGTTTACATGACACATCCTTCTATACCACAACCAACCCTCATCTATCTTAGCAATCAAGCAAATTTTCTCACTAGCATTCAAATGAAAAATGTTACCTTCAGTCTTAGTTCCAGATGCAATCTCTATACCAGAGGCATTCAAGATCTTGCATTTACCATCTTTGAATTGTAGATCATAACCCTTATCAACCATTTGTCCAACACTCAAAATATTATGCTTCAAAACTTCAACATACAAGACATCATCGGTGTTATGCTTACCATAAAAAGAAATAGAACCTCTCCCATAGATTACATAGGCTTTGTCATCTTCAAATCTAACTATTCCACCATCATATCTTTCCATGCTTACAAATTTGTTTTTGTCACCAATCATATGATGTGAACAACCGTTGTCAATCACCCACTCACCTTTTTCTTCTACCTTAGTAGCCAAAGCTTTCTCCTCAATAGAGCAGCTAGTGGAATTAATAGGCACATGTCTATCTTCTTTAATGGCAATGAACACAACTTCATCTCCTTTTGATTTTTCATTTGTAACACCTTCATCTGCAGCATAATAACAGTTCTTCTAGTTCTTAAATTTTTTGTTAGACTTGTAAGGCTTATCATACTTCTCATGCTTCTCATATCTATCATTTCTATCAAACTTATCATGTTTGTCATACTTAGCCATTCTCTCCGGACATCTAGAAGCAAAATGTCCTATCTTATTACAAGAAAAACATTTCAAGGGCAACTTTCCATCATACTTACTGGCACCTTTAGGCAATCTTCGGGCAATTAATGCTTCAAGATCATCAAGCTTCCTTTCTTGCTCATCTATCTCTCTCCTTTCTCTTTCATATCTGGATATCCTGCACTCATTAGGATCATAATTCTGCTTACCAAACACAAATGCTGATGCTTTGAATGTTGTCTCAGACTTTCCATGTGATTCACCAAATTTGCTCAACTCAAATGCAGGAAGCTTTCCAACCAATACATCCCTTGTCAATGTAGTTACACTTCGGATCTCATCAATAGTGGCAACCTTATGTTTATAAGTAGGAGGCAAAGATCTTAGCACCTTAGCAACAATCTCATCTTCTTCAATCTTTCCACCAGCAGATTTGATAGCAAGGACAAGCTCATTCACCTTAGCCATGAATGAATGTATGGTTTCATCATCTCCCATCTTTAATGTCCCATACTTTCCTTTTAAACTATGCAACTTAGCAACTTTCACTTGACTATCACCTTCATACAAGATCTCAAGCTTCACCCAGATCTCATGTGTGGTATGAAGTTCCATAACATTTGTCATTGAAGAATCAGTCACGGCACTGAGTAATGCTTCCTTTGCTTTGATGTTATATTCAACTTCCTTAACCTCATCAGGAGTAGATGGTCCATTATGAGGAACAACATAGGCATTCTTAGTAATCTTCCAATAATCTTCTCCAAGACATTTCAAATGCACCTCCATCCGTTTCTTCCATACAGTGTAGTTGCTTCCATCAAACCTTGGACTGTCTTTCTTGAAAAGAATACCTTGAGATGTCATCCCATATCTCCTCGAGTGATTAAGCTTCTACCGGAGGATCTAGCTCTGATACCAATTGTTAGCAGCAATCAAGAGGGAAGACTGAGAGGGGGGGTGAATCAGTCTTCACTAGAATAACAGATTAAACTGCCAAAACATAAACTGATAAACCACAACAATAACAAATAAGCAAATTAACAACACAACACCAAGATTTTGACGTGGAAAACCTAGTTAAGGGAAAAACCACGGTGGGAACCTACCCACAATAAGATGATACTCTACAATAGTATGTGAAAATATTACAATATAGAATACACATGCATTCAGGAACACTTCCTATATCTTACTACTCAAAAGATATATGCCCGAAAGGCTACAACCCTTAGGGAAGTCTCACTGACCTACAATATGATTCGGACTACAATCTGGAAGAAATGAACTGCAGTAATAGCATCTACAAATGCCTTATGATAGTTTCGATTAAGCACAGTTGTCTACCCTACAACACCAAACTCACCACAACACTTCGTTGAATGATATATCCTTGTTCGCACATTTACCTCTCTCTGATGATGCAGACACAATATCAACACACAAATTACATAAGTATATCACCTATATATACAAATCATCAACCTTGATAACAAGGTCGGCTAAACCCTCAACCCTTAACTCATAATTACAAAAATTAAATTACACAATACAAAGATCGACCACCAAACCAATATTATGATTTACATTACATAGCATGGACCTAATTCAAATTCCCAAATGATTACATCCATCGAAATCCCGCCAAAATCAACCGCAACACGCTACACCACTAGAAATACTTCATAACACACAAATTATTACCGTTTCAAAGAAATCACCAAAAACTTGCTCAACGATCAATGCAGATCACCAAAACAAATAGTACACAACTAGGAAACACCATCAAGCACGTTAGAATCATCTAAAATAGTTGCACCGACATCTCTTTTCAAATCTTCATCGGTCAACGTCTCGAAGCTCAAGAACACAACCAATCAACAATTGTCATGAAAAAAGATAACTTGCAGCACACCAAATCATGAACCATATGAAATGAAGATACACAAGATCATCCCAAACAATAATCCAAAATCTTAGCACAAGATCTGATCGCACTGGAATATACCGAAAGGAATACCGGATTCTGCAAAATAGTGATCAGCAAAACCAAACTACAAAATCAAACCAAAAACCTTCTCCAAAATCACTAGAATAATTCACAGGAATATGTTGACATCAATGACAACAACATATCCTAGCAGCAGCAATGAACAACCAAATCCAACAATCTCCTCAATAATCCAACAGGAATACAGTAACTAGTAGAGTGTGAGTTCAATGTGTAGATCTTGATTTTTGTTACATTATTTTGGCTGCGGTACTAGAGGCAGATGATTCAAGGTCTGAGGTAGATTATTCTTTAATCCTGATATCTGGTGTTTATTTGCGAGCAATATTGAAGGTCCGGTATCTGGTAATTTAGGTAGAATACAACTATTTTGGTGTAATGTGTGGTCTGGAATCTTTGCAATGATTTCAGTGATTAGTTTCGTGTTCGAGGAGATTGGGCCAACATATGTAAAGCTTTTTATCATCTTGTTTAGGTCCGCATATGGATTTATGGACAGATTGAGCCAACACGTTGGCACACATTTCATGTTGCGTGTTATGCGATTTTTGGAAGCCGACATGAGAAATGATTTGTTTTATTGGTGTGGATATATAAGATCGATTTGGTTGAGCATTTTGGAAGAGTGTATGAGTGTGATAAGTCTATATGAGCGAACGTGCGAAGTTTGGTGTGTCTGTATATGATAGAGCAGGAAAACAAGGCAGAGAAATAGAACAGTTGCAGAAGTCTAATTGATCCTAATCGGAACTGCTACTTGGCATTAGTAGATGCTATTATTTAGTTCATTCATCATTGTAACCATTTATAATCAATTGTAGGACAGTGAGTCCTTCAAGTTGTAGCCCTATTTTGTATTTGAGCAGTGAGTCTGAATGCAAGTGCATTCCTCTTTTTGTAATACTATTATACTCCTAATCAAAGTATAATAATATTGTGGGTTCAAATCCCACTATGGTTTTTCCATTTCCGGGTTTCCACGTAAAAATCTTGGTGTTATGGTTTTGTGGTTGATTGGTTTATGTTTTTGCACTTTATTTTCATTCTTATGCATCTTGTGGTTAAAGAATCAGTTTAATAAATTTGTGGAATTGCAGAACACTTATTCACCTCACCTCGCCACCCCCCCCCCCCGCTCAGTGTTCATTGATTCCAACAACCTAGACTTAAACAAAGATTTTTTTAGCTTTTGAAATGTTTTGATTTTTATGAGTTTTTGATTTGTTGGTTTTTTTGGATTTTTGAGTCATTTTTTTTTGGATTTTTTAGTTTTATATATTTTTTGGAATTTTTTGGTTTAATATGAAAACACACAATGAAATGATATAAAATACATAAATGCTATGGTTCAATTTGGATGATGTGTCCCCTTTTGGTTTCAAGTGGGGAAGGTGGTCTAAACGTTCAAACACATAAGACACACCAACAAGCCTGCTCATGTCGGATTATCAATCCTTGTATGCACAAGCCACCACAAGAAAAGATGGCCAAAAATGTCTTATCTAGGCTTCACAAGTTCAACTAGGGGATGTCCTCTATATACAAAAGGTACGTGAGGCCCAAATCCGTAGATGAAAGAGAATAATGCCAAATAGCCAGGAGGAGACGGTAACCCAATCTCTACCTTCACTTCCCAAAGGTATAAATTTCTTTGGTGCTTAGCCAATATTGACAAGATTCTACTTCCAAGAGGGGTGTCTTTAGATTCACCCCCCACTCTTTATACTTTGTCGGAACACGGGAGTTGAGGTCGTCCCTTGAGGTGATGAAATCCCCAAGCAGGCCTCCTAGAAAATGAAAATAAGACCACTTATTTTGGGTGCACTCAAGTTTTCCACTAGGATGTGAGAGGAAAGCATACGTAAGTGAATCCCAGAGGAAAGCATACGTAAGTGAGTCTTGGGATTCAAAAAACACTTGTTTATTTTTTATTCAAATCCAAATTTAAAGAGTTCATTTTAAGTCCAATTTGAAGATATGAGGAAAACACATAAAAAAAATGTACATAGAAAAAATTACTTGCAAAAAGGGATTCCTTATGATTTTCTAATAAATTAAAAAAAAAATTGCTCAAAAATGATTTTATATGACAAAGTTATGAGCATTTGAAGTTTCAAAGGAAAAATTGACTTTGGATGTGTGCACCTGATTTTTGGATCAAAATCTGAAAATTTTGTTTATACCCCACCGTAGAGATCTGAGTCAGCTTTCCAACACTTTTTGAAAATTGAAAATCCGGCCTGTGAGCAAAAAGCTACGCCCGATTTAGTAAAATAGCTCTTTAAAAAAAAAGGCATAAAAGGGTCTTAATTAAGCTCCAAAGAACTAGTGCTTGGTCACCAACATGGCCAAAGGCTGAAATGAAGGTGTTGTGAGTTTGTTTAGCTTTTCCCTTGGTCCTCCATATGACCAAGGGCTAGCCTTTAAAAAGAAAATTAAAAAGAAATTTGATATTAATAATAAGAAAATGAAACTTAACTTTTTAAAATTAAGAGACTTTTTAAGCACCTTCTTATAAAACCAAACTCTTTATGTATTTGCTGAAACAATGTACGAACTAAAATCTTAGTTATTAAATGGGCCCATGATCAATTAACTATAATAATAAAGAGGGCAATCCAAATAATGTAAATAGCTATACACACAGGTATACCGCCGGGTATAATTATGGAATTATTATTATATTTTTTTGGCTTTTGTTTTATAATTTCAAATGAATTTTTAACCTTGCAGCTCTATATACAATGTATAGGTTGTATATACAGTCCATTTACTGTATTCACAACTGTAGGTTTAAAACCCTCAGTGTTGTGTGATCAGACATCTCTCGGGTGTATACATAACCTTAGGTGTATAGGGGAAGAGTACCAATAGATAACATAGTTCCAATAACCGTCACCTTATTGTCATGTTGACCCCCCAATAGCTGTCATAGTGAAAACACCATTAATAAATTTGTTTTGTACCAATAGCCTATCATTTTTTGTAATTAATTGGCCCATTTGTGCACAGCTATTGGAACATTTGTCCCATTTGTGTACCACTATTGGATCATTTGTGCACCACTATTGGGACATTTGTCAACAAATATTAGTGATTTTGAGTTGACGGTTACTAGAACATCTTTAGTAAGGTATCAGGCGACACTTTGAAATGTGCATTTTTTGACCTTTGTGCGCATAACTAATTCGACAGCGTGCATCGTTACTACCTAGAAGCCAGATCAATAGCTATAAGCAATTAAGTCGCATACGAAGACAACTAAAAAAAAAAAATCAAAATCTGATGTACCGTTTAGGATCTGTGGGTGTGCGAAGTTAGCTATGATGGCTACTGGTGCTCTTCCCCTATATATGCTGAAATTTTTTTAAAAAATAGAACCACGCAAAATGTAGTGTGATACAAAACACAAAACCTTAAAATGAAAACCAGAACATATTTTGAAGATCAAAAGATATACAAATCTTGAATAGTAGTATGATGAAGAAAATTGGAAGAATGTACTTATAATACCACAAAACTATGTATATATATATTTTTTGGTTTTAAATTTTAAGAGTATATTCATTGTGCATACAACAAAGTTGTGAAATTTGCTTGTAACTGAAATATAGCAAATTATATGTTAAAAATCATCTCTTAGCCTTTTTAGACACAACTGTGAGGTTATCTTGATGATTTGGGGTTGTTTGTAAAAGTTGACCTTCAAGACCCCTTTAACGTACATTATTAGACTCACAAAAACTCAAAAGTGCACATGTTAGTAAGATCGATTCATGTTGAGTTCACCATAATGAATGCATGCAAATGTAACAAGTGGAATATGCATAAACTTAGCCTATTCAAACAAGAACATGAAAACCTCAAAATGATTAATATGCTTGATATGTTGATGATGGGTTGGATGTGGTTGCTCATTGATCGAGCAACATGATGGTGTTGTGAAGATGATTGAATGATAATGTAGACACATAAAATTGATTAAATTAATATTATTTTAATTATCCCTTTATCCCTTGATTAATTCTAATTAATCATTTCATCCTATTATTATCCTAAATTAATTAAATTATATTTAATTAATTATCTCCTTTTGTGTTGGTGCTGGTGTTGGTGTTAATTAATTAAATACTGCAGTGACTCACTTAAGAGCCTTGTAACTTGTGGTGGGGCCCATTTGTCCTTTTGGCAAGTTACACTGTAGAAACAACTATACCCAAGGCTATAGCTTTCGCTCTCACCTGATTTCTATAGCGGTTAGAAGGATTTACCGCGCGAGGTTGTTCCCAAGAGTGATGTGTCTCTTGGCAGGCCTCTCTTAAAAAGATAAAACTTGAGTGTTACTAACACTTTTATCTTGCACCTAGGACCACGAAAGCCAAGGGAGAGGATAGTGTGTGTTAGAAGTAGAACCACTTGACAAATTTTTTTGCACAAGTGTGCCAAACACAAAATACACTTGTTTTTTTTAACTTGTCATTGCAATGATATTTTATCTATTCGGAGATATTGCTCCAACAACCATGATGTTCTTTTTAACTTCAAAAGCAATGTGTTTGAGTAAACTAGAATTTGAAATCCCGGTCAACTGAAATAAAAGCACGTATGCATGAAGTAAATCGTTTTGCAAAATAAGACAAATTGATTGTTCTTTTTAGTTGCCCAAAAATGGAAGTGTGGATTGTGAATTCTTAGTTTGATGCAAGAAATAAATTTTGCTTTGTTGATTTTAAGCACCAAATGAAGTGAGCCTATCTTGCAAGAAATGAAGTTTGTTTTTGTGAATTTTAGAGCACCAAAAAGGAGTGATCCTAACTTGCAAAGAAAGAGAGTTTGTTTTTGTGATTTTTAAAGCACCAAAAAGAAGTGTTTTTGATTTTTAAGCTAAAAAAAAAGAAAGTTATTTTAAAACCTGTACATGAAGCAAACAATTAGAAAAAATCGAAAACATGGTGGGCTTCCACAAGCCTAAGAAAATTTATTTCATCGATTACATGGCATTTTTTACAACGTTTTGTTACAATAGAGCTAGTTTGTGTGAAAACAGAAGTGTTATTTTAACACAAATGTGCTAAACTACTACAAAAGCGCTAAAAGAAAAGATGTCTACAGTAATACAAAAGCACCAATATAAAAATACACGCGCTAATTAATGCACAAAAGCGCCAAAAGATATGCAAAAGCGCTAATTCTTTGACAATAGTGCTATTTGTGTGGGGGAAAAAGTGACACTAAGCAAACATGCCCTAATCTCACTTTCAATCACACACTTGTGGAATACGAAAGAGCCTAGAGGTATCATACAATTGGCTACTTCTTTTTGTGGAAGAGAGAGCCACGGGCTACCTATTAGGATTTCTATTCCTTTGTTGCAAATGATAGATAAAATGATGCAAGTTCAACTACTAACCCTAAAGTGTAAGTATGAACTAGTAACAAGATTGCAGGATTGAGATTAAGTGATGAAAAGCTGTAAACACAAGGATAAAAGGAGGATGCAGATGTGTACCTGGGGTTAAAATCTGAGTGGGAATGTTCAGGACGGGGGCGCATGCGCCACTGACCTGATTCTGCACCTGAAACTGCTCCTTTTAGCAACCTAAAAGCTGTCGAAAAGTGTTGAAAATTGCTGTTGTCTGAGGGACCAAGGCCCCATGCCCCTGTCCTAGGTTTCTGCTCTGCAATTTGGTGTGTTGTCCTGTCTCAATCTGCTTCCGTCGGATCTGCAACTTGCGGCGTCCTTCGAATTCGAAAATCTGCACTTATATCTGAAAAGGGGTTGTATGCGGCTATATAGGGTTTTGCCTTAGTCAAACCCCCGCTTTGGTGATTTCCACCTCCATGAATAGCCAAGTTTTATTGTAAAAGTAGTGTGTGTGCAGACCTTGTGTGTGTGCAAGATCCTAAAATGCAAGTAAGCAAACTAGAGCAACCTAGAAAGTAAACCCTAATTGCTTGTAAATGATAATGTAAATGCTCCAAATCGAGATGCAAAGTGATCTAAAGCATGAATACAAATGATATAATGAGGCTTATGCAAAGACATGAAAACAACATGAAATCATACCCAACCCCAAGGGAGGGGTACAAGCCAATCTTCAGTCGGTAATCCCTTATTGCTCTTCAATGCCTTCAAAGCCCTAAATGGATGAATGAAATTGATGAATGCTTGATGGATGAATGTTGAATGTTGTTGAAGTCTTCAAAGATCTGCTCTTTCGCTGCATAGAAGGTCCTTGAAACCAAAAATTCTGATCCTTTCAAATGAAGAAAGAGAGCTCTTATATATGAAACCCTAGGTCTTAATTTCAACTTTTGGCCAACCTAGAGATTGAATCTCCCGCCAATTTCTTGGGGTTAAGCTTTATTTTATGATTGGATCGCGCTCCTAAAATTTCGGGAAAAATGTCCGGGACCATGTGCACGCCGGGCGCCATGGTCCCGACAACTTTTCACCAAATTTTCAGGGCCGTTGGATATGATGATTTTAGAGCGAATCCCGAAGTTACAGGTGATTTCGAGATGTTTTGACCCCCAAAATCAAGCCCCAAAGTTCAAAATAGGACCTAATTAGGGTTTTTGATTAAATGATGTATTGGAGGAATAAAATGAAAGGGGCACACTTTAATGAAAGGGCCCAACTTTATGATGTGGAAGATGATGAAATAAGACCTTAGACCTAACTAATTTAATTAATTAAGTGCTAAAGGGGAAATGCAATGCAAAATGCAAAATGCGCCAAGGCGGGTGCTAAACTAGGTGTGAAATTGTACCACCCTAGCAAGTGCGTACAATTTACGACGCTACATTTAGCCCCCACTTTAGCGGTCATATGAACACTACGTGCATATGCAAGCTAAAGTACAGAAAAGTAAACATTATTTGAAAAAGGATATATCCATAAGTCTGTCGAACGAAGCCCCCAGCGGTATCTGTAATACACAGTTAGGAACCGCACCCTACAAAACACACGTTAGATCACAAAATCACCTAATGCTTACTAGGGAAGGTGATGAAAATTCGAGGGTAGCTATATGCCCCCCCTGTTTCGGCTTGCTAATTTTAGTGAGTTGAAACAGGGTATCATGTTTACCACTTCGAATTGTTAAAGAATATTGATGACAAATGCTCACAAGAAGATTTGATATGAGATCAAAAACTAATGGAGAATCATTTGGTAAGAAAGAGGACTAAATCTCAATTCCAACACAACAAAGAGTGCGAGGGTTTGAGAGTTCTCTAACACAAGATGAAGGATGTAAATGGAAACAAAATGCAAAGAGAAGAAAAGAAAGGAAAAAAGCATGAATACACACATTGGTGATCCATGAGAAGAATAGTGAGAGAGAAAACATGGACTTCTCGCCCCTAGATCTTGTCTAGGTGATCCATGGGAAAAAGGACATGGAAAACTAGCCCCTAGAGTCTGTCTAGGTGATCCATGTAAGGGAGGAGAGTGAGAAAGTCTAGCCTTATGCCGCTAGTTCCACTCAACCTCGTGCATGTGTGTGTAAGGGAGGTTAGAAGCACCTCATAGGAGTCTATGCCCGAGTATGCTATAACCTGTATATGTATAGTACAAAAGCGTGACATCTCACTCTAAGAGTCTGTGCTCTGGTTCCGAGAACTATCACCTTGCATAAAAGAAAAATGGAGACATCTCGCTCTAAGAGTCTGTGCTCTGGTTTCGAGAATGACCCATTGCTCAAAAAGTGTAATGTTTATGTCATAAGTAAAGTAGAACAAGGATACCTACCTTCATCACAAAAGAAGATACCCCAAAAAATGCAACAATGTCATAGATCCAAGCAAGAGAGTTTTGCACTCTTTAAGCAAGGATAAGATAGTTGAAACGAGATATCTTGTAGTATGTGTAAAGGAGATCCTTAGAGGAGAAAAGATCTTTGTACAAAAGACACCTATCCCCGAGAGGAATTGTCTTAGACAAATACAACATCTTCTAGAATAAGACAAAGAAGAGAATAAGAATGCAATACTTCCTTCTTTTGCGAGGTGAAAGTGATTCTTAATGAAGGATGACACTCTTTTTAACCCAATTGGGAGAGTGAATTCATTATGGATGTATTTTACCAAGTGCAAAAGAGGTTGTAGTCAAGGACTTACACCTCTTGTAAGAGAGAATCCTTGAACAAACAACAACAAATGCATACAAGGAATAACATCAAGTAATAAAGTTCACACCATCCACGAAATAGGAAAAAGTGGATCCTTAGATAAAAATAAGGAAAGATCATTGCCTCTCAATGAGAAGGACTTACACAATCTTCTATCGAGAGATTTAGACATAAGCAAAATGTACTACATACTCACATGAGTTCATGCAAGCAAGACATTAGTGTATGTAAAATGCTCCTCACAAGAAAGAGAATAAGAAAGAGAATACACATCTTCTCCCATATCTAGGAAAAGAGGATTCTAAAGAAAAGATGATCAATATTTCCACACTATTACCCCAAAGGGAAATTTTAACCATAAAAAGAAGAGATGTATGAAATCACTCTTGTCCCCATAGGAACAAGAGATAACATAGAAAATTAGGCTATTATGTTGCTTCCAAAAAAATATGATTGCACTTGAAATTGTACCATCATGAATGACAATGAGCCCCCAGTAAATGAGCTACCAATGTCACATAATGATGAGCAACATAATAGCCATTAATGTTATTTAAAGACATGATAGATTGGATGAGGTATTTGAATATGACATGCTAAATTCTCAACTATAAGTGAGATCAAAAACATGTATAAAGTGATAAAATTGAAGAAGAAAAGTCACAAGAAATCTTAGAAGAGGGATGAGTGTAATTTATTAGAGCCTTATCCCTGGAGGAAAGGACTTTATGATGAATAGGAGATAAAGATTCATAATTGGATTTAGAAATTTGAGGGGAGTCATAAAGAAATTTGTTCATCGCCAAGATTTCCTTATGAGGGGAATGAGAGTTGATAGAAGTAGAAGATGATTTAGTTGAAGTGAGATCATCATCACTACTAAATATAGCATTCACATTGAGAGATGGTCTTTTAGATGCTTTGGTGGGCTTAGAAAGATTATATCCAAGTCCAAATGAATATTCATGCATGTTATGTTCTAAAGGAACTTTAATTCCTTGTTCATTTGCGCCACAACCATTTCCACTATAGCCACTCTTAGCCAAAATATGAAAACCACGACCATAACGATTAGCCATTTCAGAAAGAAAAGGTGGTTTTTCATAAGACAAAGAATCAAATTCTTCAGAATTAGAGGTGTGAGGAGAAGAAGTTTGAGAAGCAGCCATAAAATTATTGCTCATAGGTTCAGGTAAGACTGATTGATCTCTAGTTTCTTGCTTCTTTTTAACTTTAAGCTCTCTAGGAGGAACCCTATACTCACCTACAAAGGTGGGATTGAAATCAAGAGATCCCCAATCGTCTTTTGCGAGAACCTTCTCAGGATCAAAAGCCTTTTCATGTATAAATTCAAGTTGAGAGGAATCTTCTTCAGGAACTTCAGACTCATCCAAAGAATTTTGATTATCAGAGGGTGATGATTCATCCATAGGTATCTTGTTTAACGATTCATCACTAGAAGAGGAAGGCTTAGAAGAACTCCCTTTGGAAGTAGATGTTTGCAAACAAGCTTGAAAATTAGTATCACCTATCAAGGTATATGTCTTATTATTATAAATAAATTTAACTTGTCTATGCAATGTAGAGGGGACAGCTTGCATATTGTGAATCCAAGGTCTCCCTAATAACAAGTTGTATGTTAGATTTCCCGACATAACATGGATAGGAGTAGGCAAAGTAACAGGTCCCACCGTGATGGGTAAGGTGATAATACCTAATGAAGACTTAGCCACATTATCAAAGCCTCGAATGGGACGAGAGTCAGGATCAATAAGGGATGTATCCACATTCATCCTATGCAATAGATTAATGCTACACACATTAAGGCCAGAACCATTATCTACCAGTGTTCGTCTTATAGCAGTGTCATTTATGATAACCACAATCATCAAGGGATCATATTGATGTTGAATTTCACTAGTAGGCAACTCATCTTGAGTAAACACAATTTGAGCTTTAGGATTTATCACAGAGTTAACCAAAGACACTATATTACTAGATGTATTAGGTGGAGGAACATTCAAATCTTTCAAGGCATCTTGTAACATTCCATGATGAGCGGAAGAAGTTTGGATCAAATCCCAAAGGGATATCTTAGCAAGGGTAGCTTTAAGTTGCTCTATGAGATCATAGTCCTTACTAAGCATTTGTGACATACGAGGAGCTTGAGGAAGAATAGGTTGGGAAGGAGGAAGCGAAGTTGGGATAACTGGAGGAGGATTAGGTTGCCTATTGTTTCTTGTGTTATAGGTATGAGCAACCGCATTATAACTCTCTCTAGTCAGTTGCTTAGCATACTCATAAGGGCTCTTAGTAGAATAACCTCCTTGCACAATAATAATAGGTTTCTTAGGAGTGCAAAAAGAATCATTAGCATAACCACCTTGAACCACTAAGATAGGCTTATTTAAAGGTTGAGAATTTTGAGAAGGACAAGCACCTTGGACAGTGAAGAGAGGTTTGTTAGGTGTTTCATTCACATGTATCAAATTGATTGAGGATGGTTTAGAGGAATGAACAAAAGTGTTGGAAGAATTATTGATAGTCTTCTCTTGCACTAAAATCTTATCACGGATTAAATCAATTTTAGGAGAGAGACCAGGGGTAGGCATTGATGTTCTAGTAGGAAGAGTGATACTAGGAAAAGTCATATCATCCTCTATCATCAAAGGATCTACATGGGGAATAAACTCTCTAGGAGAAGGATCAACATTACTCTCTAAAGTCTCACTTTTGAGAGGGAGATCTGTGAAAGAGATGTTAACCATCTGGCTTTGAACTAGGGTATCCTTATGAGTAGAACCAAGTTGAGGAGAGGGAGATGCTTTATTTTTAGAGGGAGAATAATTGAGATTCAAGGAAGCTGAGAAACTATCAAGGGAGTTTTCAATCTTGATTTCATCCCCTTTGGCTAGGGTTCTCTCATGGGATAGAGAATAATCTACACCTTCTTCTAATGGTTCATCCCAAATAGTGAAGTTGTTGAAAGGAATATTTGAAGTATTGTCAATTTCGGGAGAGGAGATAACATTGTTTATTAATTCCTCATCCTTAGGAGGGAGAGCATCAATAGATGTGTTAAACTCATCCTCTTTCCTCAAAATATGTTCAATATGATCTTTAGGGGAGAGAGAGTTAAGGAAATTGCTTATTATTTCATCTTCTTTCTCTAAGGGATGCTTATGGGTAAGACAAACTTTAGGAGAAGGGTAAGCATTTATCATTAATTCATCATCTCTAATGAGAATTTTGTTGGAAAAGGAAATGCCATCACTAGGAAATGTAGGGATAATGTCATCTTCTTGCACAAAGGGATCCTCATGAAGGGAGTGTTTTTTAGGAGGAACATGAACATATTTCTCCAAAGATTCATGCTTAGGAAGGAGATCTTTGAAAGAAGTGTTCATAACCTCTTGTTGCACTAACATGCCCCCATTGGAAGGACCAACTTTAGGAGAAAATAAGTCAATGTCCATCAATATGTTTTCACTTAGAGAGGCATCATGTAGGGAAGGTGAAGTAACATTAAGAAAGGTGTTTATGATATCATTCTTTTCCTCTAGGATAGCTAAATAGGAATGGCACATTTTAGGAGAATTGTCAAGATCACTCTTAAAGTCTTCATCCTTAGAGAATGGGAGAGTCTCAAAGGGATTGGTAGCAACTCTTTTAGGCACTAAAATGTTGTTATAGATGGGGGGAGGTTCTTTAGGAGAAGGAAAAATTGAAACAAGGGAAGCTAACCCATTATCACATCTATGAAATGAATGCATCATGACAACAATTTTCCTCTTTCAACTGATAACACATGCAAAATAGAAGGAAATGTTTAATTTTAACCAATGCAAGCACTTAGAATGTAGATTTAGAAAATGAAATTTATGATTCAAATGAGTTCCTAAATCAGATTTGAAATTATTGATCCCAATTAAGCTATCCACAAGTTCAACAAAATTAGGGTTTTAGCAAAAATTTCCTCTAAATTTTTGAATCTTGCAAGAAATTAAAACTTGTAAATACAAATTTGAATTTGAAATAGCATAAACACTCAAATTTGAAAACATAAATCAGAATTAGAGAAGAATGGAATTCACGTCGGGTTCACCAAAATGTGTGGGGGAAAAAGTGACACTAAGCAAACATGCCCTAATCTCACTTTCAATCACACACTTGTGGAATACGAAAGAGCCTAGAGGTATCACACAATTGGCTTCTTCTTTTTGTGGAAGAGAGAGCCACAGGCTACCTATTAGGATTTCTATTCCTTTGTTGCAAATGATAGATAAAATGATGCAAGTTCAACTACTAACCCTAAAGTGTAAGTATGAACTAGTAACAAGATTGCAAGATTGAGATTAAGTGATGAAAAGCTGTAAACACAAGGATAAAAGGAGGATGCAGATGTGTACCTAGGGTTAAAATCTGAGTGGTAATGTTCGGGACGGGGGCGCATGCGCCACTGACCTGATTCTGCACCTGAAACTGCTCCTTTTGGCAACCTGAAAGCTGTCGAAAAGTGCTGAAAATTGTTGTTGTCTGAGGGACCAGGGCGCCCAGCGCCCCTGTCCCAGGGACCAGGGCACCCCACGCCCCTATCCTAGGTTTCTGCTCTGCAATTTGGTGTGTTGTCCCGTCTCAGTCTGCTTCCGTCGGATCTGCAACTTGCGATGTCCTTCGAATTCGGAAATCTGCACTTATATCTAAAAAGGGGTTGTAGGCGGCTATATAGGGTTTTGCCTTAGTCAAACCCCCACTTTGGTGATTTCCACCTCCACGAATAGCCAAGTTGTATTGTAAAAGTAGTGTGTGTGCAGACCTTGTGTGTGTGCAAGATCCTAAAATGCAAGTAAGCAAACTAAAGCAACCTAGAAAGTAAACCCTAATTGCTTGTAAATGATAATGTAAATGCTCCAAATCGAGATGCAAAGTGATCTAAAGCATGAATACAAATGATATAATGAGGCTTATGCAAAGACATGAAAACAACATGAAATCATACCCAACCCCAAGGGAGGGGTACAAGCCAATCTTCAGTCGGTAATCCCTTATTGCTCTTCAATGCCTTCAAAGCCCTAAATGGATGAATGAAATTGATGAATGCTTGATGGATGAATGTTGAATGTTGTTGAAGTCTTCAAAGATCTGCTCTTTCGCTGCATAGAAGGTCCTTGAAACCAAAAATTCCGATCCTTTCAAATGAAGAAAGAGAGCTCTTATATATGAAACCCTAGGTCTTAATTTCAACTTTTGGCCGACCTAGAGATTGAATCTCCCACCAATTTCTTGGGGTTAAGCTTTATTTTATGATTGGATCGCGCTCCTAAAATTTCGGGAAAAATGTCCGGGACCATGTGCACACCGGGCGCCATGGTCCCGACAACTTTTCACCAAATTTTCAGGGCCGTTGGATATGATGATTTTAGAGCGAATCCCGAAGTTACAGGTGATTTCGAGATGTTTTGACCCCCGAAATCAAGCCCCCAAGTTCAAAATAGGACCTAATTAGGGTTTTTGATTAAATGATGTATTGGAGGAATAAAATGAAAGGGGCACACTTTAATGAAAGGGCCCAACTTTATGATGTGGAAGATGATGAAATAAGACCTTAGACCTAACTAATTTAATTAATTAAGTGCTAAAGGGGAAATGCAATGCAAAATGCAAAATGCACCAAGGCGGGTGCTAAACTAGGTGTGAAATTGTACCACCCTAGCAAGTGCGTACAATTTACGATGCTACACTATTGTAAGAACAAAAGCGCTAGAAGACAAAAAAGATAATAGCGGTAACACGCGAACAGAAGCGGCAAAGTGCGACCTGTGTGTCAAGCCAAATAGTCAAACAAGTTAGTTTTGTTAAAAAAAATGTTTTTGGGTGTTTGGATTTCACATCAGGTTCACCAAATGATGCTCTGCAAAGTGGATGATGGTTAGACTAAAACCTGTGGTCGTATAACACACAAAAACATAAGAAGTTGTTAGTGTTAATCAACCAAAAACTAATCTAAGCAGACATATCAAAAGAGACACTAAAAACATGAAGAAATATTTAACTATGAAAGTAAATATAACAAGACATCTCCAAATGCCTTCTAACATGCTCTTAGCTCCTTCTCCTTTGTTCCTCTCCTCTCCAAGTTTCAAATTAGTGTAGCTCTCAGCAGTTTTTTGCACTATGGATGCTTATGGAGGTTCAAGATTGAAATGTTTACTCTAAAATACTATGCAAATGTGAACAAAAGCTAATATTAGATGCTATGATGCTAAAATAATTTATTTTAGGCCAAAATAACAATATATTAGTGATTTATGCTAAATGCTCTCTAGAATTCACTATAACTTAGTGCATACAAGTTTCAGGATCTAGAGTATGAAGAAATGGGCTCTATTTATAGGAAAAATGGAGCAATTGATGGTTGAGATTGACTAATCTCAACAAGGGTCAGGATTGAATGATATTCAATCCATGTGAGGACTTTCAACCCAATCTCAAGATGACAAGTGTCAATATGAGATAGGTTGAGAGGAGAGGGAATAAGCATTAAATGCTTGATATGACCTGAAAGTTAACTTGGGAGTTAAGGTCAAGGTTGGGTTGTGTGAATAAATTCTTTATTCAAAGAATAAAGCCTTTATCCAATGGATAAACTCTTGTGCAAAGGTAAAAGGGATAACCATGGTCAAAGCAATAAATGCTTGAAGAGACACATGAGTCATATGGGGGTTGAGTTAGGGGTTAACCATAAATGGTCATGTAAGAGTCATTAATAGTTTGGAAGACTTTAGAGGTTAACTTGTTGAACACGCAAAGCATTGAATGATTTTCAAAGACTTTGAAGTCTTTGAGAAGTGACTCCAAGTTGCTTAGGAATGTGACAATAATTAGGGGACATATTAGGTTAATTAGGAAGGGTTTATAAGAATCTAGAAGGGGGTTAGAATTGCAAGTGGATTTGGTGGGTGAGGGAAAATAAGATTTTAATTAAAATAAATTTAATTTATTACAACTTGTGGCTGCAACTTGCATTTGTAGGAAAATGCAAGTTGGGGGGGGGGGGGAGATAAATGATTTAAATAAATGTTTTATTTAATTTATTTAAAAGAGGAAAGAGGATTAAATTGAATAAATAAAATTTATTTATTTAATTGAGTGTGAATTTGGTTAAATGAATTAATTAAAATAAATTGAATAATTTATTTAATTAATAGGAGAATGTTTGAAGATGAATTAATTAAATATTAATTTAATTAATTGATGGCTAGTGGGTTTTTAATCAAATAAATAGCAAATATTCATTTAATTAAACTGGACAGATTTATATGACTACAAAATCAAATAAATAGAAAAGTTGTAAATAAGAACAAGTGTCACGTAGTGGCGAGCACTTGCCGTGTAGATTTGTAATTGTATTTGGATTTTTTTTGCAAACAATTAGCAAATAAAAGACATTATTAATTTATACTGTATTAATTATAACCAATGAATAGGTAATCAATCAAACCAGTACATACCAAAATATTCATTATTCGTCCAAATAATCACAATCGAAACATCTCCACAATATTATTATTGTATTTTCATTATTATATTGTTATTAATTTATTATAATTATAATATAATATTATTATATATAATATACTATATTATTGATAATATTATTTTATTATCTAATTTTTATATCATTAAATTATATGAAGATAACTAAAATACTATTATTAATTTATATTTTTATATTATATATATGTTTATTTATATTATTTTATTGTACCTAAAAAATTGTCTAAGAAATTTCATTCATTGAATTGTATTCCTAACCTCGTTGAATCCTAACTTGAAATATAACCATACTTTAACCCTAACTCAAAAATTTCTTTTATAACTTTAATTAAACACTGATTGAATCATATTCCTAATCCTAATTGAACCCCACTCCTAATTAAACTCTAACACTAAACTAATTGAACATAAATCTAACCCTAATTGAATTATAATCCTAATCCTAACTATAATTATAATGAATGTATTTGGTAATCTTTCTATATTTTTAAGTTAGTTAATTTATTTGTAAATATGTGTAATCTTATTGAATATTAGAGAATCCATTTTTTTAATTAACATTTAATTCGTATTATAAATATATATAAAGAAAGCCTAGAGATATAGAGGCTTTCATTTCTTAATTTAATAAAATTATTTTATTTAAGTGGAATAGTAGAAAAAGATATATGTATATGTATATGCATATGCATATGTATAAGCTAGTAGCATCCATAGGCACAAGTGAAGAAATTAAAATAAAGAAACATTTATTAATTTACAAGTATAATAATTTATTTAAATATTAGAATTAGAATGTATAGTCCTTAAAATAAACTTTTAATAAATCAAATTGAACACTAAAACAAATCTTGATAAAATAAATTAAACTAAACCAAATTGAACCCTAATAACAAATAAAATTGAACCCCAATAAAATTTGCATTCAAGATTAAGGGCTAGAGTTTAAATAATACAATTAAGTAATTAGGATTAACTATGGTTAGGGTTAAAGACAATTCTGGTTATGGTTCAATTTGATTTAGTGTTAGATCCAGTGTTCAATTTCATTTATAGTTACAACTCAATTTGGTTTATTGTTATGGCTAGGATTTCATATAAAATTAGAGTTAGGCTTGGTATTAACACATTAATCCTACTTTAATAATGGTTGCAAACAAATTAGGTTTAGCGTTTAATTATGTTTAATTATATATAATGTTGGTATTCAATTTTGTATAAGGTTAGGGTTAGGATTGTTGTTAAATTCGGTTAAGGGTTAATTTTGTTTTGGGTTAGGGTTAAATTTGGTTATGGGTTGGGATTAAGATTTAGTTTGGTTTTGTGTAAGGTTTGGGTTCAATGAGCATTATTGTTGGGCAAAATATTATGTATAGATTATGTAACTTGACTTAATTTTTAATTATTTTTTAAGTTAGCTCATTTAATCTTAACTATAATATCTGCAAATATGTGTAATCTTATTCAATACTAGAGAATCCATTTTTTAAATCAACATTCAATTAGTATTATAATTAGTTTTATAGCTTCAATAATAAAGGCAAACTTTATTTGTCATGGTAGTAACATATATCAAATTTATAAAAATTTAATATTATCAAATTGCATGAGGATCACTAAAATAAAGATCTAAAAAATTTAAAGGTTTACATACAAATTCAAAATAATTTGGAAAGAAAACTAAAACATAATAAATATATATATTTTTTGATCGATAATAGTTATATTTTATTAATTTAAGCTAAAAAGTACATCTACATCATACTTTCCAAAAAGAAACCACTCCCCCAAACCACCCCCAAACACCATCCAATCCCAATGTCTAAAACCATGGTTTCCCAAAATGTATACCGCTCAAACCCTACCCCACCCCCACATCATCAGAAACAGAAGTTCAAAATACAGCATGCCAATCAAAGTTGGCCGAAGAGTTCATCGTTTAACAAAAAACAAAAATTTAAGTTTTTCAAATAAAAAACTATCTAAACAAAAAGATGCACCCAGAGGTACCTTGATCTAGAAAAATCCTCATCTTCCCATTGAGGCATGTGAATCTCCACTTGTTCTTTCTGCACCTTCAACCTCTAGCCCACACGAATTTGGTCCTTCTGTCGCGCCACCAATCCCACCAGCCGCACCACCCACTGCACCCTGCCTTACCAATTCCGCCATTAGCTTTCTCGTAATCGGCCTCCTGCATCTCATATCCTCCACCATTCTCACCTCCCCACCCTCCTACCGAATTACATCTTCGATGTCCATTATCTGGACAAAGATCATCAACCCTTCCCATCCTCGCTTCACATCATCCCTAAAATGAATTCGAGCTTCCTCACGACGACAAAGGAATTGAATTCGAGAGTGCCTCGCCCGCAACTCCACATTATCCTCTGGGATGCCTTCAGAGAGATTGAAACCCCAACCCACCACATCCCATTCCAACAAGGACTCCATATTTAACAGATACTCCTGTGGAATGATCTTCTTCATAACTTGTCTCACATCCGTACAAGTGTATCCCAACTCTAGTCCCCAAGCCATGATAAGAGAGTAAGTATTCGCTCTGCATCTGTATTTGTGGCCAATAACCGCCACCTCTTCACCCAAGACCAGCTAGATTGCCTTAAAAAACAACGGGTCTTGCGCAAGAAACATCTTCTCAAGCTTTTTTCAGGGGGACGAGCCCTCGAAAAAGATGGCATTAGTTTGGAGGATTGCAGAGTAAAATTTGCTTCCATTTTGGTGCTCGTCGGAGAATTTGTAGAGAAATTTTGATGAAATCTGTCAAAACTTATCTTCACCAACTTACATACTATTCTCATTAAATGTGTGAGAATACCAAAATTATAATTCAAGGCAACACACTTTACCATTGATGTCATTTCAAAAAGCAATCCACAATAAATGAGCACTAACACGCGACCTTACTCAAATGAAATGTCGACCTTCTGACATGAAATTTGAAATTGTTGACGTACCAACTTTGCAAGAAGCCTTAACTCCATCTCACTATATCTTCTTTGCAATCGTGCCACCTCACTTCCCCTAGCGCGAGCTCACACGCTTCATTTGACAGGCCATCCGCAATGGCATTTCCTCCTCTTTTCACATGCAAGATGCAGAAGTTTTGGAAAGATTTAAGCTTTCCACTTATAATGTGTATGCATTTATTCAATTTCCAACACGGTGTATTGCCTTTGATAAAAGCATTGACTACAATTTGGGAGTCACCCTCCAGATGTACCTTCGTTACCTTCATATTTACTGTCAGATTAGTTGCGAGTAAAGTCGCTTGAGCCTCTACCTCATTATTTGTTCCATCTTTTAGCCTTCTTACACCTGTAAAGAGGATCTTCCCTTCATCACAGGCCATACATCCCGCACATGAAGTCCTTGGATTACCTTTTGACAATCCATCAAAATTTATTTTCATCCACCCCTTCTATGATTTTGACCATTTCACCCTCTCCCCATCCAGGGAAGCATACAAAGGATTAACCCCAAGGAACCCATGAATGGGTATACTAAATATTATTTTAATGATATAAAAATTTGCCTAAAACAACTCATTTAGAAAGTGGATCCGGGAAATCCAGTAATAACCTCATGTTCCCATGCGGATGCTTAACTCTATTTTTTGCTTAAATTTAAGTAGTTAAGTGTTCGTGTTATCACAAAATCTTGCACCCTTGTTGAGCTATCAACTCAGCAACCTTGTGAAACATGGAAACAACCCCGAGGTGTGGGACCTTGCGCAAGGGGATTGAATCTCTAGAGAAGGCTGACTTCCTTCTCTATCTAGGTGCAGGTGTTGAACCAACTCAACACTTCAAAACTAACTCCTAAACCTATCCTAACAATCTGCAGAGGAAAAGGGAAGAGAGAAATTGCTCGAAACAAGGGAGGTGATACACCAAGAAGAGATTGTTCCTCTCCCTACCTAAATGAAGCAAGTAATTAACTGAAACACCCTGAAGATGCACAACTTTTAGTTGTATAAGTAACCCCAATGCATAGATGAAGGTTAGAATCCACTGAATGCCAAGAGGGGAGAAGGATTCCCACAAGTCACACTCAGAAAACTAGTTAACACAACACATATGAAGAGAAAGAGCCACAACATGCACCTATGATGAAAGTAAGAAAGCATACACAACATACATAGGTTGAAAGAAGGAAAGAATAGTGTTCTTTAATTAATTATATGGCCAAATGCCAATCTTACAGTTGTAGAAATGCAAAGATTACAAGTCTTCAAGAGAAGAGGAGAGCATAAGAAAACTCTAGGCAGCAGGGAGAGAACCCTTTACAATGAGGCTTAAAAGCCATTATATAGAAAAATGGGTGACAATGGTGATCATGACCACTGAATGTCAATCTGGAAGTGCAGGGAAGTGCATGCACTTGACTTGTACATGCAAGCAACCTAGCCATACCTCAAAGGCAATTCTGAGGAAGATAGATTGACTGACCTTCCAAAGTCAGATATGACATAAGTCACCCAACATGGCCCCATACCTCCCTTGATGGAAATCCTGCCAAAAACATTAAATGCACCCCTATGGCTCCACAAAAAAGTGCATAAGTCACCAAAACTGTCGGAGCATTTAAAGCCTTGAGTGTCGATCACGCCATCCGAAAGTGTTGCCAGTCGGAAGGAAGCCTAGAGACTTCAGAAGTTCAAACTCCCGAAGTAGGGAAGACAAGGGAAGGAGTAAGGAACTTCAGAACCTCGGGGTTTCGGAGTTCCAAAGGAACTAGGGAGAGAAGGCAAAAGGGGAAGGAACTTTAGAACCTCGGGGTTTTGGAGTTCCGGGGAATTGCTCAAAGGAACTTCGGAACTTGGGGGTTCCAGAGTTCCAGGATAGAGAGGGAAAGGGTTAAAGAGAGAAGGGGAACTTCGGGGACCAGGGTCATCGTAGTTGGGGAACTTCGGGGACCGGGGTCACCGTAGTTGGGGAACTTCGGGGACCGGGGTCATCGTAGTTGGGGAACTTTGGGGACCAGAGTCACCGTAGTTGGACAAGGAACTTGGGAACCTGGGGATTCCAGAGTTCCGGGGTTGAGGACTAGGAACTTCGGAACCTGGGGGTTCCAGTGTTCCGAGGTTGAAGACTAGGGAACTTTGGAACCTGGGGGTTCCAGAGTTTCGGGGTTGAAGACTAGGGAACTTTGGAACTTGGGGGTTCCGGAGTTCCGGGATGGAGAGGGAAAGGGTTAAAGAGAGAAGGGGAACTTTGGGGACCGGGGTCACCGTAGTTGGGGAACTTCGAGGACCGAAGTCACCGTAGTTGGGGAACTTTGGGGACTAGAGTCACCATAGTTGGACAAGGAACTTGGGAACCTGGGGGCTCCAGAGTTCTGGGGTTGAGGAACTAGGAACTTTGGAACTTGGGGGTTCCAGAGTTTCGGGGTAGGAACTTGGGAACCTGGGGGTTCCGGGGGAGGAGATTAGAAGAAAAGCTAAGGGAAGGAAGGGAACTTCAGAAAATTGGAGTTCCGGAGTTCCGAGCATGAAAGAAAGAGGCTAAGGCAAAGAAACTCGGAACCTCGGGGTTCCGGAGAAGAGAAAGAGAGGGCCAAGGAACTTCCGACAAGGCAACACTTCAAACCATGATTTCATTGCTTTTCTCCTTGATCAACTGGGCAAAGTTGGTCCATGGAACATATATCTGATCGGTTCTCATTGATGGACCAAGGGTGTCATAAAATGACAATATTTTTGGCGATCTGCGGGATGCTTGCATGCTAAGCATGAAGTCTAGAAGCCTTAAGCATCCATTGGGCACTGAGTCATGGAAGACCCAAACATGTGTGTTCCATCATTTGGAGGAAAACTGAAAACTAGAGCCCATGCTCTCTTAAGGAGAATGCGGCATGTGCACAAGCACTTATGAAAGCAAAACAACTTCTAGTCTAATATTTACATGGCTTTATATGAAAAGGAAAATCAAACAAAGCCATTGACAGGCTTATCAAAATAGCTGCCTTTCCTAACCAGCTTCTGATGCTCTTCATGTTTGTGGACAACCAACCAGAAAAAGAAAAAAGATAGGCAACCATCAAGCTGTTGGAATGCCTCCCAAAGCTTGAGAGCAATGCAGCTTAGCCATGTTTGAATGTTGTCCTCCTCAGGTGGATGGGTGAAAAGAACCTACTCTCCTTGATGCTCAACTTCATGCTTAGAGGTAAGCATGACATGGGATGACCTACAAAGCTCAATTCGTGTGAGATGCCTGATTGGACACCCTCTTGATAATTCTAGGTTCGAGCAAAAAACATTGATCTCGCTATCTCGCTCAACTGCCTTGATATCTTGTTGGCTGGCAAGGGTGGGTATTGATGACTCGTCTAATGAAGCGTGAATCCCCTGTTGTTGTTCACAACACTCCTCTAGTTGAGGAGACGATGATTGGATGTGGATGGATGAGCAAAAAATTTCCAACTCATCCCAGAATTGATCTTCATCAATCTCCTCTATGCTTCGCTCCGTGCTAGGAAGTGTCCCCATATCATAGCAATCATGATGACTATTGGGAGAAGTATGAAGCTCCTCCCTTTGGAACGCAGGTTTTATTATGATGTTATGCATAGGTTGAGAGACACCCCTAGGCATGTCAACCGCCTCATCCTCGAGGGAAAAAATATGTTCATGTTTTGCCACTTCCAGTTCAGTCTCTTGCTCATGTTGCAGCTTCCCCTCGTCCTTGACTTCCATCTGCTGATGATTCGAGACCTTATCAATCGTGGGCATGTCATCCTCCTTATTCTTAAAGAGGAAAGGAAGCTCATCAAATAAGAGGAATGAATCCTCTTCCTTGTTGTCATTGTTTGTCTAAATAGAGGTTCCCTAAGAGTGATTATCTTCAATCACCTCATACAACAAGCCTGACAATGCACCATCACGAGCATGTGAAAGCTCACAAATGGTAGGTTGCAACTCTCCCTTCCCTTGCTCACTAGCACAATCAGCTCTCCATATGACAGGTCCGCCCTTGAAGAGTGAAATAGTATCAGGACAAGAGGGCTGAGTGGGTGAAAATTTTTGCAAGGGAAGCTGAGGCATTTGAATTTATCGCATAGGAGAAGACCCTTGAGGCGGGCGCCTCTGTGAGATAGTGGATTGGGATCCTCCAAATTTTGGGATGTTGAATATTGGAGGTTCAATCAAAGGCTTAGAGGGTGCCCCTTGTTTGAAACCTGGAATTTCAAATTTGGGCACCTTAGGGGCAGACCCTTCCTCCTACATGAGCCACATTTCTATGGCTGCTAGTTGCTTAATTTCCTCCTTCCTAGCAGAGGCAAGCTGCCTTGCAAGGAACTCCTCATGTTGTCTTTGGGCTCCCAACTGTTGTTGCTGAAGTTGAGCCTGATAAGCAAGCTGATCTTGTTGCAAATCCCACTCTTGTTGCCTCTTCAACTCCTCCAGCTGCTTGGTGAAATCAAGCAACACACTTTTGATTTTTGTAATTTGCATTTTTTCATCATCTTGGGACTGGTTGGGCTGCCAAGAAGTTTGAGCAGGGATGGGTGGGTGGCAAGCATTAGGAAAGTACCCACCTGTTGTTGAAGTGAAGTTGATTGGGTTGAAACTAGGTGCAATCCTAGTTTGGTCCTGCCGGTAAGGAGGGGAAAAATGGCTGGGATTCTCATAGAATGGGGGTGAATAGAAGTTACACTCATGATATGAACTCATTTTAAAGCATTTGAAGGAGATGGAGCTTGTTTAACAAAATGCTTAAAATAGCATACAAACCCTCTCAACCAGAGATTGATAACATACCACAGATCCACCAAATGTTTGCAGAGTCGCCAGGTGCTTGAAAGATGTTGCCTACAAAGGCTTGATGAACTAAAGAACACATCGAATCTTCAGTTGTCTTGGGCTTAGGACTGCATGACTCGGAACCTCGGGGTTCCGGAGTTGAGGACTTAGGCACTTCAGAACTTGGGGGTTCCGGACTTTTGGAGTTGTGGACTTCAGAACCTGGGGGTTCCAGAGCTCCAGAGTAAGGAGAGTTGCGATGACCTGGGAACTTGGGGGTTTCGGGGTCCCAGAGTTATGAACTTTGCGTGAGCACGAACTGGTCCTTGAGCAGAGTCACCAAGTGCTTGAGAGATGACTGCCTCAAAAGGCCAAGACACTAAGAATAGCACTAAATCCTTAGCATGTGAATTGAATAAGTTCCACCGGGCGTGCCAAAAACTGTTATCACAAAAGATTGCACCCTTACTGAGCTATCAACTCAGCAACCTTGTGAAACATGGAAACAACCCCGAGGTGTGGGACCTTGCGCAAGGGGATTGAATCTCTGGAGAAGGCTGACTTCCTTCTCTATCTAGGTGCAGGTGTTGAACCAACTCAACACTTCAAAACTAACTCCTAAACCTATCCTAACAATCTGCAGAGGAAAAGGGAAGAGAGAAATTGCTTGAAACAAGGGAGTTGATACACCAAGAAGAGATTGTTCCTCTCCCTACCTAAATGACAAAGTAATTAACTGAAACACCCTGAAGATGCACAACTTTTAGTTGTATGAGTAACCCCAATGCATAGATGAAGGTTAGAATCCACTGAATGCCAAGAGGGGAGAAGGATTCCCACAAGTCACACTCATAAAACTAGTTAACACAACATATATGAAGAGAAAGAGCCACAACATGCACCTATGATGAAAGTAAGAAAGCATACACAACATACATAGGTTGAAAGAAGGCAATAATAATGTTCTTCAATTAATTATAAGGCCAAATGCCAATCTTATAGTTGCAGAAATGCAAAGATTACAAGTCTTCAAGAGAAGAGGAGATCATAAGAAAACTCTAGGCAGCAGGGAGAGAACCCTTTACAATGAGGCTTAAAAGCCATTATATAGAAAAATGGGTTACAATGGTGATCATGACCCTTGCATGTCAGTCTGGAAGTGCAGTGAAGTGCATGCACTTGACTTGTACATGCAAGCAACCTAGCCATACCTCAAAGGCAATTCTGAGGAAGATAGATTGACTAACCTTCCAAAGTCAGACATGACATAAGTCACCTGACATGGCCCCGTACCTCCCTTGATGGAAATCCTGCCAAAAACATTAAATGCACCCCTGTGGCTCCACAAAAAAGTGCATAAGTCACCAAAACTGTCGGAGCATTTAAAGCCTTGAGTGTCGATCATGCCATCCGAAAGTGTTGCCAGTCGGAAGGAAACCTAGAGACTTCGGAAGTTCAAACTCCCGAAGTAGGGAAGACAAGGGAAGGAGCAAGGAACTTCAGAACCTCGGGGTTTCGGAGTTCCAGAGGAACTAGGGAGAGAAGGCAAAAGGGGAAGGAACTTCAGAACCTCGGGGTTTTGGAGTTCCGGGGAATTGCTCAAAGGAACTTCGAAACTTGGGGGTTCCAGAGTTCCGGGATAGAGAGGGAAAGGGTTAAAGAGAGAAGGGGAACCTCGGGGACCGGGGTCACCGTAGTTGGGGAACTTCGGGGACCGGAGTCACCGTAGTTGGACAAGGAACTTGGGAACCTAGGGGTTCTGGAGTTCCGGGGTTGAGGACTAGGAACTTCGGAACCTGGGGGTTCCGGAGTTCCAGGGTTGAGGACTAAGAACTTCAAAACTTGGGGGTTCCAGAGTTTCGGGGTTGAAGACTAGGGAACTTCAGAACCTGGGGATTCCGGAGTTCCGGGGTTGAAGACTAGGGAACTTCAGAACCTGGGGGTTCTGGAGTTGAAGACTAGGGAACTTCGAAGCCTGGGGGTTCCGAAGTTCCGGGATAGAGAGGGAAAGGGTTAAAGAGAGAAGGGGAACTTTGGGGACCGGGGTCACCGTAGTTGGGGAACTTCGGGGACCAGAGTCACTGTAGTTGGACAAGGAACTTGGGAACCTGGGGGTTCCGGAGTTCCAAGGTAGGAACTAGGGAACTTGGGGGTTCCGAAGTTTCGAGGGAGGAGAACAGAAGAAAAGCTAAGGGAAGGAAGGGAACTTCAGAAACTTGGAGTTCCGGAGCAGGAAAGAAAGAGGCTAACGCAAAGAAACTCGGAACCTCGGGGTTCCGGAGTTTCGGAGAAGAGAAAGAGAGGGCCAAGGAACTTCCGACAAGGCAACACTTCAAACCATGATTTCACTGCTTTTCTCCTTGATCAACTGGACAACATTGGTCCATGGAACATATCTCTGATCGGTTCTCACTGATGGACCAAGGGTGTCATAAAATGACAATAGTTCCCATGCAACTTTAAAATTGTGAATAAAGGATAATCTAGAATCTTTCCCTATTTTGGTGGAGCAACTATTGTTTAGGAATAAAAAATAAGCCATGGAAGAAAAGGGGGGGTCGAAAATAAGTAGTGTCTGCTTATTAACAAAAATGCCATGTGGTTCCACAATTTGCTCTCCCTCTTTTTTAAAGATTTTATTTCTATTTTTGTTTTCAAATTTTAAGTGCACAAATTAACATTAATACTATTAATACAAAGTTAAGGTGTCTTTGTTTAAAAATAAGCAACAAAGATAAATATTCATGGGGCTAGCTGCTCCACAAATAATTCCTAAAAATATTGAGCAGCAGCTGCTAGCCAAAATAAGCTAAGCAGCCGCATGGGAACATGCCCTAAGATGCAAATTATTTGAGCCAATTTCTGTAAATTGAAAGCTTAAAAGTCATGTATCTAACTATTTAAAAATTAAAAAAATAAATATTGAAAGGAAAAATTCATTGATATAATTGGTGGAAAAACAATTGAATAATAAGAGATAATAAAAATTGGGTACAATCGAACCTAATGACAAGTACTAATAAAATGAAGATAAAAAATTTAAATCGAGCATAATTCTTTTTTCAATTACTACTTCTCAATATTCAATTCTTTATATTAATCATTCCGTTGAAAAAATCCAAAACTAAATGAGAATTAGCATTAGTACCTTCCAATTTCATATTTACAATCTCTTATTCGACATTCACACAATTTTTGTAGAGGGGTTTAAATTCTTTCCTACGACGGGCATAACATTACATTGACTAGTTAGGAGGTTAAACAGTGTTTGCAGGTGAAGAGCACAGAGCACAGAGCACAGAGCAATGGCGAGCTCAACGGCCAAAGATGCGCGTGTCCTCATTTCCTCATTGCGATCTGCGTATTCTTCCACCCCTACCAAACTTAAGGTATTTAATCACATGCCAGGGCCAAATACTTAATAGATCACCAGGATCTTATAATGCTTTGTTAAAAACAAAACCCTAACTCGCGTATCTAATTATTGCAGATTATCGATGTGTATGTAGTCTACGCCATTTTTACAGCAGTTTTCCAGGTGAGCCTATGCCATTTTCCCTTTATTTGTCACTTGCAATCATTTTATTGCGTCAATTAGATATAAGGGCATGAAATGTCTTTCTAAAGGAGTTTACTGCTCTGTAAAGAGAGATTCAACTGGTTTGAACATTTCGTACCCATCATTTTAAAGTCAAAAAGGCAAAAAATACAGATCTTGTATTCTTCAGTCATATGTCACTCGCTGCTTTAGCCGCTGGCTCTTATATACTCTTCACGATTTGTAGCTCGAATGATTTGGTGAGAATCAGTTCTGAAAGAATATGTCAAGGATATATTGTATTTTGCACATTCATTCAATATCATATATAATTTCACACACAATGCTTTAGTAAATCGAAAGATTCAATGCAATTCGGGTCAACAGTTATTTTCTAGCGTATCGAGCTAATTATAGGATGGTTGATTAAATATGCACGTTTTTACTTCCTCGAAGAATCCATTGGGAATTACTACGCCAAGGAGTTTCAGATAATAGGAAGGTACTTTTTTTCGCCAATGAAAACACACCTTTCATTATTGAGAGAAAAAGCCATTTAGAAAAAAAACGTGAATTTTTCATTATGGACAATTCAGACCCAATTTAGTGGTCCATCATCAGGAGAAATAAAATATTAAGACACTGGACCAAGAGCTCACTATATAGGTAACTTTTGTCAAATACAAAATGTTCAAAATTTCTCACTCGAAAATAATAAATATAACTAACCCAAGAAAGATTATTCATTGCAACCAATGATTGAATGCAACCAGCCTATACATACATTAAATTGTTTTATTAAGATATGATATAGTTGTTCTATTAAGTAACCCCTTCCCTGCACATAAATGGTTACATACTGCAGTGTGAAATGCTTTATAATCAGAGTTACAGAAGAAACTACCATAACAGAAATACCAACTCGCTTTGTGGGCAAAGCTATACCATAGTAAGCGGCACTATAAACCGGAAACAGAACAATGAAACTGTAAAAAACAGCATGTGCAACCCAACATATGGGCATAGCTGTATGGTTGTGTCAAAGATAACACATATACAGACCACTATCCTATCAGATACCAATAGCCAGACACATAAACTCAGGAAACATTCACCCAATTAGGCAATCTTAGACACACCCCACAGATCAAGATCATGATGCCACACACTCTTGTTTACATGCGTTAATTAGTCAATTTTAATCATGATGCATATACTCTTCTTTCCAATTTTTTTTTTTTTGATTCTAATGCAGTGTATTTCTTTTCAGATTTAATCGGAAGATACTCATGGGTTTGATAATTCAATACTGTGTCTTTGCTGTTCACGTTTTCAGCAGTATGTGTTTGTAGATTAGCATAGTCAAAGATTATCGTTTTGATTGAATATTTTGTGTTTTAAGCTACCTAGTTTTAGGACTCAATTTTCTGAATGAAGATTTTTCTCAACATGGCCTGAAAATTAACATGGCATTAGAGCATGTAATCCAAAATCTTCTAGATCCGTGTATGATGTGGGCTGCTACCTGTGAGAAGGAGCTGTTATAGGATTTTAGAAGATGTGATGCCCTTTCTTTAGTGACTGAAGCAAGACTTGTGAGAGGGTGTCGATCTGGATTATCTTTAGCTGGTTTGTTTGGTTTTAGTGTGTTCTATGAGCTGTAAGCATGACCTGTCTTGGTGTTAGAGAGCGTGTGTAATGTCCCTAACTGGGAGGTACTCTAATTTGCCCTAGAATTCCCAAATAAGGTATGGATTATATTTAGGGATGTAAATTGTCAACTTTGTATTTTGAATTAGAGCCCACAACCAGGTTAGTAATCATAATGAAAGATGAATAGACATATAATCTAACAATGTTAAAATAGAATTTTAATCAACATTATAACTTTCATAATGATCATGTGGGATTCCTATAATGCTTTTCCCAACAACCTATCCACATTATGAAGCACCATGGGAGATCATACAAGGCGCCTCGAGCCTATCCATCAAGCCCAGGAGCATGGAATGACACTCGCCATTTGGCCTCCCAGCCCCACTCAGGGTTAATGCTACTCGAATGGATTCTTATGCTACTTGCACTCCTCATATGCACTATCTCTACTCCATAATGGGATGCAGATTGGATGAAAGCTTTAAAGGAACCTTAGCATAATTAATATGCGCACACACACACATACATTCCTGCATATTATTAAGTATCTCATGCATACCGCAGATAAATAATAATGCTACAGCCTCCAATAAATAATGGTTTCAGGACTGATCTATATGCCTGATTCACTGATGTATCCAGAACTGTTATGCTCTTTATGAGACTGATGCCTATTTACTTGTTCTCCTTTCTATTTCTGCTGTTCAATTGATGATCACTTGATGTTAAGTGCGGAGGTATATGTATTATATTCATATATAAGACACATGCATCTATCACTGCATACAACAATTATTTATGCATACCACAAAGAGTATCACAGGTTCAGGTCTGATCTGATCACTTTATGAGAACTCCGATCTTCCTCCCATAGAATTGATTTTGTCATTTTGGACACCCCCTTCTATCCTCCATTTTATTTACCTTTTATATCTTGTTAGTTTCCCAAGAGGTGTCTCTATGAAGAGAGGCATCTATTCCTAGGGTCGGCCTCTTTAATAATTTCTGATTTTATTTTAATTTAATCCCCTCTACGAGGTCGGCCTTATGAATAAGTTGGCTCCCTTTGTTGAAGAATCACTTCCCCTCTCTATTATTTAAACTCCCTTTGCCTTGGTCGGTCTCCCTCATTCAATCACACTTATTAAATGCAATAAAACCCTAGTCAGCCCTTAACTGGGGTTTAACTTGGATTGGCAATTGTTAGGAAAATTATATTATTTTTTTTTCCTTTCTTTGAGCACCTATGATTAATATTGCTTCCTTAAGGAAAACACCTTCGCAAGGATTACATTTTCACTAGCAACTTATAATTGGCCTGCAACATCTTTGTCTTGCTGTAGACATACGGCTGTAGCATTTGGAGAAATTGTGAAGTCTTATCTAAGACAATTTCTTGTCTAGGGTTTAGGCTTATTCAATGTTGGGTCTGATATCATAGCAGGGACATGACAGTCCGCCCTTCCCCAAGATTGCTTTTATTCCTCTTCTCAATATATGGGAAGTTCACCCTTGCTTTATCTTGAAAAGATATCCATAGTAGCAAAAATCGTTTGGGGGAAAAATCGGCAAACCAAAAGTATAAGATTTTTTGAAAAAATTGGGAAATAACCGGCAAAAAATCGGATTTTATAAAAAGAGAACTTAAAAACTTGTAGAAAAAGAGAGAAATTTTTATTTTAAAAAACTTAAGGGCATTTCATAGCATAGAGATATAAAGAGCAAATAAAATATAGTTTAACCCATGAATTGTAGAAAACAATTTTTCGTTGTTTATATTCATATTGCTGATTACATAGGCAGTTACCAAATACACCAAATAATTGTCTAAGTCTGAGATCAAATATTAGCCAAGTCTATGAAGTAACTGAAATCAAAAGTTAATAGACAAATAGTAAAAGTGGAAGCCATTTTGAAGTGATCCAAGAATTTCATTGTGATTGAGGCAAGGAGTTTTGTAGGGTTGATTCAATATTTTAGAAAGCTTATCAAATCATATTCCACAATTGCAATGCTTTATATCATAGCAACAAAAATCATTTGGGGAAAAAACTGGCAAACCAAAAGTACAAGATTTGGATTTTAAAAAATCATATTTATTGTAGAAAAATAGACACAAACTACTTTTTTTTAAACTTAAGGGCATTTCCATAGCATAGAGATATATAGAGTAAATAAAATAGAGTTTAACCCATGATTGTAGAAAATTGATTTTTGTTGTTTATATTCATATTGCTGATTACGCAGGCAAATATTCATTTGGGCAGTCACCAAATACACCAAATAGTTGTCTAAGTCCGAGATCAAAGATTAGCTAAGTCTATGAAGTAGCTGAGATCAAAATTTATCAGACAAAGATCCAGCCATTGTTAGGAATTTAGTAAAAGTGGAAGCCATTTTGAAGTGATCCGAGATTTTCATTGTGATTGAAGCAAGGAGTTTTCTAGGGATAGTTCTATATTTGAGAAAGCTTATCAAATCATATTCCACAGTTGCAATGCTTTATATTCCCTTATGGCAATTGGTAAGTCTTTTATATGGGGTAGAATTCAACAAAAGGCATTTGTTTAGCTGAAGTAAAAGATTAACAAAATACCTAGCTTGCAACTACTATTTTAGGTAGAGACAATTTTTAATGATTGTGTGTTGGAGGCTCTTTTATTACAACTATGTAAGCTTGTTTGTTGTCATTCAGATTTATTTCGTGGAGCACTTTGGATATATTTCTCACATAATGAATTGTATGTCTTTGTTTGAGCAAAAATTAACTATATCAATTATAAATTAAATATCATATATCTATATCTATATATATTATATATGTCTTCAGACGTTTAGTGTTGTGGTAGAAACACTCCATTGGTGAGGTAGCCACCAAGTTTCAAACCCTTGCTGGGCCATTGAGCTCGTGGGCTTTCTGCCTTTGGTGGGTCGTTGAGCTCGTGGATTTGAACAAGTGAAGTGTGGGGAATGATCAACCCCTCGTAAATGGACAAAATAACAAACTTTTTCAATGTTAATTCCACATTGACTCTGATTTCGTCTCGGATCAACCCTATTTCTAAGCAATTCAGTAATTTCACGAGTTTTTCTAGAGTTTTGCAAGTTTTTACAATGATTTTTTTCACCTTTTTTGCCATTTTTTGGGATTTTAACATGATTTTGAAGTGATTTAAATGCAAAACATCGTTGAAATTTGGGTCAATGATTTTTTCGTGAATTGGGATTTTTTCGAGGAATAAATTGGCTGGCTCCAGGATTCATGATTAATCAGGTTTAATCGTGATTTTTTGCGAACTATTGCTTCTATGATCCATAGGGCCAACCAATACAATTCTTATGATTTTAATTGATGAGAGAAAACGTGTCTTAAATTAAACCCCCCAGTTTCCAACTATTGGTTATAACTCACATTCAATTTAAAAGGTAAAAACATATATGCCATAGTTCAAATGTGCAACATGTGATAATATCAGAGTGGAGTCATCTTGAACACTCCCCATGATCATCTCGATGCAAAATTGCTCGAGGACAAGCAATCTTGGGAAGGGTGGACTGTCATGCCCCTGCCACGACACTAGTACTCACACCATTCCTAAGTGAATAAGGTACACACATGGACAGAAAATTGTCTTATTTAAGAAACAATTTTCTGTGATTCCATTTGGACCAGGATTGACTCCATCCCATCAATGCAAAGGATGATTAACATCACTATCGCAATTCAATCTTAGTCCAAGATCCTTATCAAGGAGAGACTTTATAAATGTCAGTATATGATATATATGTTAAGGGGCAGCCAAACAATGTTCATTAAGGCAGCGAATTATTATGCTAGAAGGCTGTGATTACATATAAGATAAAAAGGTAACAAACTGGTTAATGATTAAAGAGCAAGTCATGATCCCGAATCTAACATCACAATAAATATAAAATTTGAAATCATTTAACAAGGAAATCACACAAATCGTGATGCAAGGGCAAGATAGTAAGGTTTGATCCTCTTTAACAAGCAATTTGTTAAGAGTAAACAAGGTGTTAAGGACAACTCAGTAAAGCAATAATTAGTTAAGAGAAAGAGTAGTGATTAGAGTCAAAGAGGAGACGCCACCCCTCACGGGAAAGGTTCCAACCAAATGTCACAACTTTCCAGCATAGAGAAAAGGATATATAAAAAAAAGAGATTGTGGGGTCAGGAGGAGGAGGAGGGGAAGGAAAAAGAAATACATCTGTGGACAAATATCAGGCATTGAACATCATTAAGCATTTATCAAAATACATCGTCAATATCAGAATCAGTTACTGCACAAGCAGCAAGCAGATTGCATAATAAAAGGGATTATTCCAACAGTAGTGACCAACAGTCAAAAGGGAACTGAAGAAAATAAACATTAATCAGAACTCGGAAAAATACAAAGGCAGATCAAATCCACAAAGAGAATCAGACCAAATCAACATAGAGGAACAGCAGCACGGAATCATCAAGGAGAATCAGATTGAATACTCCAATTAGAATCAGATCATTATTTCTGTGATAACAATAATATATCTGCTATATTGATTATTGTATACTTATTTATATTGCTCATGAAGAAGGATGATGCTTGGGTATATATTTGTGTGGTAGAATATAAGATATGTTTGAAAAATCTATATATATATATATATAGATATGTATGTATGTATGTATGTATATGTATATATATGTGTGGTAGAATATATATATATATATATATATATGTCAATATTGCCTATGCATTATAGATATTGTCCAATATGTGTTTATGATTATGATAGAATGATATGCATACTTGTCTGAAATCCCTCTTGTGGGAGAAGGCCTGAGGATAAGAAGTTGGGTGGCGAGTGGGCTTGTAAGTAGGCCATCCTAGAGTTCATAGTGGCATCTAGGACAATAGGGCACTTATAGAGTCAAGTAACCCCTTACATCCTCCCCCCAACTCTGCAAGAGGGTACGTGTCATTTGGGAGATGAGATGTTGATGGGAAATGCAGATACAAGCCACCAAGGGAGAGGGCTGCGGTAGACAACCCTCTTAGGCTTGGTATAGAAAAGTGATTCAGGTGGAACCTCCATGTCCCTTCTCCCAATTTCAATATGCTTACATGCTTATGTATATGAGAAGTTATCTAAATATTGAATATATCTATGTGTAAATCTGTATATGTTGTTTCAGTTGTGATTGCAAGTTTCAAACCTTGGACTGCACCATTCAAAGATATTTATTTGGTAAGATGACATTCTAACATTAATTGGTTGCAAATGTGATCTTAGGGCAAATTCTTGGGCAATATAGTAAGGATTACAATTGGTATCAGAGCATCTTTCTTGCCATCTTGTGAAAGATAGTTGATGCAAACTAGCCAAAGGGCTCTAAGGGCTTTAGAAAGAGAAAGAAGAAGGATTGCATCTACCAACCATCCTACACCAAACAACACCATCATGGGTGAACAATTGAGCCATGAGTTGAGGGCCTTCATGGAGCAAACTGCTCAAACTCTCTCTCTTTCTTTCTTTTTTGGGATTTTCGGGGTTTAAGACTTTCAAGAAAATGGACAAAAGGGATAAGGGTTAAGAAATCTACTCTAATCCTACGAATTCCAGAGACGGTATTGATTCGGTGAACTCAATAAACCACACTTTGTTCCGCCTCACTTAAGACAACTTAAGTTGATGCAATCTTCAAGTGATGTGCTTATGATCGAAAGTTTAAGCATGCACAAAATGGAAAGCTCAGACTAACTTTGCATAGTGAATGAAAATCATCCATTCACCAAAAGTATGAGCAGAGATACACCATAAACCAATACTTATCAGATCTTTCTTTCAATCTAACAACATGAAATAAATTCTAAACTAATGTGTTGAAGAAATTGAAAACCTTGCTTAATCAATCAAACAATAGGGATTACAAAGCCTTAAGAGAAAACACACATGTAATATATTATTTGAAAAATGACTTTCATGCAACAATATTTCAAAAACCTCACTCTCCAAATGAGAGGAGGCAACCTTATATAGTAGTCAAGAAATTATGAACGGACGAGATCGAACAATGATCAAGGGCTCAAATTAAAAGTTCAAAACCCTATTTAGGGTTTCACCAAACTCTAACAGTTAAAATGAACAAGGAGACACGTGGCACAATTGCTATTCTCACTGAGGTGAGTGTCCAGTTTCCTTTTTTGTAGATTCGATGTACCTGGACACAAGAAGTCCCACCTCCTCTATGGTGACACTTGGCAAGTTGCTAATTTGGAAGTCGACCATATCCACATCATTAGTACAGGTGGCGAGAGTGTCTTCCCAGCTAGTTGCTTGTGTCAGGAAATTTTCATCTATGCGTATGAAGCTCGAAACTCTGGAGAGATCCTCCTTGAGAATTGGCCTTGAAACTTTGAAGAAGTTTCCTTGAACTTTGGCCCTCAAATTCTTTGTACGCAGATGCTTCTCTTGCACCTCATCTTGTTGCAATATCTCAGCTGCCACAAGGAAGACCTTGTCTTGAATATCTCTCATGGTCTTTTCAATTTCTGAACACTTAGCCTGAAATTTTCTCAAAGATTCAACCCTTGTAATCAAAGCAAAGTACCAAGCGCTGAAATCATATAGGTCACCGGGCTGGATGACTTTTCTGTCTATAAGATCTTGTTGAGAAAGTCCTTTGATTGTTTTCAGATATGGAATGATTCTTCTCTGAATATCCTCAATATCTTCCCAAGCTTCAACTATGTCTTGAATTCTGCTCAATAAGGAAGATGTGGAGTAATGTGCTGATAGTAGGTTCTCAATGAGTATGTCAGCACGTTTTGAGGCATCAGCAGTCCATTCTTTAGCTTCTCTGAAAGTTGTCTTCATGTCCTTATAATCCTTTAATGATTCTCGTGGAAGAGGTATGGGCGGAGCAACAGGTACCTCCTCTCGATCTATAGGTTTTGTCAAATGTTGAACATATCTCTTCCATTGCTCATTCTCATCTTCAACCTTCTTTCTTTTTTCCTTTTCCTTGGCTAGTCTTGCCTTGAGGGCGTTGCAAGAATCATCAAAATCTTGGATCTCTTGGGCCTGAGTAGGCTTACCCAAATTCACTGTAGTGATCTCATAATCTTTTGGAGCAATATTATCCTGAGTTTTACCTTCTTTGGGTACAACTACTTGTACTGATCTAAATCCCGCACTATCTCTTTGAATTAAAGAGAACCTCTTAGCTGGTTTGGGCGCTCTTATCTCAACTGGTTTACTGACCATAGCCAAGAATGTTGTTGTGTTCTCTTCTGAATGAGCTTCCTCAGGAGCCTTAGCCTTTATTCTTTCCCTCAACCAATCTGGAATGGTTGACTGCTCCATGCCACTGTCATCAAATGTATCCTCTATTTCCTTTGGTCCAGTAACTATACCATCTAGGAGTTCCTTGGCGGCTCAGGTTCTTCAACTTCTACATTCCTGGCAGAATTTGGGTCTTGAGCTGGTTCTTCCATTATCTGTTCCACTGAAGGGGAAGGAGCTCTTACTTCATTACCTCCTATATCAAAGTTCATCCCCTGTTCATTAGCTGTAGCCACGACTAGAGTAGTGGATGCAACACTTAAGGTTGAATGATCCTCATTTGATTTATACTTTCTGCTTGCATCTCCAACTATTTTATTTCCTTTACCCCTCAAAGAATTTTCAGTGGGTTCTTTCCTTTTTCTGGATCCAATAGTTGACGAAACACCATGGTTTGAAGACATTGATTCATTGGTTCCCATGAGATCATATGTTCTCCTCCAAGTTCTTCAGTTGGTCATCAACATTATTAATTATAATCTTTGCCCAATCAATCATCTTCACTCCGGTAGTTATTTCATTGATGAAGTGGTACATCCAAGGCTCAAATGGCGCGCCTTGTGGACTACCCATGACTCTGTTTAACAAAACTATCAGGTCTCCAATATCTTCCTTGAAAAAGGCTCTCACAAGATCCTTGGGTAACTTGGAAGCACCCTTCCTTGGCTTATCCAATCAAGCACATCCCTTGAAGATTGCATCCACTTTGTGTAAGTTGTCTTAAGTGAGGCAGAACAAAGTGTGGTTTATTGAGTTCACCGAATCAATACCGTCTCTAGAATTCGTAGGATTAGAGTAGATTTCTTAATCCTTATCCCTTTTGTCCTTTTTTTTGAAAGTCTTAAACCCCGACCCAAAAAAGAAGAAAGAGAGAGAGCTTTAATTGACAGATCTAAGTCCCAAAGTTGTTGACAACTCGTTCAAGCGTAAGTCCCTTTGTGTATTACCAGCAAATCACAACGCCCATTGAGCTTATCCACACGTCAAGACTTGACTGAGGAAACCTTGTAATCACCATATGATCTTCTAGCAATCTTAGCATAAGCGGTGATTTTTCAAGAGAGGGTGAATTATCTTTTGGGTACTTTATTCTAATGTTTGGTAGATGATAAAACAGACACCAATAGGACCCTCCATGCCCCTTCTCCCAATTGCAATATGCTTATGTGTTTATGTATATGAGAAGTTATCTAAATATTGAATATATCTATGTGTAAATCTGCATATGTTGTTTCAGTTGTGATTGCAAGTTTCAGACCTTGGACTGCACCATTCAAAGATATTTATTTGGTAAGATGACAGCCTAACATTAATTGGTTGCAAATGTGATCTTAGGGCAAATTCTTGGGCAACACAGTAAGGGGACATTACAGAGCAGCAAACGTATCTCATTAAGCAGCGATCTTATTCTGTATAAAGTGGCGATCTTAATCTTAATAAGCAGCGGCCCCTATAGTGATTAGACAACAACTTCGTTAAGTTAATGAAGACGACAATTGGTTTTGGCTATATAGAGGCATCATTAAGAAAGGTTGTGACCATTCTTAAGGGTCAACATATCTCAAAGGTTGTCTCTCTCCGTAGAGCCGTCAAGATATAAAATGTAGAAGACTACTTTAATTGACCATCATTGAAGAAAACTTGAAAAGAGATAGGCATTCAATCAAGCAAGAACTGGTAGTCTCACCATTTTTCAAATTAAACAGCAGTCTATATACTGGTCAAAGGATTTTGGTATGCTGTATAATGCATGATATTCCGATTAGGCTGAACTATTATTTGTCTTTCATTTGATTTGAAATAGAAATAGTATATTGATAACACATATTTCTACTGTTATATATATATTTATTTACATTGTTATTCTTGTTACTATGTAGTCTATGCATAGATATACTGATTCTTTTAAAAGTTCTCATCCAATCTACTGTTCCATTATGGAGGCGAGATAGGCCATATGAGTAATGCAAGTAGCATAAGGGTCCATTCGAGTTGGGTAAACCCTGAGTGGGGCAGGGAGGCCAAATGGTGGGTGTCATTCCATGCTCTTGGGCTTGATGGACTTGCTCGAGGCACCTTATATGATCTCCCATTGTGCTCCATTGTTTGTATAGGTTATTGGGGAAAGCTTTAAGGGAATCCCACATATACATTATGTATTTTACAATAATGATTAAGATATGTCCCTAACCCTTGTAGGGATGATCAATTTTATATCTAACATGATTGAGAAGTCTCAGTCAGGATCTAATTCGTAAATTATATCCCTATTTCATTCCTTACTTGGGATTGTGATTTTAGGGCAAAAACTAGGGCATTGGAAAAGGGGAGATTATAGTGTGAGCATCTAAAGGGTGTTTATAACTTTAAGACATAGAAGTGCAGATTGTAGATGCTATTGGAGGAAGTTGATCTTTGGAGTTTTTTGGAGACATTTTTGGTCATTTGGTCAAACATAGCAAATAGTCAACCAATGAATCATTCTAGATTTGGTGAAGGACCCTTGATATTTTACATCATAGAGAAGAGGACAATGAAGGAAATGTACAATGCCTTGATCACTTTATACTAGAGCATGAGCATTTCCTGCAAGATGCTGCTAAAGAACAAACTCAATGCCATCCACATGAGTGATATAGACACTGTGGACAGTTATCTTATTAAGGTCATTGAGCTTTGAGATCAACTTGACTTCACTCTTTGAAAACCTAGAAGGATAAAAGCATGTGGTGTGAGACCCACAAAAGCTTGTGGCATGCCTAGAAGGATTGTGTTGCTACCAGGCTCTCCTAATAGGGTTGCATGAGCTATTGATAGGGTCAACAACATTACTTATAGATCTGTTTGAATACAGTGAAGGGAACTAGATCATTTTTGTGGACCTGGATTCTACTATCTCAATCGCAAAGATCCTTCTGCGAGAGGCCAAGGAACATTTATTCCACTCACAAAGGTGCGTGAATAGAAATGAATTCCATTTGATTAATAACAATGGGAGTTAGGAGGACTTACTATTTGCCAAAATTGTCAAGAGACTGAGTCTACAAACAATACCTCACCCACTTCTATATTTGATCAAATGTGTGAGTTGGGGAAGAGATATCAGTGTTAGTCAATAATATTGTATTTCTTCTTCTAGGAAACCCTTCAAAGGTGAGGTGGTTTGTGACATGGCATCCTTGGAGTTTTATGATGTGTTGTTGGGATGACCCTAGATGTACAATTGCCATGGCGTCTATGAGGCTAAATCTTAGAACATCATTGTGAGACTTCGTAACAAAAGTATAGGATATCAGAAGTGGCTCCCATGAAATCAATGTCTTTGATCAACATGAAACAGTGTCCACACATGTAATGCCCCCTCCTAAAAGTCCTTGCAACTTATTTTAAGAAGGGTAAATCAATAATAACTAAAAATAAAATTAATTTTTAAGATTTAAGAAAGGTCAAAGGGCCTGTGAAAAGTTATGTCCATTAATAGAGAAAGGTATATATGAAAGACCAAGCAAGGAGAAAGAAGAACATATGAATGGAATACATCTTTTATTATCTGATTATCACTCCTTTGGAGCATGGAATTGTGGTTCAATCTGACCTAAGGAGGAAACCCCTTAAGGTCTGGAATTAGAGGATGGAATCCCTTGGAATTTGATTGCTGAATTAGAGGACAAAATCCCTTGATTCAGATGCGGGGCAATCTCATCTAGAGATTGCATGGGAGTTTCATGTGTTAGACAGTTAGATTTGCTGTCAATAACTAGTTTATATGTAGTAATTGGAAGTTTCATGTTTCAGTTTTGGAGACCTTTCAAAGACATTCCATTTAATTGTAATTGTTGCATATTTAAATTTAACTTAATTTCCCTGCTGAAGATAAGTCCGAATTCTCTGAGTAGGATTCTAAATATAATATCTAGTAAAAAATCAAACATATTAACTGAAGTTTTTGAATCATTTTCAATCAGAAACAATAAATATTAATTGTTTATTTATAAATTGTGTAGAAATTATCATAAATGTGTGCTTGGGGTTTGATATATATGAAAGTTTCCAAATGGGACATTACAGATGGTATTGGAGCTGGATCTTGCCAACCTGTGAAAGAGAAGTTAATCTTATGATGTCAAAAAAAATACCATTCCATATAAGTGACAAATCAAGTGAATATGACAAAAAGAGAGAAAAATCCTTTATGGATAGTTCTTTCAGCTAAGTTTGAAAAGAAGATTGATACAATGATAAACATGTTGGGTCCAATGCTCCACATGAAGCAGAATAATACGAGTGCTCCTAGAAATCAGATCAATAGCACACAACAAATTTTGGTTGGATTTGATGACAGACCTCTATATCCCACTTTCAACTGTAGAGAAGAATAAAAGTCCAAACCAAGGGTCATCAAAAGAAACCAAATTCAAGTTTGCATCACTCGACTGATGTAATAAATGAATAGAATCAATTTCTAATTTAGATTACTATGAAATGGCTTCCAAAGGCAATACTAATGCCTGAACAAAACAATTCGTTGGCTGGGAAGATGATCAAGGTACTAATGGCAGATCAGGTAATGAAATTACGACGTGCAATTTAACATTAACACAGAGGTCAACAGTTCACCAAAATTTTCAGTTATTGAATCTAGTGCTGCTCCCAAACAAGTGATAAAAGATACAGTTCACCAAAATTTTCAGTTATTGAATCTAGTCCTGCTCCCAAACAAGTGATAAAAGAGGAGTGCGTTCATGTTGCGGGAAGCATATTTGATGGATTTGACGATGACTATAATCTCACAAGCCTGTTCGTGAAATGCAAAGATGATAGTGGCAGAGATAGTGAATCAATTTTTCGCTTACAATTCAATATTCATACAAATGTTGATGCCGAATAGACAAATCTCTATTTGAGTTCAGTATAAATTGTGAATTTGGTGGGGATGAGGTTGTCCATACTTCAGTTGGTGGAAAGGATGGATCTGCTTCTGAAACTCATGGTGACCATATTGAGGAGTGATATTTAGAATCTTAGAATACAACAAAGGAGATTGCTAGAACAAGCAATGGTTTTTATGGTGACCACTTCATGGATCTTGAGTTATCCAATGAAATGAGAGAAGAATTATGTGATATTTCTGGAAAGTCTTTGATTGGATCAGTTATAGAATGTGAGAACTTCAAAAGTTGACCAAAAAGATATAAAATCATTTCAGAAAAAAACATTACATTGAAGGTCATAGATGTGTGTCATGTCTCTAATCCTCCTCATAACATATGGAAAGCTCACTTTATTGCTTTGATTCAAAGAGATATTCATGAAATTGCATGAAGGTTGGGCCAACCCAATCAGTTCTTTGTAAATGTAGTTGATGAAAGGAAATTGATCTTCGGATTAATGCTTCCTTTACTTGGTTTCAAACTACGCTATTACAAGATGTCTTTTTGTTTATTCTTTTTGAGGATGAGAGAAAACTTAACTTAAATTATGGACCTTGCCAGTTTCCAACTCTTGGTTTTGTTATTGAGAGTTATTGGGAAATACAAATACACAAGCTAGAAGAATATTGGACCATAAATTGTCCTCATACTTTCATTAATGGTATTGTTGTCACGAAGGATTGCACCTTGAGGCTAAGCTGGGAGCTTAGCAGTCCCGTGAAACATGGAAACACCTTCGAGCCTGTGCGTTGCTCATAACTAAGGTGAATCTCTAGATCATGGGCTAGTTCCCTTTAGAACACCTCCTAAAACTATTGAAACTTGCTTGGAAAAAGGGTAGAAAGATTGCTTGAAATGAGGTTCTACTACTACTAGGAGGTGATGCACCTAAATTTATGATTCTATTCGCTGTCCTAAACTCACAACCAGACTCAATGAAAGAAGCTTTTATGAGCACAACTAAAACATATCAAGAAATACACAAATATTTCACAAGAAGGTTTCTTGTTTCAGTGTTTGTGTGAAGGAAACCTGAATTTCACAACTTCAAACTACTTTCAGCAATCTAACACAACTCATAACCTACATTTACATGAAATCCCTAGCCTTATCATTGCATAAATGAGACACATTTAGAGGTTTCTTGAAGAGAAAACAAATAAAACATATCAAATCATTCGTAACAATAATGAAATCCAGAAATATCTGAGAAAGAATGCTGCTTCTTTATTAACTCTGAAAATAATGCTATTACAACTGCTTCTAGAATCGAAAAATACCGAGTCACAAGGCTGTTCTTAAGCCTGAAAGAGCTTCAAAAGCTACAATACATGCTAAAAGAAAGCAAGAACTAGAAAAGAATGGAAGAAAAGAAGAAGACTTATAGAAAAGAACTTTCTTCTTGACTAAATGATGGGACCAATGCTGAACTCCAGCTCTTTGGTTGCATGATGACTTCAAACTTCACTTGAACTGTGGTCTTCTTCCTTGAAATCTTCTCCAATTTGCATGATGAATCTTCGTTGGGTCGAATTTGATCAAAAAGCATGCAAGAAAGGGGTTGGAACTGCTGCAAACTGAAGGTGAACTGCTCCAAATCTTGTCCAAGTGGTGTATAACCCAGGTGGGGTACTTAACTGAGGTCTGACTGCTGCAAACTCCTTCAAAACTCCCTTTTTGTAGGCCCAAACTGATGCATGAATAAAAACTCCGTCTCTTGCTTCTTTGACTGACTCTTGAACTGCTTACATGATTTGGCACTGATTAATTAACTTAAAGAGTGAATGCTCAATAAGGGATTTGCATTGGAAAGAACTTTGTGATTTGAACTTAAAGTCTGATCTATCTTCAGTGAGCACAGGGTATCTTCAAGAATCACACATTTAACTGGTACTGCTTGATTGTTACTCCGTCTTTTCTCCCTAATCTGGTCCTTGCTTCTACATTTTTCATGGTTGACAATTTAGGCATTGTACCACAAAAAAATATTATATATTTCCTTGGAATATGTTTGGAAACCTTCACGACAAAGAACAATCATAAATATCTTTGCTTTCTTTTGTTAAGGATGATCCAGTTCCCTTACTCTTTCCTTTTTATTTACCCTGCCATACACTGAGTGGCTCTGATTCATACTTATCCTGCCAGTACTGTCATTTACTGGTTTGTTCTTGCCTGCAATCACTGTTTTCTTTATACTGTATCTGTCCCTTTGTAAAGGTTCTTTTGCTTTCATATGACTGTGACAGTCGCCTACATCTCCTTTTGACCGTTGAAGCCTTTTCTTTGCATTCTCTGTGGCTGTCCTTACTGCTGCTCTTGACATGATTATAATCACAAGGACTGTCATCTTTATCAATAAGACTGTAGAATAGTATTATTAATTTATTTCTTTCCAGCTTTGACCTTTGACAAACATTCATATGACTGTTACAGTCATTCTTATCTGTTCTTCTCTGTGACCAACACTAATCTTTTGTCCTTTTGAATAGCAACCCTATCAACATGTTCTATCTTGAAACAACCAGACTGTTCTAATATCTTTGAAAGTTTTAACATTGAAAGCTTGTTCCTTGTATAATGCTTTCTTTAAGCTCTATGGCAACTGTCAAATAATAAAGAAATGATAGTCTTATTACCTTATATCTTCTCTGGGATCTGATTTCACATAGTTGTGATGATATTGTAGCCTTTGTTTTCTGGCTTCATATGCTGAAACAATGTCTTTTAGCTGCTATTGTCTTGATGACAAGCTCACTGTCTTGCCCTTGATGTATAGAAAACTTCAACCTTAAGAGGTTTGTGATGTTGGTCATTATGGTTTTTTGCAACCTTTCAATGTAAACCTTTTCTCTTGCTTAGGTCACTGCGAAGCCATGAAGGCTCTCCTTGACAGTGAACAAAACTGGAATTATGTCTGAATCTATATAGAATTGCTTGCTGACTGTGTTCATGAGGAGTCCTCATGGAAATTCTAAAAATGCTTGTGTATTTCTTTCATCCATTGTCCAATTGAGAGTTTCTTTTCAAGAAAAGGCCACCTCATACCATTGACTGCAAACTCCCTTAGACATTGTCAATGAAAGCAAACTCAGATTTAATAGCCAATCCTAAGCTTGACAGTCATAAGATAATCAGTCTAAATGTTGATAGTAGCAATAGTCTTGCTTAGGGTTTAGTTTTGTTTGGCATAGATCATGAAAAGCCTATAGGCTTAAGCTTTTAAAGCATTACAACTTGTACCAAAACTTGTTAAGACAGTGCTCTTTAAAATCACTGTCCCTTTGTGTCTCCAAACCCCCTTATCCCTCTATATTCCTGCAAACTGTTATCTAGGACTGCAAAATCTCATTGTCATTAACTTTCACCATGGTGACTTAAATAGTGAACAAAAACCATTGATACCTTTATGCCTTTGTTTCTTCTTAAGCTCTTAATGCAGCTCTATATCTGTTCTTGGGCTGTCACCGTTATTTGCTTTGTAGATCTGAGCATACTTCCACTGTGACTGCATTTCTGAAGGTTTCTTTTGCCTTGCCTTGAGTCATTGACTGTATTGTGTCCTATGGAGTGCTCTTGCTGCTTTAAGACAGTCCTATGCATAGATGGAATACTTGCAGAGTACTCTGAGAGTATTTACGACTTTAACTCGCACAAAAAATGCAAGAAAAAATCGCCGAGTTTTCCACAAAAACTCGGCAAGTCTTAGGAAAAAACTCAGCTGCATTAAAAAAAAGGCCCAAACATGTCAAAATAAGTATCTATTTTTTTTTTCAAGTCATTCTCATTGTCTTCATTAGAATATATACATGAAATATAACATTTAAGTATAATAAATATTTCATGTATATATTGGCAGGATGTTTGAGAGTGGTTTCAGATCTATAGGAGTTATAATGCAAATTCTAGGTTTTAGAAGATCTTTTAAATTTTCAGATAGTCAAATTTCAGTAACAAGTAGGCTCCTATCAGCATAAGTCACATTTCAGTAACAAGTAGGCTCCTATCAGCATAAGTCACATTTCAATATGTCTTTTTCCTTTCTTATACTTTAAGTTATATTTCATGTACATATTGGCAGGATGTTTGAGAGTGGTTTCAGATCTGTAGGAGTTATAATGCAAATTCTAGGTTTTAGAAGATCTTTTAAATGTTCAGACAGTCAAATTTCAGTAACCAGTAGGCTCCTATCAGCATGAGTCACATTTCAATATATATTTTTCCTTTCTTATACTTTAAGTTATATTTCATGTATATATTGGCAGGATGTTTGAGAGTGGTTTCAGATCTGTAGGAGTTATAATGCAAATTCTAGGTTTTAGAAGATCTTTTATTTTTCAGACAATCAAATTTCAGTAATCAGTAGGCTCCTATCAGCATTCTCTCACTCTCTCTACCTCACTCAATTTATCTGCCCCGAATTCTAGATCTATCTATCTTCCTATCACTCTTCCTCCATCTCCTCTCACTACCACTCTCTATCTCACTCTCTCCTCTCTCCTCTCTCCCCCAAGATCTAGACTTATCTCTCTACCTCTCTCTCTCACCCTCAGACCCCTGCAAGGGGTGCTACGCTCAACCTCATTTTGGCGAGGTGGAGGCGGCACATCAGACTCCTAGGACTAGACCCTCTAGTTATATCTCTCCCCTATTTTTCACTAGAGCTAAGAAGAGGAAGATGAAAAATGTTTTGATGTAGTATTTACTTTTAGTTTTAGAAAAACAATTTGCTATTTCATTTTGTTTCAGTCTATCAGCCACCAGCATTCCATAAGAGAATGCCATTTTGTACCCAATTTGTGTTTAAATCAATCAAATATATCTAGACTCAGCTTGTTTCGTTTGTGTTCTCATTTATTGACTCATTGGATGCATCTCCTCACTAAATTTTGCAAAAAAAATGCATTTCTAATTAAATTTAAGCAATTTTTTAAGTTGCCGAGTTTTTTGCCGAGTTTTTTTCCAGGCCTTGGCGAGTTTTTGCTTTTGGCGAGTAGTTCAACTATGGTCCTATGCACTGCTCTTATTTCATTTGGGCTTTCTCTATGATAGCAATCATTATTCCTTGGAACATTTGGACTGTTCTATGACTGATATAGCATTTATGGACTGTAATTCCTTTGTATCTTCTCTATAGTCACTTCATTGCTTGATCATGACTGCTCTTATATATTGCTTCTTTGTGTTACCATTGCTTATTTTGAGTGTATGTTCTGATGCTCTAATCACACGTCTTTGAACTGTTCTCTTACTGTTGTTGCTGACCTAAAACTTGCTTATGATTACCCTCATGATTTGTCTCTTTTGGTCTGAGTTTTTGGGAAAACATCTTGAGATCACTGTGGCATGCTTCCTTGACTTCAAAACCTTTCATCTATCCCTGCAAACTGTGTCCTCAGACTGCTCTATTCTTATCATGCTGCTCCATGGTTGTTTTGATGATCTAAGCTTGTATCCTTTTAACATTTTGAAGGCCTCAATGCCTCAGAGTGTATCTTCAAGCTACTTTTTGCCTCTGATCACTGCATTTGCGCAAATGACTGTATCATGATTCACACCAATTTGTTCACCTTGTAAAAGACTCTGCAAACTATTCTTGACTCTGACATTTCATGGCATTATCTCTGCTACACTTATGACAGTGATATTACTAATTTTCTGCTCACTGTCACTGTACTTTTTGAATGCTTCATTGCTATGTGACTTAAGACAGTCACTGTTATTGTTCCTTCATCTCAATCATGTTTTCTAACCCATAAGAACCTCCATGGTTGGTATACTGTCATTGTGGTGAAGATCTTTTATATTGTAAGCTTTACCACATAGCTCTTACTTCACTTTTGTGATTTGAATGGAGTTTTGCAGAAAATTTCAAATGACAGCATGTTCAAACTTTCTCACAGAAACCCTAAGGCCCCTTGAAGAGAAAATCTTTAAAAGATGGAGAAGAAAATACGAATCAATCATCAACTAACATGCAGCTCCCTATTACCATATCCATGAATGAACTCTTTCAACAAGTGCTAGGGATGTCGACAAACCCGTAATGTGCATGCAGTCTGCTCATAGAGAACTTTGAATGCTCCTCAACATGTAGGGTTTCAGCTGTTACAATCCTCCCAATGCCCTTTATGTGCATGCGGCTAAGCCATGATTCTGGTATCAGAGATTGTTTTTAATCATGTAGACCACTTGTCTAAACTTGTCGTAACACCCCTCTTTTGTGTCTTGCTTTTAACAACTACTTATAGCATCAACATGTGATAAAAATCGGAGAACATGAAAAAACAGTGTTGAACTTGTGGGATTTAATGACTGCAACATAGCACAGTGTTGTAACTTCTGATCTACTGTTTAGCTCTATGTTGTTTTATATACAGTTTAAAATATTAGGACTAGGCTAGGTTCATGGTAGTTTATCAGGCTGGAATACTTACCATTTATATTTTATTTTTTCACTCTTTAAGGACTCTCAGGTAGTTGTGTAAATCTGTCATGTGCTCTGATTTATTCATCTGATTGACACTAACCTAGTCTATGTTAGAGTGAGTTAACTAAGTCCCCTCCTTATTGGGAGTGCTTGTTGAAAAATAATTGAATTAATAATCGAATGATATTGAGTTAATTAATAACGAATATACAAGCATATATAAAGGAATTACAAGACAGTGTTCTAAAAAGAACGAACCGTTAAAGTAAAGCTTAAAAAAGCTTAAAATGCTAAATAAAGCTAAAAAACTTAAAACTAAAAAGCAAACTATGCGTTCTTATAAAAGAAGCAATATCTGACTAATGACTAACTAAATGACCATTAATAGTACCACAAAAGAAGGTTCTAATACCCTCCATTAATGGTCATTGTATCAACTAAGTATCCGACGGAAGACACTACAAGTCTTTTGATCATAAATGCAATGCAAATAACACTTTGCTGCTACGAAGACCCTCCCAGGATATGCAAGTGTTAATGACCAAGAATAGCTGATTCCGGATGACTAATGTAACACCCTCACACGCGAATTATAGAAGCCCGAGACCATGATTTTGAGGAAAAATTGACAAACCCTTTTGTAGAAGAGTACTAAGCACTAGCAACTACAAAACAGATTGCAAGATACCAAGGTTGCAGATGTTCGCCCCGACAACTCTAGGTGCGACTCAAAATTGACTGCATCAAAGCACAATTTTTGATGAAAAAACCGTTAAAACCTTAAATTTGGAACCCTCCAAAAGAGAATTCATGATTTTTGAGGAGAAAACCGAAAAACCAAGAAATCTGAGGGTTACAAATCATCGGTTTTGTGGAAAAAACGGTAAAACCCAGATAACCAAAATCCCACGCAAACTTTGCGGATTACAAATGATAATTTTTAAGGAAAAATTATAAACCCTGTGAACAATTTTTGAGGAAAAAATCAAGCGAAACCCTCCCATGATTTTTGGTGCGAAAAAAATCAGAAAATCGATAAAGATAATTTTTGTGGAAAAAATTAACAAAACTGTTGGTGTACGTTTTATCATATACCGAACATTAGAATAAAAATGTCCAATGACACTCTATCCTCTCTTGAAAAATCACCGCTTATGTTAAGATTGCAAGAAGATCATATGGCGATTCCAAGGTTTCTTTTGTTAGGTCTTGACGCGTGTATAAGCTCAATGGGCGTTGTGATATGTTGGTAATACACAAAGGGACTTACGCTTGGATTGTTTACAACTTTGGAATTTAGACGGGTTTATCAATTGGTGCTCCTCTTTTTTGGATTTTTGGGTTGAGACTTTCAAAAAGGATAAAAAGGATAAGGGTTTAGAAGTCTATTCTACTCCTATGAATTCAAGAGACGATATTGATTTGGTGAACTTAATAAACCGCACTTTGCTTCGCCTCACTCAAGACAACTACACAAAGCGGATGCAATCTTCAAGGAATGTGCTTATGATCAAAAGTTTAAGCATACACAAAATGGAAAGCTCAGACTAACTTTGCACAATGAATAAAAATCATCTATTCATCAAAAGTATGAGTGGCGATACACCACGAATCAATACTTATCAAATCTTTCATTCAATCTTAACAACATGAAATAAAATCTAACTAAGGTGTTGAAGAAATTGAAAACCTTGCTAATCACTCAAATAATAGAGATTACAAAGCTTTAAGAAAAAGCACACAAGTAATGTATTATTTGAAAATGACCTTGCAACAATATTTCAAAAACCTCACACTCCCCAAATGAGAGGAGGCAACTTTATATAGGCACACAAAAAGTTCGAATGGCCGAGATCAAACAACGATCAAGGACCCAGATTGAAAGATAAAAACCCTAATTAGGGTTCCCCAAAACTCTAACAGTTTGAACAAAAGAGAAGGAGACAAGTGGCGTAGCTGCTAATTTCACTGAGGTGGGCATCCAATTTCCTTTTCAGTAGATGCAATGTATTTGGACACTAATGGTCGAACCTCTTCCATGGTGACACTTGGCAAACTGCCAATTTGGTAATCAACCATGTCCACGTCTTCAGTACATGTGGCGATAGTGTTTTCCTAGTCAACTGCCTGTGTTAGGAAGTTCTCATCAATGAGTAAGAATCTCGAAATCCTCATGAGATCATTCTTGAGAATCGGTCCTGAAACTTTGAAGAAGTTTCCTTGAATTTTGGCCCTCAGATTCTTTGCACGTAAATGTTTTTCTCGCACTTCCTCTTGCTGCAATATCTCGACTGCTACGAGGAAAACCTTGTCTTGAATACTTCTGACAATCTTTTCAATTTCTAAACACTTAGCTTCGGATTTCCTCAAAGATTCAACCTTGGTTGTCAAAGCAAAGTACCAAGTGCTGAAATCATATCTATCCCCTGACTGAATAATTTCTCCATCTACCAAATCCTACTAAGAAAGTCCTTTGATGGTCTTCAAGTGTTGGATTATTCTGTTTTGAATCTCCTCAACATCTTCCCAAGCTTCAGCTATGTCTTGAATTCTGCTTAACAAGAAAGAGGTGGAGTCATATGCTGATACCAAGTTTGCAACAAGTATATCAGGATGCTCCAAGGCATCAAAAGTCCATCCTTTGGCCTCTTTGAATGTAGTCTTCATATCCTCATAATCCTTCATTTCTTCTAATGGAAGAGGTGCGGGAGGAGCAACTGGTACTTCCCGATCAAGTGGTTTTGTTAAGTGTTGAACATACTTCTTCCATTGTTTGTTCTCAACTTCCAATCTTTTTCTTATTTCAACCTCTTTGTTTAGCCTCTCCTTCATGGATTTGTAGGTATCATCGAATTCATGGACTTCCTAAATCTTGGTGGTCTTCCCCGAACTTATAGTAGTGACCTCATAGTCCTGCCCTTGGTACTGGTACCTGTACTAATCTGAACCTTGCACTATCCCTCTGAATCAAAGAGAACTTCTTAGCTGGTTTAGGTGGTCTTATTTCAGCTGGTTTATTTAATTCAGCCAAGAATGCTTCTGTGTTCTCTACTCTATGAACCTCTTTAGGAACCTTGGCTTTCATTCTTTCCCTCAACCAATTCGGGATGGTTGATTGTTCCATGCCACTCTCATCAAAATTATCTTCAACTTCCCTAGGTATAGTAACTATGCCGTTGAGGAATTCTCTCTGAGATTCTGGGTTCTCAACTTCTAGAACTTTGGTGAGAATACGGGGCTGACTTGGTTCTTGAACCATTTTCTTTATGATTTCCTCAATTACGGGAGGAGTAACTTCTGTCTCACTAGCTCCCATTTTACTATCCTGTTCTTGTTCATCAATTTCAATTCTTACTAGAGCAGTGGATGTAGCGCTTATAGTCAAATGACCTTTGCTGGACCTGTGCATTCTGCTCACATCTGCATCTCCAGTGATTTTCTTTCCTTTAGCCCTTATGGAATTCTCAGTGGGCTCTTTTCTCTTCCTTGACCCAACACTCTCTGGATTCTTTGGGTTATTCGATGTACTCCTATGATTCGAAGACATGGACTCATTAGTCACCACAAGATCATAGGTGAAGACAACGTTCCTTGCTTTGAGCTCTTTTGTTCTCTGAGCTGCCCACCATTTGGAGTATTCGATCACAGGTTTCATATGATCACTCAATTCAGATCTTTTAGATTCTATCCAATCAACTAGAGCAAGAGGCTCATACTTCAGGGTGGCATAATGTGGCTGCTCATATTCATTGTCTTCCTCAAGTTGGTCTGCCACTCGGAATACCTTAGATGCCCTGATCAAGCTCAGTGGGATCCTAGACCAAAATCTCTTTCTGATCTCGAAGTTATCAGTTGCATTAGCTCAATAATCTTCTAGGTCTGGTCTATGCTCGAACCTCTCTCCATCAACTTGTTTTATCTGATGAAAAGGATCGAAATGGCCTCTTGCTTGATATTGAAAGAATGGGTACCATTGAATCTCCTTGTCGGCATGTGTAGCATCTTGGGCTGATGGACATGTCTCCAATCCATTTCCGATATTGAGAGAAGATGCACCTGTCTTTTGTTTCCTTCTTTGCACAATCATAAAGTTTTCCAACCGTCTTACTACTTCAAGTAGCACCATTCTGTTTGTAGGAAACATGGGTAGTCTATACGGCTGTCCGAAGAATCCCTGGATCCTTAAGTAGGTGAACCTGGGATATTGGATATACCAATACCCAAACCTGCTAATAAAGTCTTTTGACTCTTGAGAGAGTCGCTGGTGAAGACCTCCTTGAAGGGTTCTCGTTATATGCATTAGGAATGCATCATTAACTCTTTTCAAATGGAATTTCTCCTCTAGGTGCAGTTGTGGATAACAATCATAGACAACGAACTGGTACTCCTTATTTCCAATAGCTCCTCTGCACACAAGGCTTCTATATATGTATGTCCTGGCTAAATAATAGATCAAATAAGGACTCATATAAAATGTTCTATTCTTCTCCAAGTTTCTCAATTGATCATCCAAATTATCACTGATGATCCTAGCTGATTTCAACATCTAAACGCCAGTAGTTACCTCATGGATAAAATAGTACATCCATGGCTCGAAGGGAGCACCTTGCTGGCTGCCCATGACTCTATTTAGTAAAACGATGAGGTCTACGTAATCTTCTTTGAAATATGCCCTCACAAGGAGCTTAGGTATCTTGGAAACACCTTTCCTAGGTTTCTCCAACCATGAATGGTTGATATTAGCCTCATATTCTTCTACATTGTTATTGTATAGTTGGGTTGCTTCATCCCTAGTCATATAGATTGTGTTGTGGCATTCAGGGATGCGGAAGGCCTCTCTAATTGCTAATTTTCCAATATTTGTGAGAATCTTTCCATCAGGTGCCACTATCTCTCTATTCTCCGGGTTATAATGCTTGAAACACTCTACTATCAACTCAGTGTATTGCATTGTTGGAAGGAAAACAGCAGCCTGCACTATACCATTCCGCATCATCTTTCTTGCTATCACTGTAGGAAGTTAAGTGTCCGTGCTGTGCATCCGTTTTTTGAACTCCTTAAGGTTTATGTGCCCTAGGTTTGTATCTCCCACTTGCTTCCACTTGGAGTTCATTTTTGATTCTGGAGGGGAATCTTTGTCAACTTGGAACTTCATCTTGACCTTGCGCGATGTTCCAACCTCCGAGGTCATCCAAATCTGTAAAAGAAATTAATAAATTCAAGTTAGGGTTTGCATTTTAGGTGTGATTTTGGAGTTTGGTAGCTAAGTATATCATGATTTGTTTTTACTTTCTTTCCAACACTTAGACTTAAAAAATGAGGTTTTTCAACATTCTAATATTCTGAAAATCTTAAGAAAACCCTTGAAAATCACCAAACTCAAGAAGTTCAAGGTCTGATTTCAATAAAAAAGCAGAATCTGAGAGCAAACTATGTCCAAGAAAATTCGATTTAGTTCAATCTAACTGACTTATGGAGCAGAAAATGAGTAAGAGAAGAAATAAAATTCATTGTATTTGTTCTTTCTCTTTGAAAATTTTAAAAGAATCAGGTAAGAAACCCAATAATCTGCCCATAAGATACATTTTCACCTTCGAAAGAATGAGAAAGAAGGGAAAAGAAGCTGCTTGAAGGTAGAAAATTAGAGGTCTATCTCAGAAAATCTGAGAATCTGTCCTTCAAACAGTCAAGGTTCTTTCAAAATCTGTGTATGAACTTGTGAAAAATTGTTGAAAATCTCAGACTTATACTTGAAATCTCCTTTGAAATCACTTCCAACCTGCAAAAACTCTTCAAAATGTCCTTCACCTGCACAAACTCTCTCTTAAACACTCTCAACTTGCTCTTGAAAGTTCAAACTTCAAATGAAGAAATGAAAGAATGAGGAAGGTATTTGTATTAGAGTTCGAATTTTCAATTAGAAACTCAGAAATCTTCCAAAAATTTGTTTCTATTTAGTCCTCAGTCCTTCGAATCTGCAAAGAAAGTTTCTAACTCGAACCTTAGTTGATTTGTCATCCCTTATCTAGTTCGAACTCTCAATCTCAGTTCAAAAATGCAAGTTTCTAAATCAATTTTTAGTTATAGTTCGAACTTGATCTTCAATATTCTCTTTAAAATAAACTTTCTAATCCTGTCTCAGTTCGAACTTGAATGGGAAATCTTGCTAACATCATCTTCTTTCCTTCCAAATTAGCAAGTATCTTATGAGGGCGGACTTCATTGATTTCATTCTTCAAACTTAGGCAGACTTCATTGAAGTGTTTCTATTTGCAAGTGAGGTAGGGCGAACTTCACTCATTCTTTGCACCTCTGGCTTGCTGTCTCCACACACTTCAAGGCGGACTTGAATTGTTTCTCTTCCTCTTCACCTTACATATGGCGGACTATGTGAGTTTCTTTCTCCATCATGGGGCAGACTTGGTTATTTCTATTCCTAGGTGAAGGCAGACTTCATCAAACCCGTGCACTGTGTATACCTCTTCAAGGCAGACTTTGCTTGACTTGTGCACCTCATACATGGCGGAGTTCATTGCTTCCTTGACCAAGTTAAGTCCCTTCCAAAGCGGACTTCATGACACTTATGCACCAAGGCGAGGGTGAACTTTCTTAACTTCAGGAACCTCATATATGGGCGGACTTTGCACAAGTTAGGAACCTCATCCATGCTCCCTTCATATCCTTTGGGAGGACTTGATTCATTGTGAGACCCATTCAGGGCAGACTTTGCCTAAGTCTTGACCCGTTGATCTTCATTGCTAGGCGGACTTGATCAAACTTATGCACCATGAGGTCGAAACTCAATCTTCACAACTTGTGCAATTCTTCTCGGATTTGTTTGAAATTTGAAAACCACTCATCATTCATCCATTGAATTCCTCAGGATCCCTAAAATTTAGGAAATTGGTTTTTTTGAACGAAACTTGAATTTCGAAGAATTTTGATGATCATTTTTAGTGAATCTCAGAGCCAATAACGCAAACCCTAGATCCCCTTTCCAAAAATAGAAAAAGCAGCATCCCTAAGAAATAGGAAAAACTTTCTAAAAATAGTCATTTCAGGGATCTTGCTTAAAGTGCCAAAAACAAAACTTACTAAAAAATAGGAAAAAACAAACTTTCCAAAAATAGAAAGTTGTCCAAATCCACTCAAATCAATTGCAATCTTCGTCCTTCGGCCTTTCTAGGCACTTTGACGGTGTCTAGACTCTGTTCTGACCTTAGTTTGCATAAATTGACTCACAACTTCAAAACTTAGACCATTCAAAACTGACAAAAATTGGCAATATCGATGCCGAAAGGTCACAAGGCTCTAACAAAAACCCTCGAAAGCAAGAAAAGGGGGAGGGTCCCCATTCTCAATGGGGTGATGTGTGAAAAGGTCACAACAAAAACCCACAAAATTATTTTTAAAGGACAAAAATTATTAAAAAAGCCCACGAAATAATTTCTTAAGAACAAAAATTATTAAAAACCCATAATATTTTTTTTAAAGACAATTATAAAAACTAAAATACTGTTTTTTTAGGGAAAAATATAAAAACACCCGAAATAATTTTTTATTTGAAAAACTCAAAATAAATTGTCGAACCCACGAAATACCAATCGTTTGGCAAAAAGAAACCATAGTCATCACGCGTAGAGAAAAAGGCCCTAACAGAGAAAAAACGGCACGGTAACAACACATAGGCGCAAAAGAATCACGCACTGAGCTGGGCAAAAATCATGCAAAGAAAGAACACAGTCGCGCCACGTGCAGACAAAAATGACATTTACAGAACGAAAAAACGCATAAAATATAGACGTCGGCTCTGAAAATTCACGTCACGTTTTTCCCACCCGAAATCTGCAAACAAAAACAGGCGAAATGCAGAGTCGCTGAAGGGAAAGAAATAGGTCGCGTACAGGAGGCTGCGCGGAAAATTGTGTCATTGGCCCCCCATAAAAATGCTTCGAACACAAAAAAAGCCCATAAAATCATTGTCGGGTGTAGAAAATGTGCAAAAATCACAATTGCTGCCACAAAAAAAAAGATGCCTTCACCTCGCAAAATCTCTAAAAAAAATGAGCCGCCCAAAACCTTCGCAGAAGACCACGAACTCTTGAATATTCAGAAACGGGTTACGATTTTTTAAAAAAAAATCCGCGATTTTTTCTATTTTAGAAAACCTGCGTGCCAAAAATAAATCGCAGCTTCAGACAACCTACACACAGGCGTGCGAAAACCAGAGAAGAAATCCCATGTGAAAATCCTAGCTTTTCTCCAACGCGAACCCTCAAAAATCCTGCAACAATTTTTTTCATAAAAAAATGATTAATTTTTTTTTTTGGAAATAAATTCCAGGTAGGGACTTACAAATTTTTATTTAAAAATTTAAAAAATTCGAAATAAAAATTCGCCAAATCCTAAAATATCCCATCGACCTGCTCTGATACCATGAAAAATAATTGAATCAATAATCGAATGATATTGAATTAATTAATAACGAATATACAAGCGTATATAAAGGAATTACAAGACAGTGTTCTAAAAAGAATGAACTGTTTAAGTAAAGCTTAAAAAAGCTTAAAATGCTAAATAAACCTAAAAAGCTTAAAACTAAAAAGCAAACTATGCGTTCTTATAAAAGAAGCAATAGTTGACTAATGACTAACTAAATGACCATTAATAGTACCACAAAAGAAGGTAACTGACTAAAAGAATTAATTATTCTAATACTTGTGAGTTAAACTTTATCTCTTGAATTTATCATCTCCTTTTATGGATCCAAGAGGTTTATATATTTGTTACTCTGTCATTATGCTTGATATTGAATATAATTTTTTTAATTCATTTTCTTTGTTCTGTGATCACGTCTTGGGCAGATTTGTTGTGTATATGACAAATTATAACAGTTGACTTTATCATAGGCTTTGGAAAAATACATTTTTATGATTTTCTTTTTGGATGTTATGAAGTGATTAGATTCCTAAATATAATCTAACTTTTTATGAATTTGTTTGCCTTCAAGGAACCCCATTTGTATTGAATTAGAGAAGATAGGTTTGAGCCTGCTATTTATAGAGATCTGATGATGGCCTAAGAAGGTGACTGAAATTTTTATATCTTTTTTCTCATGCTGTTTTCACCAGAATATATTTTCCTTTCTGGGTTGCTTGTACAGCAGACTATTTCAACATTTAGTAGGATAGAAATGAAATGGCCCTCATTCTCCTTGATGGTCAATATGGTGTTCCTTGCCATTCTAGCCACTCATGCTTATGGATTTTTGTTGTGTTATATAATTCCTTCAACAAGCAATGATATAGGATGTTTCTGTTTCTTGTGGGCCTCTTACCAGGCCATGATTTGTTGACTTTCTGTTCAACCATGTTTTTGAAAATGTTGTCTTTTCAGCCAGAAGTGTTAAATTCAGAGGGTGCTGAAGGCATATTCCTCGACTTATCAGTGATGCACTCAAGCTGGGCATATGGTCTGCCCCCAATACTTTTGGAACCTCAACTCTATTTCTCCTTTGACAGGTCAGATCGCCTTCCATGATGAAAAGGGGCCTGATCTTGATCCAATTACTTCCTTCTCTTTCTTCCTGTATGAAGAAGTGTTAAGATGTTTAACAGTTCCTTTATCTACCAGATTGTGAGAGTCTATGAAGTTGAGGATCAATTATCAAATCAATGTCAACTTGTGATGCCCTTTTTTCTGAAAGTGCTGGCATCAAAGTGAAGCTAAACAGGATCACTGACTTGGAAGGAATTAGGTAATAGATGCCAATCATGAAGTACCTTGAATTTGGTCTTGAGTCTGCTAGAGATGTTTTGTTTTTGGTGTGAAGCTTTTGGCAACTTTTGCAAGAAAAAGCTTTGTCTTGTTTCTTCTGTTGGTGAGATGTATCTAGTGTGGGACTAGCAACCAAAATCTCAAAAGGTACAAAAGGATAGAAGGCATAGTTGACTTTGAAAGGAGATAACTTGATGAGATATGGGTAGGTTCATTGTAGTTGTGCTGAATGATATGCTTGTAGGCTTTCCTCTAATTTTGATGACAGATGCAAAATAATTTAATTTTCAGGTATGATGTGTGGGAAAGATGTTCCATAAATTGTTCCTTCTCTCTCTTAAAGAATGATTCTTATGATTTAGCATTGCCTGTCTACCAGAGAGCCCGTCTTTGCAACTTTGATGTTGTGTGGTAGTTGTTTTAGAACTCTCTTATCTCTGAGATATCTCTCACATTTTAATGAATTTTAAACCTGCACCAATGGCCTGTAAATTTGCATTCGTTTAGTGATGTCTGGACATGCATGGCTGATGGTCAACTTTCATACCTTACATGATTTATATTCTAGATGGGAGAAAATCAGACTAGCACACGATGATATACCATGTAGTTTTCTGAAATAAAAACCCTGTTATATATACCTTAAAAATATTAGACTACATCAGTGACATACTTTCAACTCTTTCACATTACTTTACATTAAATATTTTACATTTTGGGTTGGATCTTATATGAATATTAAAAGCACACAATTTACCTTGCAGGTTATATACATGGCACTAGTTGGAACATTTCCCTTCAATGCATTTCTTTCGGGAGTACTATCATGCACTGGAACGGCTGTGCTTGCAGGTAGAAGTGTATTCTTCATTGTTATTATTGATAGCAAAATTGTGTTGGAGAACAATCTTTTTGTTAGTAACCTTTCAGATTTTCTTGCAAAGCAAGTCATGTTCATTGATAAATGGTTGCTTTTCCAATTTTTATGCATATATAGTTTGTTTACGGATGCAAGTCAACAAGGAAAACAAGGAATTCAAGGTATGCTTTGCATATTATCAACTCCCCTCTTTCTAATGAATAAAAGGAAATATAGTTTTAAAGATTTTTTTGTTTTGTATAGCATCAAAAGTCTACATAATTCTATATCATATTTATGGTGGTAGTAAGAGACATGACATGTTGGATTTGTATCACAGGATCTTCCCCCAGAAAGAGCATTTGCAGATTTTGTTCTCTGCAATATTGTACTTCACCTGGTGATAATGAATTTCTTAGGTTAGTGGACACATTTTTTTAAAGTGCAATACGGAGAGGCCATAAAAAGAAATGAAGGACAAGTGGCCACATTCATGAATAAACATGAGAGATTTTTGTTTAGAGGAATAGTATAGGCATGCATGTAGTAAATTGTTCAACTATTGCTGGGTTATATGGCATTGAGTTTTGGTTAGTTAACCGAAACTTAGGTTATTAATAAGTTAATTTTTAGTGTTTTTGCTCATTATTGGATAGTCCTCACATAGCAATATCTTGAAAAGACAAATATAATTTAAATCAGAATATGTTTTATCATGTAACTCCGTATGGATAATTTATTTTATGTAGTTTTGTTGTTGGACACTCTTTAAATACAATTTTGAACATAAGTTGGCACTCTTTGAACACTGAATGTTTAGATATTGATAATATTGAATGAGGCATATCAACACGAACCTCAATGTATGCTTTTCATGAATATATGTGTAAAACTAATGCATGGCATTTTCTTTCCGTGTTATAGGCATGTTAGTCTGGAGTTAATAGCTTACATGCATACTGTACTTGACTATTTTACATGTAAGAAATTGCTATGGTTTATCCAACATTTTGAATGAAACTTGATTCCTGAGAGCATCTACCTTCATGTAGTTTTGATTATCGTGCAGCTTGCAATATAACTTATAATCTGTTCATAATATAATTAAATCATCCTACCTGATAACAAACAATCATGAAAAGACTACAATAATAAGTACTGAAGGGTGTTTATATGAATATGATAAATAGATAAAGTGAGCTTAGAGAGTACGAGATTGTTTTGTAAAACCCACGCCAGAATGTCTGTATCTTCTAAATATGGCTTTCAAGCTCCAAGAAAGAGTACTTGTGGAGTCGTCAAAACATGGAAACTACAATCTACGTAATTGTGCCACTTTCATTTGGTCATGTTCTGTATTGGGTGCATCATGAACTGATCATGATTTCGAGCAATTTAGTGCAACCTAATGTGTGGCAAAATGACAACTGGTTTTATAGTCAAAGTCTCAAATGTATTCGTATATCACTATATACGAAAACAAAACAGGACACCAAAAAAATATAAGGCACACATGTAACTTGGAGGACATGTTATAATTTGATATTGATGCCCTTTATTCTTTGGTATCCCTGCTCCACGAGGATGTTATTGTGTGAAAATTGGTGTAACCCTTTGCAAATAGGTTTTGAAGATGCCATTGCATCCATTGGTACGTAGGGACTGAACTAAAGATCCTAAGATGCTACTTTGAATTTGCTGAGAGTAGGTTGGAGTATGGAAATGTGAAAATAATTTGGAGTTGCTATTAACCCTAAAGACAAATGAGAGCCAAGCAAGAGTGACTAAGCTTTGGAGGTTGTACAATTGTTAAAAATTGTCATAGAATCTAGTACAAAAGAGGCAATGTTGATCTTACATGGATTAACACACAATTCGCATGACAATGCTCATGTGCATTCTTTCTATAAATGAGATTAAGAACTTGACAAAGAGATGGGAATGCTTCACACTTGTTGATATAGCGTTAGCCCATAGGAGGCTCCTTTTTCTTTACCATAAGAAGGGGTGTTTGATTTTAGGATATGTTGCATTTGAGAAGATAGAGATGAGTGCCATATTTGCTTGTTAATGACAAATTTAACTATCCAAAATTGCTTAGGCTTCAGCAAGCCAAGCACTGATGACACAAGATTCAATTGTGAAAGTAGTTGGAGTCTACTTGCTAAAGAAGGATTTGTCTCTAGAAGATAATAAATTCCCTAAGCTCAAAGTGAGTTGCATTGCTCCATGAAAGGATCTACCTTGTTGAGGGATGTTCGATGGATGTTGCCTTGCCTATGCTTACTTCCTTGCTTCTCACCTTCGACCATGCTTTGATTGACATTGATGGGTGTAGACACCTAAAATTGTCCAGTTTAATTAAATAAATATCTTTATTTATTTAATTACTTTAGCCTAATTTTTCAATTAATTAAATAAATCAAGATTTATTTAATTAATTAATTCATTTATCTTCTTCTAGTCTTATTTCTCATTTAATTAAATACTTTTATTTATTTAAATTACCTTTTTCTTAAATTATCCCACTTTTTCTATTAATTAAATAAATTTTTAATTAATTCATTAACCTTTTCCACCCATGACAAATGTCATTTATCTCTTAATTCTTACACTACTTACCCTCTCATTATTTTCTTATTTTCTCTGCTTACTTTCTAATCTTAGCCAACCATTTATCTTTTATATCTCTCAATCTTATCCATCCATTTCTTATAGTGTCTTCTATATAAGATGTTTCTTTCATTATCAACCCTAATCATTCTAATCATCCTAATCGGTCTTTGAAGCATTCTAGCATTCGAACTTTCATATGCAATTTAGCTATCAACCACATTTCCGTTCTTTGTTGAGTTCTTGTGCACACAAAATCTGAGAGCAAATATATCAAGCAAGATCAATGGAGATACGAAGAATGAAGATTCAAACCTTATTGGACATGTGATGGTACAATCTTTGTGATTTTATTTGATTTGCATTGTCTTAGGTAATCTTCATATGTTATGGTGGATCTTTGTTGTTGTTAGGCTAAGGTTTTGTGGTCGAATCTATTTAGTCTTTCAATATTGTTGTTTCCATTTTCACCATAAACATTTTGGCACGTCCCGTGGGACATGAATTTTTGTTAGATATGTGTTTTTTGCAAGTTTTTCTAACCCTATATTGCTATTTTGTAAAACAATTTGGAGAATGAAAATGTGAAAATAATTTGGAGTTGCTATTAACCCTAAAGACGAATGAGAGCCAGGCAAGAGTGACTAAGCTTTGGAGGTTGTACAATTGTTAAAAATTGTCATAGAATCTAGTACAAAAGAGGCAATGTTGATCTTACATGGATTACCACACAATTTGCATGACAATGCTCATGTGCATTCTTTCTATAAATGAGATTAAGAACTTGACAAAGAGATGGGAATGCTTCACACTTGTTGATATAGCGTTAGCCCATAGGAGGCTCCTTTTTCTTTACCATAAGAAGGGGTGTTTGATTTTAGGATATGTTGCATTTGAGAAGATAGAGATGAGTGCCATATTTGCTTGTTAATGACAAATTTAACTATCCAAAATTGCTTAGGCTTCAGCAAGCCAAGCACTGATGACACAAGATTCAATTGTGAAAGTAGTTGGAGTCTACTTGCTAAAGAAGGATTTGTCTCTAGAAGATAATAAATTCCCTAAGCTCAAAGTGAGTTGCATTGCTCCATGAAAGGATCTACCTTGTTGAGGGATGTTCGATGGATGTTGCCTTGCCTATGCTTACTTCCTTGCTTCTCACCTTCGACCATGCTTTGATTGACATTGATGGGTGTAGACACCTAAAATTGTCCAGTTTAATTAAATAAATATCTTTATTTATTTAATTACTTTAGCCTAATTTTTCAATTAATTAAATAAATCAAGATTTATTTAATTAATTCATTTATCTTCTTCTAGTCTTATTTCTCATTTAATTAAATACTTTTATTTATTTAAATTACCTTTTTCTTAAATTATCCCACTTTTTCTATTAATTAAATAAATTTTTAATTAATTCATTAACCTTTTCCACCCATGACAAATGTCATTTATCTCTTAATTCTTACACTACTTACCCTCTCATTATTTTCTTATTTTCTTTGCTTACTTTCTAATCCTAGCCAACCATTTATCTTTTATATCTCTCAATCTTATCCATCCATTTCTTATAGTGTCTTCTATATAAGATGTTTCTTTCATTATCAACCCTAATCATTCTAATCATCCTAATCGGTCTTTGAAGCATTCTAGCATTCGAACTTTCATATGCAATTTAGCTATCAACCACATTTCCGTTCTTTGTTGAGTTCTTGTGCACACAAAATCTGAGAGCAAATATATCAAGCAAGATCAATGGAGATACGAAGAATGAAGATTCAAACCTTATTGGACATGTGATGGTACAATCTTTGTGATTTTATTTGATTTGCATTGTCTTAGGTAATCTTCATATGTTATGGTGGATCTTTGTTGTTGTTAGGCTAAGGTTTTGTGGTCGAATCTATTTAGTCTTTCAATATTGTTGTTTCCATTTTCACCATAAACATTTTGGCACGTCCCGTGGGACATGAATTTTTGTTAGATATGTGTTTTTTGCAAGTTTTTCTAACCCTATATTGCTATTTTGTAAAACAATTTGGAGAATGAAAATGTGAAAATAATTTGGAGTTGCTATTAACCCTAAAGACGAATGAGAGCCAAGCAAGAGTGACTAAGCTTTGGAGGTTGTACAATTGTTAAAAATTGTCATAGAATCTAGTACAAAAGAGGCAATGTTGATCTTACATGGATTACCACACAATTCGCATGACAATGCTCATGTGCATTCTTTCTATAAATGAGATTAAGAACTTGACAAAGAGATGGGAATGCTTCACACTTGTTGATATAGCGTTAGCCCATAGGAGGCTCCTTTTTCTTTACCATAAGAAGGGGTGTTTGATTTTAGGATATGTTGCATTTGAGAAGATAGAGATGAGTGCCATATTTGCTTGTTAATGACAAATTTAACTATCCAAAATTGTTTAGGCTTCAGCAAGCCAAGCACTGATGACACAAGATTCAATTGTGAAAGTAGTTGGAGTCTACTTGCTAAAGAAGGATTTGTCTCTAGAAGATAATAAATTCCCTAAGCTCAAAGTGAGTTGCATTGCTCCATGAAAGGATCTACCTTGTTGAGGGATGTTCGATGGATGTTGCCTTGCCTATGCTTACTTCCTTGCTTCTCACCTTCGACCATGCTTTGATTGGCATTGATGGGTGTAGACACCTAAAATTGTCCAGTTTAATTAAATAAATATCTTTATTTATTTAATTACTTTAGCCTAATTTTTCAATTAATTAAATAAATCAAGATTTATTTAATTAATTCATTTATCTTCTTCTAGTCTTATTTCTCATTTAATTAAATACTTTTATTTATTTAAATTACCTTTTTCCTAAATTATCCCACTTTTTCTATTAATTAAATAAATTTTTAATTAATTCATTAACCTTTTCCACCCATGACAAATGTCATTTATCTCTTAATTCTTACACTACTTACCCTCTCATTATTTTCTTATTTTCTCTGCCTACTTTCTAATCCTAGCCAACCATTTATCTTTTATATCTCTCAATCTTATCCATCCATTTCTTATAGTGTCTTCTATATAAAATGTTTCTTTCATTATCAACCCTAATCATTCTAATCATCCTAATCGATCTTTGAAGCATTCTAGCATTCGAACTTTCATATGCAATTTAGCTATCAACCACATTTCCGTTCTTTGTTGAGTTCTTGTGCACACAAAATCTGAGAGCAAATATATCAAGCAAGATCAATGGAGATATGAAGAATGAAGATTCAAACCTTATTGGACATGTGATGGTACAATCTTTGTGATTTTATTTGATTTGCATTGTCTTAGGTAATTTTCATATGTTATGGTGGATCTTTGTTGTTGTTAGGCTAAGGTTTTGTGGTCGAATCTATTTAGTCTTTCAATATTGTTGTTTCCACTTTCACCATAAACATTTTGGCACGTCCCGTGGGACATGAATTTTTGTTAGATGTGTTTTTTGCAGGTTTTTCTAACCCTATATTGCTATTTTGTGAAACAATTTGGAGAATAACCTTGTGCAGCTAGGGTTTTAGACATAAAATCAAGATCTTGGAGAGATTTGATCTGATCTCACAAATGGCTACGACTTTTTGTATCAAATTTTGTTTGTAGGTTGAAGATAGTATCAAGAGCTCTCAAACCAAAATTCAGATCTATTGGAGCATATTTTAATTTTCTATGAATTTTTTATGAATTTTCATAAAAAATTAATTTTGAGAGCAAATGAGCGAATTTTTCAGATTTTCTTATATTTTTGGAAATCCCTCAGAATTATACACAAGATCTGTTCTTTGTGATTTTAATTTTGATGCAAAATATTTCCTTAAAAATTGGATTTTTAAAAATTAGGGTTTTTCATTATTTTGATTAGATCTCACAATCTGCTTTGAATTTTGACATGCAATGTTTTTTGCAGGTCAAAAACATTATTAGACGTGCTTAATAAAAAAACCAGATTTTTTGGAGCATATTTGAATTTTCTATGAATGTTTTATGAGTTCATAAAAAATTAATTTTGAGAGAAAATGAGCGATTTTTTAGGATTTTCTTACATTTTTGGAAATATCTCAGATTAATACACATGATTTGTTCTTTGTGATTTTAAATTTGATGCAAAATCATTCCTAGAAAATCAGATCTTTGAAAATTAGGGTTTTGTATTATTTTGCTCATATCTCACACACTGCTTGGAAATTTTGCAGGAATTTTTTTATGCATGTTTGGAAGGTTATCATGAGTGTCCAGTAAAAATTTCAGATTTGTTGCATCAATTTTGCATTTTCTATGAATTTTTTATGATTTTTCATAAAAAATATTTTTTGGAGCAAATTAGCAAATTTTTTAGATTTTCTTACATTTCTGGAAATGTCTTTAAATTTTACAGGTGGTATATTTTTTATGATGCAAAATAAAACATGGAAAATCAGATCTTTGAATCTATCAAAAAAATGTCTTGTCGAAGGCCCCTATTTCACAAAGTCTTTTCGATCTAAAATTTACTTAATTTGTGTGCTTGCAGAAGGGGTAATCATTTGAAACAACCCAAACTACTAAAAAATCTTTGTTGCAAGACCTTGACAAGGGTTTTTTGATCTTCATTTGTGTGCCTTGTTTTCATAGACTAGCAAACACTTCAATTGGTACACTAAAATTGAACCAGTGTCTTTTGTGTCTTGAGCAATAGGCTCTTTTTGTTTAATCTTTAGAGGGCATGTCTCCCCGTGTGGTCATTAGGACTACCAGTGAAGAGAGAACGACCCAAGTGGTAGCGAGGAAAACCCACCTCTTCCGAACCATTATAAATAACTGTATCCATGGTGAAAGCCATGGGTAATGTGTGCTGATTAGTTCATACTGACACTGTCTCCCTATAACCCGTTTGATCAAATTTATTTGATCATTTATAGAGCGCAACCCCTACCGACTGGGAGCCTTCTGTATTTACAGAGTTGAAAGTGCCACATGTATGACCACACGAGCGGATGCCCTTACTAGCGCCTTTTTGTTTTAGAAAGCCAAAATCCTTCTAGTTGTTTGGTTAGGAGGTCAGACCTCTGGAGCGACCCACACACATACGGTTCTTAGTAGAGATACAAAATTCGCCACATAGAGTTTTCATGGGGACTGATGCTTGGCTACCCCGGAGAAGTGAGTGCCGAGGGTGGAGCCAGTGGAGTCAAACATCTAAGTATCCGCTCTAAATAGTGTAGCCTCGGGGGAAACCCCATGTGGGATCAACAACTATTGTCCTGGCCAGCCATAAGAATTGTGCTTTGATGAATACTAAGAGGGGGGGGTGAATTAGTATACCAAAAAATACCGAACTCAATCTCTTAAACAATTTAGCAGTTAACCGGTATAACAGATTTACTAACAAACTGGTTAAGACAAATGCAAACCAAATAACAAACAAAACATTCACCCACAAGAGCACAATCACCATAACACAAGAAGTTTTGACGTGGAAACCCAAATGGGAAAAACCACAACGAGCAGAAACTCACAAGTAACTATCTGTAGAATAGAAACTAGACCGGTTAAGGTCATACAATGTTCTTCACCAGAACAGATCCTGTTAGGAATCTAGATCTCTGTTAGGAGATAAGTCCTGTTAAAGACTACCTTGTGAGAGGATTTCAGATTCATAGTTGTGAACCACCTTGTTAGAGGATTTACAAAGGCTTTGCTGGGCCTACCCGGTTAAGGGTTTCAGACTTGTCGAAGATATGAGTAATCAACAAGTAGATGATCTAGATACTAGCACAGTATGTTTGGTTAGATCCTTGATAACTCATTGTTAATGCACATTTAACATTACTTCATTCTTCAATATCTCCACACTCTGTTTCGTCAGACAGACCTAATCTTCTCTTCTATAATCGCACATACAAAACCCTCATCAACTACTAAAACCCTAGACATGATGTCTTTATAAAGGAGTCTGATTTCATGTCGGTCCAATAGGATTACATTACAAGTTCCTAGGTTCAGTGCATCTAAACACATTTGGTAACACGACACAAAATCACTGCCAAAGTGTCGGTGGATGATAACTCATCACAGAAATACCGGTTGGTAACTCATCACAGAGTAATACCGGTTCATACAATTTACCGATTATCGGTTGTCAAAATGAAGACTGGAAAAATGTTAACTACCACTTTGTTCCTTCGTACCACTTGAGATCCTCGAACCGCTTGAGGTCTTCATATCACTTTGGGTCTTCAGTCAGTTTGTGACCAGTAAACACCTTCTACAAAACACCGATAGTCTAAAGACTATAATACATAATACCGGTTGGAACAATTACCGATTGAGCATAACTCATTCATAAAGAAAATGATCTCAAAACAAGTGTGTGTCCATCAATGACAATCACAACATCATTAAAATGCCAACAATCTCCCCCTTTGGCATTGATGGCAACACTTAGGAAAATTTTGACATCTAAGTGTTTTTACAACAAAAATATGCCATAATCAAAATTACTCCCCCTAAGCATATACACTATCCTTTTTGCAGAAATGACAATGTATACTACTTCCTTAAAAAAGGTAACATAAAAGTATACATAACATTCACCAAAATTTGAAATACTACTCCCCCTTTGCCAACAATGACAAAGAATTGCAGAATAACCCATGTTTCTCATTAACATTAAAATGAGTAAATGTTTATGACAATAATGAGTGAAACTTATCAAAAACAGATTTAAAATCCTGCATAAAAGTCTTCATGGCTGATGACCATGACTCAAGTAATGAGGTAGCAACCTTACTTTCCGTCTGCATCTATGATACCTGTTCTTCCATGGCATCAATTGTACTAATCTCTTGAGTTACCGTTAAAGCTTCTAGATTGAGAAAGCACTTTTGAAGAATTTGCAGTTTGGGTAATAAAACCAGTTGAAGCTCTTGCAAATCTCTTGTCCGATTTCTAATCTCCAATTCTATCCTGGCAGACTGAAGTTGATACTGGTGAACAGTTTGCCCATATGTAGTGAAAGAGTCATACGACATCTTAAAGTTGCTTATGTATGTCTGCAAATCAAATTGCAGTTTATCTTTTTGGGCAAGCACATCATCACAAAATAGATGGGGTTGGCTTATTTTGCTCAACAGTAGTTTTCCCCTTCTCTTCATCTTGTTTCCTCTTTTCTTCATCTTGTTTCCTCTTTTCTTCATCTTGTTTCCTCTTCTCTTCCTCTTTCTCCGCTTTCTCTTTGTCAGCCTTTTCCTTGTCCAGCTTCTGTTTCTCTGCTTTTTCTTTATCCTGTTTCTCCTTCTATGTGTTCGGAGTGACATCTTCACCATCTAAGGCGTCCATATCTATAGTGTCAACCTGTTCTATAGCTGGTTCTCCTTCGCCATCAAATGCCTCATCCGGTTTTTTGGTTTTCGTTTCCTGTTCAGCTTCTCTATTTGTTTGAGCAACTTTATGCATTTTCATAGTGGCTTTAGTATGGAAGTGTGTGTCTTTCACTACTTCAGAGGCTTTGCCTTCCAGTAGCAAGAGTCTTCTTCTTCTCATGAAGAAGAGACCTTTGTATCGGTCCATGATTTCAAACAATTCGAGTTTGAAGCATCAGGGAAGTATCCTACAAAAATCTTTTCTTTGATCTTATGTTCTCTCTCGATGGCAATGCACCATTTATTATCTAAAGAATTGTACAAAGAATCAGGTTTCTCAGATCTAATTTCTAATGGCGACCGGTCATAAACACATAAATAATTAATGATTTCCTGCTCTACTTCTTTCTCACTATCGACAAAATCATCAAAATACTCCTTCAAATCACTAAGCAATTTTCTTTTAATATTCTTAATAGTCCTCTGACAATGTGTCATTGGCTTATAAGAAGAGACGCTAATATTTACTGGTGTTGATGATGCAGGTGCATTACCGGTAGTTTTTGCTTTCTTCCTTGTTTGCCTGGTCTTCTTAGGCTGCACTTCTGGTTCTGTATCCTCAGACTCCGGTGAGTTGCTTTTGGTCTTTCGCTTCCTTTCAAATACTTTAGCGGGTGCAACTTCCGGTTTTTTCTTGGCAGGTGACCACTTGGTCACTTTTGGGTTGGCTGAGGTAACCGGTGCCGATACCGATGGCACTGCCTTTCCCTTTTTCATTGAAGGTTCTTCAACCGGTGTTACCCTTTCCAAGTAGGTGCCGGTTCTCTTTTTCTTTGCATTTAAAGGAGAGACAATCAGGGTAGAGGCATACCCATCTAACATGTCATACATCATCTCATATCCCATAGGTTCTACTTCTTCCTGTTTGGGCTCTACTGCTTCCATTATGCACTCATCTACTTTAATGGTAAAGTAGATGTCCTCTTCATATTTCTTAACAATGTCTCCAGATATCCTCATCCTTTGACTCATCTTTCGCTTGAATTCATCAAAGTATTTATTCAAGACTTCAAGATATCTAGTTCCCACTACTTGGAGACTTTCCCTAATTTGTTTAGTGACCGATTGGTCAGCAGACCATTGAATATCACCGACTCCCAGGAAATAGCCTTGAAAGTAGAAAAATAGACCTACCAAAAGTTGTTCAAACTTGAATCTTAAGGCACTGTCCTGTTTGATGGACTTCAAGTTTAATAGAAGTTGCTTCTGCAAACAGGTGCATAGATCAAATGAGGTGTCCTCCATGATCATTCTCTAGGCGACATTTACCGCAGCAACAGAGACAAAGTTTATTCTATTGGCATAAAACGTCTGGTATCCAATCACCATGCAAGCATACTTGACCAACTCATCTTTGATGGTGTTGATGGTCATTCCCCGTTGGTCACTCAGAGAACCGATGAGCTTAGTCATTTCAGTCTTGATGACTTTCCTAAGGGCTGGCACCTCACCAATGTTGCAGAAACCGGTGACTACATGAATTGCTTCTGGTGTTATGTCATGTGTCCTCTCGAGATACATCTTGTCGCTATGCACTTTGCTCAGGATGATGCGGATGTGCTCTTCCGTGAACTCTTCAAGAAAGTAAACCGCATTGTGAAGTTTCTTCTTCTCCAGGATGCTGTATTTCGGTTTGATCTTCTTGTCATCCCCATAGAACAGACCTAGCTGGGAATGAATCTCTAGGGACCCTAGGTCTTCTAATTTGCAGTCGATGTACCCTGAAATATCTCCTTTGACAATGACTCTAGCAGGTATTTGGGACAGGGCATTGTATTTCATTTTCTTTGAATGAATTCAGTTGAGTCCATAGGTACACTAGAACTGGAGTGCGATGCAGAAGCCATGATTAATTGATAAACAAGAATTTCGAGAAATAACTTCAGGATTTTGAAATTTAGGGTTTGCTAATGCAGCTTCGCAACACACCACTTTAGTTGCTGGATTGACAATATCTCTAAATTCTTCTGCAAGATTTGAACTCTCTCAATCGCAAGTCGAATTGCTTTTTGTCGCTCTGCACTTGAAAACTTTGCCGATTGATAGGTAACATAAACCGGTTAAGGTCTTTTACCAATATAAACCGGGGGTTCAAATATTTCACCGATATGCTCCCCCTAAGCTTTTCTAAAGCTCAGTTTGTTGGTTCAGAGACTTCCACACTAGGTACAGAAACCGGTTCATCTTGTGACACTTCTTTAGGTTTCTTTTTCCATGTTTTATTCATTCCCGCTTGAATAGTTTCAACGTCAATCTTTCCTTCTGGAGTGATCGTTATATCATCTGATAGGTTCTTTCTCATTCTGCAGGTTCTCGCAGGGTGTCCCGGTTTGTTGCAACGATAGCATACCATTCCAGGTGTTCTCCATGGTCCATTGTTCATTCTACCATTCTTCCTTCTGCATGTTGCAGCAGTGTGACCGCTACCATGACAGATCAAACAGGTTGCTCTCCAACCGTTTGCTGCTTGATAGCCACCACTACTTGACTGATGGTCATAGGCATTATACCGGTTTGGATTCTGGTTCACAGAGGATTCAGGAAAAAATCCTTGAGTCCTTTGAGGGTATCTCCCAGTGTTGTGCATAACAGACCTGCATTCAAATGCTCTATGCCTAAACTTGTTGCATGCATAACAGTTTCCATTGAATCTATTGGATCTAGGCTTATTGTTTAGAAAATAAGGAAAGTTATTGTAGGCCTTATTTCTACACACATTAGCAGTATGTCCTTCTTTGAGACAATTAAAGCAAACAGGTTTAAACTTTTGCTTACCTTTATCCTTTGATGTCAGTTGCTTCTTTGATGCTACATCTTTTGTTCCAGAGGTCTCACCTTCCTCATAACCGGAGAAGCAAAGTCCAGTAGTATTCTTTACCGGTTTTGCTAATTCAAGCTTTTGCTCTAGCTTAGCAGTACTCTTATTGAATTTGGCAAGTATCTCCTTTGTCTCAATGAGTTCTTTGGTAAAAGAAGCATTGGATTCCTTCAATGTTGCATTCTCAGAAATAGCCATGTTTAGTTCACCTTGCATTTCTTCTTTTTCCTCTTTACTCTCTTGGAGATGAGCGGAAAGAGAACTGATTTCTTGCTTCAGCTTGGAGATCTCATGATCTTTGTCTTTTACCAGATCTTTAGCTTTCCTTCGGCTCTCAAGCTCTTGACACATTCTGATAGTCAGTCCTTCTAGTTCTCTTCTCAGGTTGGCATTGGATTCATTCAATTTTTCAACTTCTTCAACTAGGGCATCCATGTCTGCTTCATCAGAAGAACTATTTTTTAGTAAGCTCCATCAGTTTCTCAGCATGCTCTCTTCTTTTGCCAGAGAGGCTTTATATTTGACTTTGAGTTCATCATAGGCTTTCTCAGTTTGAGTGAGACAATGAGTAAGTTCCCTCATAGTGTATTCCACCATATCTCCTTCCAAGTGGTTAGACTTATAGAAAGGTTGGCTCTGATACCAATTGATGAATACTAAGAGGGGGGGGGGGGGGGTGAATTAGTATACCAAAAAATACTGAACTCAATCTCTTAAACAATTTAGTAGTTAACCAGTATAACAGATTTACTAACAAATCGGTTAAGACAAATGCAAACCAAATAGCAAACAAAACATTCACCCACAAGTGCACAATCACTATAACACAAGAAGTTTTGACGTGGAAACCCAAATGGGAAAAACCACGGTGAGCAGAAACTCACAAGTAACTATCTATAAAATATAAACCAGACCGGTTAAGGTCATACAATGTTCTTCACCATAACAGATCCTGTTAAGAATCTGGATTTATGTTAGGAGATAAGTCCTGTTAAAGACTACATTGTGAGAGGATTTCAGATTCACAGTTGTGAACCACCTTGTTAGAGGATTTACAAAGGCTTTGCTCGGCCTACCCGGTTAAGGGTTTCAGACTTGTCGAAGATATGAGTAATCAACAAGTAGATGATCTAGATACTAGCACAATATGCTTGGTTAGATCCTTGATAGCTCATTGTTAATGCACATTTAGCATTACTTCAGTCTTCAATATCTCCACACTCTGTTTCTTCACACAGACCTAATCGTCTCTTCTATAATCACACATACAAAACCCTCATCAACTACTAAAACCCTAGACATGATGTCTTTATAAAGGAGTCTGATTTCATGTCGGTCCAATAGGATTACATTACAAGTTCCTAGGTTCAGTGCATCTAAACACATTTGGTAACACGACACAAAATCACTGCCAAAGTGTCAGTGGATGATAACTCATCACAGAAATACTGGTTGGTAACTCATCACAGAGTAATACCGGTTCATACAATTTACCGATTACCGGTTGTCAAAATGAATACTGGAAAAATGTTAACTACCATTTTATTCCTTTGTACCGCTTGAGATCCTCGAACCGCTTGAGGTCTTCATACCGCTTTGGGTCTTCAGTCAGTTTGTGACCGGTAAACACCTTTTGCAAAACACTGATAGTTTAAAGACTATAATACATAATACTGGTTGGAACAATTACCGGTTGAGCATAACTCATTCATAAAGAAAGTGATCTCAAAACAAGTGTGTGTCCATCAATAAAAATCACAACATCATCAAAATGCCAACATGCTTGTCTTATCTTAAACATTCAAACGTTCAAGATCAAACATCAAAACATTGTGTCTTTTGTGTCTTCAAGTGTATGCAAAATATTTTTACATCAAACAATACACTTTCTTTTGAGTCATTTTGAGTCTAAACACTTACAAACATTGAGTCCTCATCAACATTGTGTCCTTTTGTCATGAAAAACAGTCAAAAAATTCTGATTTGGTCACAACAAACAACTTCACAAATTGGAAAAAATTACAGTCCAACAAACAAGAGCAATAAGTTTCAGAATTCTTGAGCTTTCCAAAGTTATTTCTCTAGATTTTCATCTAACATTCAACCTACCTTTGGGTCTCACAAAGTTCATCATTGCTTTACACCTTGCATTACATTCACATTTGTCTAAACTTGAGTCAAAAGGTCACTTGCTTGTCCTCATCTTACTTTGTCAACACACTACATACAACAACATTTTCCTAAGTGATCCCTCATGAAAATCTATCACCTTTGGGTCTCATTTGGTGTTACTTAGAGTCAAGGTCAACTCACCTCATCAAGAGAAACTATCATCTCTTTGGAAGTCAGACCTACTCTACTACATATATACTTGGTCTTACACTTTGGACATTGCAAGTAAACCTTAGATTCATTTACATTCCATCCAAATCTTGGTCTTCCATACTCTTTTCCATTTTCATCTAGTCTCCCACATCTTGGTCAAGACCTAGTTCATGGTTGAAACCCGTTCCCAAAAATCTAGGAGAGAAACTAAAGAGGCTCAAGAGTCCGCAATCATGAGTGCCTATGAGTATAACAATGATGTCTTTTTCAATTCTTATCATACCACCTTACCTGACATGGATTCCTATTTAAACATTCCAAATGTTGAGAACATGGATAACACAAACAACAATGACACACATAATGACAATATGGACAACTTTTCCGTACATTCAGTAGAAGTGGAAGACTCCATTATGGATCCCTGTTTCAATCGATTGGTTGAGGAAACAATGAGGAGAGATAGACAATATTTCTTACAAGTGATGACACAAAGTGGAGCCAAGATCCCTCATGATTTTGACATGTCTCAAATAATGGAAAATCAACCTTTTCAACAATCTCACCTCAACATGGATCAAAGGAGGCCTAATAGTGGACGCAATAGAGGACCACATATTGTTCCTGAATCACCATCATCTTTGTTTCAAAAACTTGAGGTCCTACATACACATGGTCAAGCATATGATACTCACCTTCGCAAACCATTATGGAAGTCTTATGCAGAAAATTATACTCAATCACATGCCAATGCTAAGGACCAACCACCAAAGCAATTGGATATCCAAAGGCATGTTCAAAATTTGGACACAAGGAAACCCCGTGACAAATTTGGTGTTAACACACTAGAACAAACTCATGACATTCTTGTAGAGTATGGTATACATGGACAAAACAGATATTCCATTCCTCATCATGACTCTATACCAAGTGGTCCTTATATGCAACATCACTATAGACCCCCTCCATATGAACATGTGTATGATCAATATCATCCATATATGCAGTATGCTCCTCCTCCACCTAGTGCCTCGAGCATGGGATATGGTCTAAGAAGTTGATCTCCACCTAAGAACAATTTGGAGCAGCAAATTAAGGACTTACAAAAGAAAATGGAGGACATAAATACACCAAATCTAGCTTACACAATGAGAGACATATGTTCCTATCCATTTGAAAAAAAAAATTCCAATGCCTCCTTTTCCTACACATTTCGTGACACATAAGTTCAATAAGTACAGAGGCAAAGGATATCCTAAGGCACATATAAGACAATTTTTTATAGCTTGCATTGAGGTAGCAACAGAAGAGACATATTTGATGAGATTATTCCCACAAAGCTTAGGTGATCAAGCTATGGAATGGTTTTCCCAACTCCCACCTGGAATTAAGTCATGGGGTGACTTAGTAGAGGCATTTATCCAACATTTCTCATACAACATAGAGACAGACATATCAGTCACTACTTTGTGCAACACCAAACAAAAGGATGGAGAATCTTTTTCATCATTTTTACAAAGACGGAGAAATCTAGCTAGCAAATGCTCTTGTGAAATTTCACAAAAACAAATGGTAGAGATGTTCACCCAGAATGTTAACAAAGACATTGGTTATGATTTGAGAAAAGCTTGTTTGTCCACCTTCAAGGAGGTCATTGAAAAAGGATTAGCAACAAAGAAGGTCCTAATTGAGCAAGGCATCGTTAAAATATTCAAAGAAAACAAAGAGGACTTTAAAGGAAAAGACAAGCCAAGATTTTGGAATAAAAACAAGAACATAGTCAATGATGGTGTTGTTGATGCTAATACAATAAGACCCAAAATCATTTTTTCTGGATCAATCTCTACAAACAATCAAGTGAATACTCAAACAACTTCCAAACCACGAAGGAAATACACCCCATTGGGAGAACCACTGGAGTCAGCTTTCAAGAAGCCAGTGGCAAACAAAATAATAACAATTCTAGATATGCCTCCATATGAGCCAAAGGTCAAACCAAATTGGTGGAAAACGATGAATACTGTGAATATCACAAGAGTAAAGGCCATAAAATAGGAAATTGTCATCGGCTGAAGAACATTATACAAGATCTTATTGATAGAGGTGACATTGAGATTGAAGGACACTCATCCAATCAAGAACATGAGATGTTTAAGGAACCATTCCTGAAACATGACTAGGGAAAAGGCAAAGCCACAGATGAACAGACCAACTATACCAGAGCATCCTATAACTATGATTCAACTGTTAATCACATTTCAATGGACAATTATGTCTCTACCATTATCATCAAGGACAAAACGCCTAAAACTTCTACCCCAAAACCCAAGGTTGTCCTAAAAGGCATTGGATCTTCTTCCAAACCTACCTCTGAATGTAATGTTACAACTCGTCGAGGTAAATTCACTTTGCAAGGTGCTCCAACTAAAAACACCGCTTCCTCATCAACCAAACCTGAGTATGACCTTGTAGAACAGTTAGGGAAGACACCCACGCTTATCTCAATCCTTGAGCTCTTATGCATATCCCTTACACATAAAGCCATTCTTGACAAAACTTTGAGAGACACTACTGTCTCCACTTATCTGAACGTGGACCAGTTTCAAGCCATGGTGGGATACCTTTCCATTCCACATTCTCTTACATTCACCGAAGTTGATGATGCCTCCATAAGCCAACCACATAATGCACCTTTACACATTGAAGCCTTCCTACACAAGCATCAAATAAAACGAGTCCTGATAGATGGAGGAGCAGGTCTGAACATTTGTACATTGAACACTATTAAACAATTGGGATATTCTGAAAAGGCTATGAACTCTACAAACAAAACTACCATCAAGGCATATGATGACAAAGAGTGCTCATCCAAGGATACAATCACCTTGCCTCTCAAAGTTGGGCCAGTTACAAAAGAGGTGGTTTGTCAAGTCCTATACCTTGATCTCACATACAACATATTGCTAAGACGTCCATGGATTCATGAAATGAGCGCAGTCCCATCTACATATCATCGATGTATCAAGTTTCCACACAATGGATTTGAAGTGACCATCAAAGCTGACCCAAATCCATTCATATATTGCAATAATTTGTGACCTAGATATGAAATAACAATTCCATCCAATCGAGAAGTTGTTCCTTCATCAACATATGTTGATCCCGAATCCTTGAAAGCTTCTATATCAAAACAAGCATAGATCAAAGAAAAGTTCAAGATTAGAGACATGGGATGTGTTGAGTATATCTTTCATGTTAATCAACTCCCACTATCTCCTAACACATTTAGTCGACAGGAACAACCTACAAACAAGTTGCAATGTCGAAGAATTGGGTGTGAACCACCTAGTGTTGTGGCTACTAAGTCTGAATGCGAATCTCCTCTAGTGGTGCAAGTAGCTCTTGATTTCAATAGTCCTAAGAGTGGTTTCAACGAAGAATCTATTGAACATATCGCCAGCCCTCTTGAGAACTCACATAGATTTACCATTTCATCCACTCATTCCATTTTCACTCCTCTCCCAAACTTGGATCACCAAGAATCACAAAAGCCCTTACTAATCGGGGATCAACAATCAAGCTATGAAAAGAAAAATCTAAAAGTCAAAAATAAAGAGAAGTCCTGTAGTCCAAATCAAAATCAAAAGCTATTGGACTCTACAAAAATCAAGGTCAAGGATAAAAATCCTATGAAAAAAAAATAACAAGAGTTGATCTCCCCTAATATCAAAATAACTGGAGGCAAAAGTTCTAAAATTTTAAGTCAAAAAGCACACTTGTTGATCCTTAGTCTCCATCATGCTATCCTACTTTCACTTCTTTTTACAGTCATAAACCTTCATAACTCATCCACTTGTTCCGCACATCCTTTCCCTTCTAGCGATACACCATGGACCTTTAATGGAGCTTCCTCGAAGGACTTTGTTATCAGGGATGCCCAAACTTCTTTAGGTGACACACATATGAGCCTATGTAGTTCACACTCTAGTAATTTTTCCTTAGTTCCTTCATCAAGGAAGACAGTCACTCTGAGATACACATCATTCAATCAAGGAATGACGCAACTACAATCATAAGGTTAAGCCTCATACACTTGAGGTGGGTGACTTAGTTTTCAAGGAAAATCCTAAGAATCAGCAAGATAGAGAGAAGAAGGGAAAATTTGAACCAAATTGGCTTGGTCCTTACATCATCATAGTGACCTATGGATCTAGTGCATATCAGCTCTCAACTCCAGATGGCGAATCTTTGGATGATCCTATCAACAACATGCACCTTCGTAGGTTTTACACATAGCTCTTTAGAATATCCTAATTCAAAAAAAAAAAAAATAAAAAAAAAAATTCAAAAATACAAAAAAAAAAAATCAAATTTTTTTCAAAAATACAAAAAAATCATAAACATAAAAAATCGTTACTTGGTGAAAACCTGGCAAACGGGCGCCTTGTGACACAAAAAAATTGAAAAAATAAAAAAGTAAAGAAAAACATTTCGTCCAATGGTGAAAACCACTTCGGTGGCACCCTGGGCAAGTACCATGGTGAAAATCGGGTCACCGACACCATGCGTAGAGACATTGCTCATCCCTCCTTCAGGATTCAATTCCATCCTTTCACTTTGTACACACTCATAGCCTATTCATCCATAACACACTTACTCATTCCCATCATGGCTTGTTATTGATCTTCCTAAGATTGGTTAGCCATTCATAATAATCCCTTCATTTTCACCCCTTTCCATCCATAATAAATTAGCTCCTATTTGTGGCTAAGGCAAATCCTATGTCTAGTGATGGGTGTGGAACTGAGAGCATCACATGTTTTGAGGAGTACAATTTCTTCCAGTTTTCTTCAGTCTATCTGCACACAATCCACAATAAAGCAGCATTTGCATCATAATCCGCAATAAAGTTTCGTCTTCTCTGCAATAAAATATCAGTTGCATGGATTCAGTCAAATTTCAGATGAGACATAAGCAACAATGGACTTTCAACAAACTCAGACAACATTATGGTTCAGTGCTATCTATCCTTTTGTGAAAGTAAACATTGTGACCACAATCAAATAGACTTATACAAGTGATAAGAGACACTAAACTTGAGGACTATAGTGATGTTGGTGTCGAGTCTTGGTTTTCTTTTGATTTTATCTTTTGGTGACATGTCTTTTAGCTTTTCCGGGATGTCTCTGACTAGAGATTCTATCTCCAGGATGTCTTTGACTAGAAAGGCAAGGATGGGGTATCGTCACCTATTTTCTTTGCCGTCTGTAGATTGTCTCTTAGTAATGCTATGACTTGTTCAAGAATATGAGGACATTGAGAGTCTAGTATGAACTGGGGCATTCCTTGTTTGCGACTGTCTGATCTCCATGCAAACAGGTACAATAACTTTCTGGGTTGAACATATGCCTCGATTGTCATAACCTACTTTCCATAATAAAGCTCAATGATGATAACGCACAAGAAGCTCTTTCACTTTCATATCTTCTATCTTCCATCCCCCTTTCTTGATTGACCTCCATCATCCTTCTTGAGTCCGTGTAGTTTGCTATCACACGACTGAGTATAATGACACACCAAAAATATTTGCATTTCATGTAGTTTATACCTGCATTGTCATATATAAGCATTTCATACATACATATAGATATCACAATTGCATCACATCCCACACACAACTCATGTTAGCATATTTTTTTACATTCTCATCATGTAAATAGTCATTTGCATTATCATATTCATTTGCATTTTATACATTCACATTTGAATTTTCATAACATATAAAACATAAAAGAATAAAAATATTGCATTCCATCATGTACATATTTGCATCCATATCATAAAATCATCATCATAAAAAATATAGAAACATCACATAGGTACACATGCATATAGCTTCTGTAAGGATGCATCATCTCATATATATATTTCAAAAATCTTAAGTATCATGATACAATGATGTCAAAATACATATGGCTACAATATCACCGGAAGGTGTCTACATCATCATACAAAATGGTACAAAACTTATACATAGGGAGCCCTTTAAGGCTATGATGAACTCCCTCCCTCAGAGCCGGTTGGCCCCGACGGAGTGTGAGCCCTGGAAGGACCCGCCCCAGGATCATCTCTCCTACCCCCTTTATGTGGTGGTGGTGGAGGACCCATGACCCCACCACTAGATGTTTGTCTCATGTCTCTCCCTCCAGAGGTCATCATCGTCCATGATGGTCTTCGGAAGCTCCTAGCCCGTTGATCTAGTGGCACCACTCCATAGTACAGGTCTCTCTAGTAGGCTATCTCCTCCCCTACCCATAGAACATAGGCGTATCCAACCCCTGTGTCCTCTACTGCCTGTCTCCCTACCCTTAGTACTATCTCGGCTTCTATATAGTGCTAAATAGCTTGATCCCTCTCTCGCTCAGTATCCCTCATCTGTCTCTTGAGCCTAGCCGCATCCCTCTCCAGATCCTAGATCTCATCTTCCTATCCCTAGCAGATCTCTCTCAAAAATAATATCTCATCCTCCTCCTCTCCTCCCCCATCACACAACTAACCCTTGTGTCACCATATCTAGATAGAGGAATCCACTGATCACTCCTGCCAACACTGCTGGTAGTGCTAATCATGTCCGTGTCATAGTATCCCACGCCACATGTCCATCTCTCATCTCCAATCCTGGATCTTGGAACACTCGTCTCAGTGCATCCTTGTCTTCGTCTCGATCATAAGGAATTAACTCCCCATCAATTAATATCCTTAGTATCCTGTATACATCCTCTAAGGTGAAGATCATCTCACCCATTGACAAATGAAACATGCAAGTCTTTGAGTGCCATCTCTCAGCTAGCGCAGTAAAAAATCCCATGTTTGCCTGAAACTCAGGCATATACATAATATATCGCAAGCCCCTAGCCTCAACTACTGCTCTATCCTCGAATGTCAGCTCTACTTGCAAACTCTGAGTCAAAGGGAATCTCTCCCATGACTCCAGCATCGGTAGGTCCTCCTGCAGCCAAGCAAATCAACTGTGTCAATCCTAGTAGCATTCCCTGTTCATCACAAAGTGCTGCTCTTTTTAGTACTCCTTGTTCATCATAAAGTACTGCTTTCTATCCTAGTGACATTCGCTGTTCATCACAAAGTGCTTCTTTGATCCTATCTTTAGGGCACCTTCTTGAGTGTATCCTTTGAAGTAGCTAATCCAATTGGCAACGTATGTTCTATCACAAAATTGTCAATTTCTATGGTACTCCCTAATCATCACAAAGTGCCTTGATCTATCCTATCCTAGGGCCTCTGCTTGAGTGTATCCTCTTGAGTAGTTTCCTGATTGACAACGTATGTTCTATCACAAAATTGTCAATCCTAGCCCTATCTGCTATCCTAGTCTTCCCTAGAGGACCTGCTTGAGTGTATCCTCACAGCAACTTATCCAATCGACAACGTATGTTTATCACAAAATTGTCGATTCTCCCTTGAAGACATAAACGCGCTTACATACTTCACAAATGTGCCTATCCTGCATAAACACGCCTGAACTTCATAGACATGCTCGCATTGATCACAAATGTTATTACAATCGTAGACGCGCTTGGCACCAACATAGACAAGCCTAGCCTACCCAGACGTGCCTGGCACCAACACAGACGCGCCTTAACGTTTCCCCCCCCACTTGACATTTTTCAACATTTCTAAAATGCATTTATTGTACTCCCTAGCATGTATTTATGACAACAATTAATGCACCAAAGTGCAAGGAGGTTTTATGGTACTTACCGGCTCTCCTGCATCTGCTGGCCTCTGAAATCGACGAACACGATCGAATCTATGCACCAATGCCATTGCTGCTGACTGATCTCTGCTCTCTCTTCACTCTAATCTCTTAGTTGTGTGGATGACAATGAGGATGTTTTCCCTCATAGTCTATCTTATAGACTACCCTAGCCCTAGTCTCTCAAGTCAATCTTCTTTATCCTGTGACTCTGTCACTCTATCCTATCTTGTCAATCATTTCTAGCCTTTCTTTCTTATCAAGAGATTGTCTACGATCTTTCTAGACATTTTCATCCAATCTCTCGAGGGGGCATATCATTCCCATCTTGGGGCAACTTTTCATCAATTTATCTCTTCTTCTTTGAAACAATGCGACAAGCTGCATTGTCTCAAAGAGGGGCAAAATGTAGACACCTAAAATTGTCCAGTCTAATTAAATAAATATCTTTATTTATTTAATTACTTTAGCCTAATTCTTCTATTAATTAAATAAATCTTTATTTATTTAATTAATTCATTTGTCCTCTTCTAGCCTTATTTCTCATTTAAATAAATACTTTTATTTATTTAAATTACCCTTTTCCTAAATTAAATAAATATTTTATTTATTTAATTGATCCCACTTCTTCTATTAATTAAATAAATCTTATTTATTTAATTAATTCATTAACCTTTTTGACCCATGACACATGTCATTCATCTCTTAATTCCTACACTACCTACCCTCTCATTATTTTCTTATTTTCTCTACCCACCCTCTAATCCTAACCGACCATTTATCTTTTACACTTCTCAATCTTATCCCTCCATTTCTTATAGTGTCTTCTATATAAGGATATGATTCCTTCATTATCAACCCTAATCATTCTAATCATTCTAATCATCTTAATTGATTTTTGAAGCATTCTAGCATTCAAACTTTCATATGCAATCTAGCTATCAACCACATTTTCGTTCTTTGTTGAGCTCTTGTGCACACATGAAATCTGAGAGCAAATATATCAAACAAGATCAATGGAGATAGGAAGAATGGAGATTCAAACCCTATTGGACATGTGATGGTACAATCTTTGTGATCTTATTTGATTTGCATTGTCTTAGGTAATCTTCATATGTTATGGTGGATCTTTGTTGTTGTTAGGCTAGGGTTTTGTGGTTGAATCTATTTAGTCTTTCAATATTGTTGTTTCCACTTTCACCATAAACAATGGGTACTTTTTCTCTTAATAGTACCCAACATTTACTTGAATATGGTATGGATTTTGTGAGGAGGAAGTCCATCTTGGGTTTCTGCATAGTGACCATGATGGAATTGACCCACCACCGAAAAGATGGTGGAAAGAAAGTTTTTCATACAATTTCGAGGATGTGGTTGACCATTTCTTTGCTGTTTATTTCATTAGCCATGGTCAGATCTTCGTGGATTTTTGCTTTCTTATGGTTTGAGACAAGGACATGAAAAGCTTCAAGCATTTTACCCAACTAAGAGGTAAAGAGCATGTCTAATGCATTTTTGCATGCCCTAGTATCCAAACATGATCAAGTTAAAATTGTTAATGTAAATAATTATTCATCATGGATATTATTACACTTTACTTAAGTTAACTTAGGATAATGCATGTCATCATAGTTTGGATATGAGACACTTAGGGAAGTGTGCACATAGGGATGTAGCTTGTAGGAGAAATTCCACCTTTTGTGGTCTTATCTTGCTGTTACACTCCACATTTAGTGGGTCATCCACTTCTTGTGGAAAATTATATTATTTCACCTATCTACCCCTACTTTTTCTTACCTACCCTTGTTTCTCATTGAGCCACATGTCATGATTGTGTGCTCACATATCCATATGGCCTTGCCTATATATGCAGACCCATATTCATTATATTGGTTAATCCAGTTGATCATTTACATATTGATGAGAATACAGTTTTGTTCTTGTCATACTATTATCTCTCTTTTGTGCTTTTCATTGTGCCTTTGATCTTGACAAAATCTCACATGGTATCAGAGCTTTTGAAGTTTCATTGATTGGTTTTGAGAGACACTTTGGAAGGCTTCTACTTTCGGATTTGAGGTACTGTGCGTTTTGAAGGCATCCTAGAGCATTTTCGACCTCACCAGAGCGTCCGGAAGGCCGTTTCCATAAAAATCAAGTATAAACTCGACCCATTTTGGCGAAAGTCAGATTTTGGGTGTGGAGAAAAGTTTTGCCCAATTTGTCCGATACAGTACGAATTTTTCAAAATAATAATAATAAAAAAAAATTTCTAAAAAAAAAATATTTCATTTTGCAGGAAAAATTTTTATTTCGAAAAAAAAGGTGGGCAAAAATTTTTTTTGGATGTTTTTTTTTTAAAAAAAGGAGAAATATCTATTTTTCGGGTGGGGTTATTAACCCCACTCTTGTAGTAGTCCGTACTGCTGTGTGTGCAGAAACTGGGGGACCCGCCACGGAAATTGCCGCCGTCGGCACTATCTTCCTGACAGCCTGTCGTTGACCATCGATCGCTCTCCGCAGTAGCTCCACCCACCGCCATGATCTCCGTGCTCCGGTCACCCTGCACACCACCGACACCCTTTCCCGTGTCGTTGCCGTTCCTCCATTCCCGACAACCCTGTGCTCTTCGGTCACTGCAATGCACCTCGACCACCATGCTTATCCCCGGCCACCGTGCTACTCCTGTTGCATCCTCTCCTCCTTCTAGGAAGTGGCCCCCGATAGAGCTTGCTCCGACAACCTCGACAACGACCGCAGCCACCTCCCGCCGGCAACTGGGCCCACCACTGGTCATCGACCACCAGACCCAGCCACCGGCTCTGGCTCCAACCATCGGTCACTGGCTCCGGCAACTGGCCATCGGCCCACTGGGCCCTGTCAGCATTTTCCCTCGGTGAATCCACGCCCGCCATGTGGTAGGAGGCCACTGGCCTGAGGAAAAACTAACACGTCATACACTCAATCAACGCCACATCAGCATTTTCCATACGGTCAGCCAGGGGGTGCGATGACCATTTTGACAGTCAAACGACCATCAAATTTAACATAGTGCTTTGCTGACGTCAGCCTGTGTTAGCATCTTTTTGAAAATTTTAGACCCCTCTCCATTGAGCAATTTGGTTTTTTGGGCCAACTTTGGAGGCTCATAACTTGCTCAATTTTGCTCCTTTTTGGGTGCAATTTTTCTGACTGTCAAATTTAACACAATGGTTTGCTGATCAACATCTTTTTGAAAATTTTAGACCCCTCTCCGTTGAGCAGTTTAGTTTTTTGGGCCAACTTTGGAGGTTCATAACTTGCTTAATTTTGCTCCTTTTTGGGTGCATTTTTTTTATATTTTGGGCTAATTTTTCCTGCTCTCTGTAGTGGTGTGGTTATTTTTTGATTTTGGTGCACACATTTTTCAGAATTTTCAGATTCTCTTAGCTGTACCTGTCCAATACTCGATTTTGCAACTTCAAAGGCTTCGCTTGATCTCATACGACCTCCTTTTCAGGTGCTGTTTTTTTGAAAGTGCATATTTTTTCGTCTACTTTCATAATCTATGATTAGTTTTCAGAGATTTTGAGTAGATATTATACTTTCAGATATTGGTCTTCTTTGGCTTACTTGGAACTTGTAATTTGCTTGGATCTTAGTTTAGATATCTTGCATTATCAGTTTGAGTTTCCTTTGGCCTCTTTGAGACAATTGTAAAGTTGAAATCAAAAGCCCACTTTTCCATTTCTTGCAGTTGGCCCATTGTACATGCACTAAGTATAAAGTGCCAAATCATCATTTGGGGGGGGTGTCTTGTGTGATTGTGCCTCTCTTTCCTTGTGCTCTTTCATTTGGTTTCTATGAGTCCTCATAAATTTCCACCTTTACCTCCACATAATTATGCATCTTGGAAAATTAAAACATGGAGTAAATTAATGGAAAAAAGACTCACGCATTACATAGATGGAACAATAGCAACACCACCTGATCCTAAGGCTGATCCTAATGCTCAGTTAGAATGGCTCACTAAAAATTGCATGGCTCTTGGAACTTTGCATAAGTATGTATCAGATGACCTCATTTTTCACATTGAGAAGTGTTCTACAATCAAACAGTGTTGGGAAATGTTTCAGAAATTGTATGGTCAAGTTGATGAAATCAGAGGTTACAAGATTGACAATGAGCTCACCAACTTGGATCCCAAGAGTTTTGATACAATCCAAGATTATGTCACCAAAGCAAATGAGCTAAGAGCTAAGCTTAAGGATTGTGGAATTGACAAAAAGGATGCTTAGTTGATATTCAACTTGTTGGACAAGCTTGCACATGAATATGCAACATTTGTTTCTAGCTTCCAAACTCATCGTTTGACAGTGGGGAGTTCCTACACTATGCCTACATTTGATGCTTTCACAAAAATGTTGATATTGGAACAATCTAAGTTGTTGAACATGGGGCTTCTCAAGTCTTCAAAGTCCAAAACTTTGGTGGCTAATCAAGGGAGTCAAGGCAAAGATTCCAACAAGAAGAAAAAGCAATCTAAGTCAAAGCTACAACAGGGAAAAGGACAACCATCCTCTCCATCACAAGGTGATTTTTTATCGTCTTCCAAGAAGGGGACTTCACTTAAAGAAGGATAAACCAACTTGTGCTTATTGCAAGAAGTATGGTCATGATGAGCATCGATGCCACACCAAGCAAGTTGATGAGTTGACAAATATTCTCAAGAAAAATAACATCAACTTGCCATCCGCCTACAACAAGAAGGATTCATCTCCTTCCTCTTCCTCACAGTCTAAGGGAAAAGGGCAAGCATTTGTGGCTACAATAGGTTCTTCACAGCAGTGGATAGTTGACTCAGGCGCCTCTTATCACATGGGCTCTACAAAGGAGCAATTTTCTTCATTAGAGCCATCAAAGGTACCTCACATTTACATAGGTGATGATACACAAGTTGAGGTTGAAGGGAAATGTTCGATTGACATGGATGATGGCACATTTGAGAATGTTCTTTATGTTCCTAACTTGTCTACCAATCTTCTCTCTATCTACCAAATCACTCACTATGGGAATGGGAAAAAGGTTGAGTTTACACCTGATTCAATTGTCGTAAAGGAACTTGATAATGATGCATTAGTTGCAGTGGGACAAGTCAATGACAACTCAAGACTTTACTCATTCTCCCACTTTGTGCCAAATTCTCCTTCTAGTGCCTTGCTTACTCATTCAAATTCAGAAAGTTAAGTTATGGCATGAGCGGTTTGGTCACCTCAACTACCACTATCTTTAGCAGGTCAACACTAAAGACATGGTCATAGGTCTACCTCGAATCAGTTTTTCAGAGGGTGTATGTTCAAGGTGTTCCATGGGCAAGCATCCCAAGGAGAAGTTTGATAAGGGGAAAGCTTGGAGAGCTTTGGAAGTTCTTCAACTTGTTCACAACGATGTAGTAGGTCCATTTCTATCACCTTCATTTAGTAAGGCTCGCTATGTCCTCACCTTCATTGATGACTACTCTCGCTTCACTTGTGTCTACTTTCTTTTTCATAAGAGTGAAGTGTTTGACAGATTTCAAGACTTCAAGGCTCGCATGGAGAAGCAATTTGGGAAAGTGGTCAAGATTGTTCGCATAGATAATGGAAGGGAATATGTGAACAATAGACTTGAGGATTTTTGTACATTTGAGGGGATTGGTCTTCAACATTCTATTGCTTACACTTCACAGCAGAATGGAGTTGCAGAGCGCAAGAATAGAACTCTCAAAGAAATGGCTAGCTGTATGATACATGCACATTCTCTTGATCCTGCCTTTTGTGCAGAGGCTATCAGTTGTGCCACACACATCCAAAATTGGGTTCCTCACAAATCTTTGATAGGTATTACTCCTTTTGAGGCTTGGGCTGGTAGGAAACCGATTATGAGACATTTCAGAGTCTTTGGGTGTCCAGCATGGGCTCGCATTCCTTCGTAGAAACACAAGGCATTGGAAACTCAGAGTAGGCCTTGTCTCTTTGTTGGATATCTTAAGGGTGTTAAGGCATACCGATTGATGGATCTTGAGACACATGAGGTGTTCATTGAGAGGAGTGTTCATTTTGAGGAAAGCTCTCCTAGCTTAGCCTCTCTACCTCCTCCACCTTCCTCCTTTGTGGATAGTGATGCTAGTGATTTAGATGATGAGACTCCTTCAACCCTGACTCGCAGGGTTACACCTTTGCAAGGTCCACTTGCAGTTGAGGAGCCTCATTCTCCACCTCCACCTAGACCCCGTTGGGCTTGATAGACACTTGAGTCAGAGGGTTCTCTTGTTGGGGATCCTTCAGATACACGAAGGACTCGATCACAACATAAGGACCTTCCACATGCATACATTGCTACCACTTCCAATCCACAAACATTTCGGGAAGCATAAGTGGTTCCTGAGTGGGACCAAGCTATGGAGGAAGAGTATAGTTCCTTGATGAGAAACAACACATGGGAGTTAGTCCATCTCCCTAAGGGGAGAAAGATGGTTCGATGTAAGTGGATCTATCAGACCAAGTTTGCAGCGGATGGTAGTGTGGATAAGTATAAGGCTCAACTTGTTGCGAAAGGTTTCTCTCATGTTCCAGGTGTTGACTATACTAAGACCTTTGCGCTCGTAGCCAAGATGAACTCCATTCACTTGACACTTGCTATTGCTGCAACTCATGGTTGGGCTATACATCAGATGGATGTGAAGAGTGCTTTTCTTCATGGGGATCTTGATGAGGAGATTTATATGGAGCAGCCACAGGGTTTCATCTAGGATTCTTCCTTGGTTGGAGACTAAAGAAATCGCTCTATGGCCTCAAGAAGGCCCCCAGGGCTTGGTACGCCAAGATGGATTCCTTTCTTCTCTCAGCAGGGTTCACCAGGTGTTATTCTGATTTGAATGTCTACATTTTGCGACAGGATGACTCTCACTTGATACTTGTGCTCTATGTTGATGATTTGATCATTACAGGGAGCACCACATCCATCATTAGCAGGGTCAAATTTGCTTTGCATGACAAATTTTCTATGACTGACTTGGGTCTTTTGCACTACTTTCTTGGGATAGAGATTTCACAGTCACCTTCCGAGATGTTAGTGAACAGTTTTTTGCCTTTCTTTAAATTAAATTATTTCAAACCCTGTCACCTTCTTTGAAAGACAAAAGTTCAACTAAACAGTTGGGTAAGTGTGACATACACCACTTCCCTCTAAATTTTTGATAGGTACAGCTCCCTCCATTAGTTATTCAGGGAATAATCTAATTAAATTAAATTGGTATGCTTTTAACCTGAAAGCACATAAGGCTGCCTACTTCATTCTTGGATGAGAGGCTAATGGTTTACAAATATTTCAGAGAAAACTATTCTTCAAAATGCTTCAACATGAAAAATAGAGGTGATCAAAACAAAGTTCAGAAACACTGATTCAACATTTCTTAAAAATAGATAAGAGAAATAAAATCTCTTTTCAAACACATATATCTTACAATCACATAGAAAGGAGTCCCAAATTAATAACGACATCTATCATCAGAAAGGTAATTACAATCATTTAATTGGATTAATATTTGCAAAGAAATACCACTCCACGTATTCAAAACTCAAAGATTTTTCCTCCAAATAAAGCATATGATCTTTATATATATATGTATTTCATGCATCAAAGGAACAACAATACCCATATAAGTCCTTTCTAATTTCAGATTTCAAAAATAAACCGATGACTTCTTTTCCAACAAACACAAAAATTCTAAAAATCAAAATCTAAGCTACCTATTCTAACCCTTTCTCCCTCTATCTTCATCTAATTTATAGTCTTAAAGAACAAAGGAGGTCTCCCTTAAGACTCGACCTCCTCTGAAACAGTTATAAAAACGAACAGAGTATTTTAGGGACAGATGTCCCGAAGTCATTTGCAAGATCATGAAAACACATAAAATAAAAATAGAGCATTATCAACATGTCATGCTTCTTTTCCATCATCATCCTCTCCTCCACTTTTCTGGGCATCGTGGGTGGTTGCAAGTTCCTGGATTATAGATTGGGTCGGATTTTTCATGGCATTGATTTTTGCTTTTGTGGCTTCTTTGTCCCATCTGTGCTTCACCATTTTCTCGGCATGCTTCGGTAACTAATCGTTACCGATAAATGTCATGGACTCGATCCGAGTGACTTGTGTTATATCTTTGGGAGTAAATTGCCTTTGGCCTTAACTTTCTCCATGTATAGCCTAAAATCCTTTATTGCATCCTGTGTGTTCAAACCACAAATTCCCAGTTGCCAATCGTGGGCCGGATTAACCACTTTGTTGTCATTAACCAAGTTGCATTAGAGGTCCTGAAGTTCACAAATAGAGGTTCTAGCATCAAAAGTCACAGGCTTGAATGTGAGTACCCGCCAAATTATAGTATTCTTCAGTACAAAGAGTTGGCACTCATCGGTTACTAGCTTGATTGAGTTCTCTGCTAAGAATTTGGCAGCTTTGTACTCCTCTATCTTGGTGAACATAGGCAGGACATTTTCCCACTTATGCTCTTCTTTCTCCCATGGCACGATTTGATTCTGAATTTTGACAATGAGGCTTTGCATTTCGTCACATAACTTCCTGGAGCTTGTGATATATTTTTCACCATCTTTAATCACTCCCTCGATCCATTTTTCCACAGCACCCGCAATGCTTTTGGCCCACTGAACTTGACCCATCAACTTCTTGTTCTCTGGTGTAGTGGGGTCAAACTCTCTGAAGTATGTGATATCAGAAGTGCTCCAAAGCAGTCGATACTATCAATGAATTGAGCAAGAACTTTGATATGCCACTTCATCTCTCTTTTCTCCTGCCCATCTTTTTCTGACCTAGTGAGCATCTTCTTATCTGATACCTGGAAAAGGTGATTATCTGAATCTCTACTCATATTTCCAAGCTCCACCTTAGTGATCTCAAAGTCCTTTGCATTTACCTCCTCATTCTCATCTTTAGGCTTATAAGAAGCAATCTCGGCCACCCGCTTCCCAGTCTCTTCATCAGTATCCAATCTGGCAGTTGTCTTGAACTTCTTTGGTTTGGGACCCTTCTCTGTGTACTTAACCACCATGTCCTAAATTGGGATGGTTACTGGAATGAAACTCTGCTTCTTGCTCACTGAAGTGGTTAGCCATTTAGGGGTGGCACTTGAACTGGCTGTTCCTCTGATAACCTTAGGTGGCAGCATCATGGCTATAGTGACCGCATGAGAACCCATGGTATTGACAATGTCACTGTCAAGGTCCTCTACTTCGAAAATCTGAGCATCAAGAATTTTGTCCTTTGCCTCTATATCTTTGGTCTGGTCCATTCTCTTCTGTGCAACACTTCGTGACCTGGTATATCGAGGAGCAATAAAATCTCCTAGGAAGGCCTTATGTACTCTCCTAAAGTCTTGCAAATCATTATCCCTCTGTAACATAGGGTAAAAATCATACACAAAAACCTCTCCCTCAGCAAGCTGTCGAGGTATACCCACTATATCATTAACACAAACAAGCAGTATATCAGATATGAGGACATGAAGAAATTCTGTTTGAACTATTTGGCCATGCTCAGCTGCTCCCTCATGGAATCGACAATCAACTCTGCCCAATCAAGATACTGCTTTGCTTCCAGTACCAGTTGTACATAGCAATAAATCCAATCATCGAAACTGTAGGCGTCTGACGAACCTCTAACTCGGTGTAGTAATAGCATGACATTGTGAATGTGGGGAGCATATGGTTCTTGTTGGGATACTTGGGTAATCTGGAGCCACCCCTATGAGGAACCTTCAACCAATACTTTGCTACATTATTCCGGTGCCTAGTTTTGTCTGCATTGAACTCAGTAATTGATTGGGCGGGAGAAAAGTTTGAGAACTGATAATCAGGTAATTTGAAAATAGAGGAGATAACTTCCTGGTTAATTGCAAGGAGGGTTTTACCATTATCTCTTTTGATGGTTTTGAAGATGGGATCATACCTCGCAATACATTCTCTAACTAGTTCCGGGCAAGGGATAGCGAGAGGAAAGGCTGCTGCTTCTATGAGACCACTACTCATAATTTCTACACCAAATGAACCATCAATTCCTTTGAACACCCTTTCCTTTAAAACTTCCACATTTTCTCCTTTCAAGTCTGTATCACTGACTATGGGCTCTGTACATGCAAGACTAAAAATATTCTCGAAAAGGTGCAATGTGGACTTCATACTTCATAAACAACAACCCTTATTTTCCTAGCAAATCTTATTACCAGAGAGGAAAAGTAGGTAAAAATCACAGGAGAGGAAAGGAAACAAACTCACCTTCATAGTTGAGACAAAACAGACGACTACCAACAAATAAAACTTCTATCCAAAACTCCGCAACAATGAAGAACAAGTTCTCAGAAATTAATCACTTCATACCTTATAGTGAAAGAAGTGATACAAACTCATTTAGTGCATTAATTCCAATTGTCAACTCAAATGTGTTGAGCGTTGGGATTGGACATCACACGTGTGCATTGAATGCATGGTGGCATTTTTGGAGTAACCACCAATTCTCAAAAATGATTACTTGCCTTGAAAACTCAACCAGTGGACGTCACCTGAGATATGGTTAGATCTCCATCATACTTAGCAATAAATGCTCCACGTAATTTAGCACATGGGACCCACCTGATTTGAACATGCATGAACAATCTGAACTGAGTTCACAAGAGTTCAAGTAGTTCAAAGTGTACACTGTGCCAAGAAAATTCTCCTTGAAAAGATTAGCTCTGTTAAGTACCACCGGTCTTTTGAACTACTTTGAACATGTCGAACACCACTGAACAGTTTGAACTAGGTTCAAAAGGTTCACGGCCTGGAGAAAGAGGATAGAACACATCATCAACAACCATGAAAAAGAACCGTTGCAAAACACTTTGAATGAATGTTAGCGTGAAAACCTTTCTGACACCTTAGAACCTGCGGAACCTAAATGGACATTATGAACTCCCTTCAAAATGGTTCAATGAGTTTATGTTTTTCAAACAGACCATTAAAACTTGGCGCTACGAAATAAGAGATAATTTACAAATGAATTATGGATTGAAACAAAGGATTTCCAGAAAAAGAAGGACTCAAATCACTAGTACATTCAGGTCAAAATTTCGACGGCAAATCGTCGGAATTTCGACACAATTTCGTTGCACTACCGACAAAAAAAGCCATTGAAAACTTTGTGTCGGAAGTTCCAACTATCCTTGTGGTTGTCGCAATTCTGATATCACCTCCAACCTTTCCGACGACCGCCATGGATGCTCATACCCCGAAAGAATACCGTCGTGATCTCGGCCTATCGTCAGAACTCTGACTCCAAAGGGTAAAATTCCGATAGAGGAGTGCCGTCAGATGCACGGCCTCCAGGAGAGTTCCGACGAGGATGCTGTACATCCGACGACACTCCTCTATCAGAATTTTACCCTTTGGAGTCGGAGTTCCGACGATAGGCAGATTGTTCAAATTTTTTTTTTTTTATAGAAAAAGATTGACATTGGTATCTCTCTTCTATCTCTCTTCTTTATCCCTCTCTACTATCTCTCTTCTCTCTCCCCTCTCTAGGTCTCTTTCTCCATCCCTCTCTTCTTCTCTCCCTCTCTACTTCTCTTTCTCTACCCTCTCCAGGTCATTATCTCTTCCTCTCACCCTCTCTCTCTCTCTCACCTCTATAGGTCTCACCTTCCATTCCTCTATCATTACCCATGTTGTCAAGTTGCAAGATATTTCCCAAAGTACTTGGTTGCTAGGGTTGATTTGCTTAAGTGTTGGAGTTGGAGTTAGATGAGACCTGCATGATTAAGCTGTATTAAGTGATCAAGTGACCAAGACCTCAATTGTAAACATGACTAGGTTCTAGGGTTTTAGGGTAGCATAGGTCAAGATTGAGGTATGATGGTCAAGAATTACCTTGCAATGACAAAAGACATCCAAATGATGAAGAATAAAGGTGATGAACTCATAGAAGTTTGGAGGAGATAATTTGACTAAGTTAAAATTTTGTTTAAGTCATGGTCATGATACTAGCTTGCTCATCAAGAGCAATTTGTGCGAATGAACCCTAGAAACGTGCCCATGCTAGAGAAGCAAGAATTCCAATAAAACCTAAGGCAATGCTAGTAAGGGGTCAAAATTAAAGAATTAGGGTACAAAAAACAAAATTTGGCTAAGTCGAGATGTTTCTCAAGGATGACCTAAATCATGGAGTGTAAATCAATCATGAAACATGAGAATGGATAGGTCTTGACCCAAGCAATGTAAGTCCCCCTTGGATTCCAACAGATATCACATCACAATCATTGAGTCTATCTGCAATATAAAGTCAATACCTGACTATTGGAATCTTAGAGTCATCCCATTTGATCACGTAGTTTAGCACTTGGGAGGATTTTGTTCAAGAGAGGATATAATACTTAGTATTTTATTTTGTGTTGCATAGTGCATAAAAAACACATCAACATAAACCATTGAAAGGTTTGGTTCAAGCCTTCAAATCACAATCTCTACGAGAAGCTATCAAGAGTGCTCAGAATTTGGAAACTTTAGTATCCAAGAACATAATTCATAAGGCACCACTTTTAGAACAACCAAAGAAGCCTATCAATGTAATATTTTATTTACCTTGGATATGTTTTATCCTAAGTGTGATATTCCACTATTAAAAAGATTAATTAGGTAATATTTTTACTTAGGTAGAATAAGATAATGAGTTGCACATTCTACTTCTTTGATTGAGATTCTACTTTTTCCTTGTCACAAATTTGGAAACTTGGATAAACAATTTCTTTTTTTGGTTTTCTAGCTCTTCATGGTCCTCATGGATTTGGAATCTTGGAAGCTATATATTGTAGGTTTTTCCTCGATTAACATATCAAATGAAACCATTGTGAGCTTTCATATCTTAACATACCAAGGGCTTAATTTTGGGGACGACAGGGGGATGACGAAGGGGGCGGGGTGGGATGCAAATATATATACAATTTAAAAAATTAATTATAAAAGGATGTGTATAGAATAAGTATAACAACTGTAAATAAAAATTTGCCACACTATGTAAATTTTACAATAAACATTAAAAATATGTCAATGATTGCATTGAAATTTGAACATTAACAATGGTGGTAGAGTTTTGGAACTTTGGGAACAAACTAAGAATAAGTATAAGAATTGCAGATGAAACTTTGGCATACTAAGTGTTTAAACTAGTCAACATAAAAAAAATGGAAACGATTGCATTAACAATAAGAATGGTGGGTAGAGGTTTGGGGTCAATGGGTAGTGCCCCTTGTGGGGGGTTTGGGGCAGAGCCCCCATCAAGGTTAGGGGGCATTGCCAAACCTTTAATACGGATGACATTTTCACAATAATTTCACCATTTTTGTTTAGAATTGGAGTTTCTAATTGGGGGCCATGGGAGACTCATAGGCATCCTCAAGATGGTCAAGAGACTCCTTGGAGTCCCTAGGACGTCCCTAAGTGGTGTGGCAAGGGGATGTTTCCCCTAAGTATTGCATCTTGAAAAAATAGGGATTTTGGAGGGGGGGAAGGGGTCCCCATGTTTCAATGGTTTCAAAAGAATCTAAGTTTTTTTTTTATCTTGTCATAACAAAATATACTCCTCTTGCATCCTTGGATGATTTGAAAATTGAAAACAATTTGACAAGAAAAAACTAACTTCTAAAGTTTAGACTTAGTTTTCTTTTTTTATCCAACTCACTACAACATTTCAATGATCAAAGTAGCTTTTTTTTGGTTGTTTCGAAGCATCCAAAAGGCTTGAGAAATTCAATATTATTTTTCATTCCCCCAAAATTGGAGATCAAGAAGCATGCTCACAAACAAGGATTTGTTTGTAACTTAAGGCTATCGACTAGTTTTTGGGGCATTTTCAGGTCTAAAGAACCTACCATTGTGTCAAAAAGGCCCATAAGACCCCATTTTCATCTAAAACTTGTCTCTTTTGGTCGTAGAAGCATTTAAGGAAAAAAAAAATTCACACAACCAATGATATGCCTACACCATACATATTTGAGTTAAAATAAAAATAAAAAATTGACAAGGTTTGGAGACCATTGAACAATTTGGGAGATTGCTAATATATAAAATCAATTTATAAAGTCTCAATTTGATGTACTTAATCTTCGAGAGGCCTATACAAAAGCATTTTGTAATTGCGAACTAAGATAAATTTCCATTTTTGGCAGTTTTCATCATGGATTATGGTATTAAATTCCGACATTCTATTGTCAAGATAAATTCAGAGAACCATTTGTACTCGAAACAAGGGATAGTGAAAAATTACATTATGTAGGATCTCCCACCCTATCTCATTGAATTCATTCCTACACCAAGTGACTATGAACAAAAGCGTAGGTATTCAACAACAATGACATGGTCCATTGACTAGTGATCCTCCTCTTGATACTCCATCTACAAATGAGAACATCTCTTATACACGTTGCTACTTCAAAATTGAAAGTTGCTTCTTCTAGAACTTTCGATGATTCTTTGCAATAGGATTATATGTCTTCTAGATTCACCCCACTAGGACACATTCCTATCAAGCATCTTTACTTTTTTGAAAAGTAGACCACATTTCAGATCTAGATGACACCATAATGACTTTGATTTCCTCTTGCAAGATATTCCTCCATCATGTATTGCTTCATCGAAGTTCAAATTTGCTTCTTCAAGGGCTCTCAATGATTCTCTATATAGGATTCTTCGTGTCTATGAGATCCACTTCATTAAGAGGCCTACTTAAACATTTCACATCTGTTTGTGGACTCTCACCTTTCAAATATTGATGAAAAAATTGAGAATATTTGTCTTCTCATTGATGACAATGCCCATCGAGTTACATTGTCTCCCATTGTAAATTCACTTGTTCTATCCCCACCATATCATGCAACATGACACATTCTATTTCACATTAATTAAGGTCTCACACTTCAATGATTGTAGTCCCTAAATCTTCTATGGAACAATCACAACTTAACATCAACATCAAGACACATGAGTCGCTTCAAAAACCATACATCTGAATTCCTTTCTACATTCCACTTGAATGGGAATTCAACAATTTGACAACTCAAGATTTCCATATTGTGAAAGGAAGGTGCATCATTTGTTGCAAATGAACCTACTACAACATTCATCATTCAACATTTTGCGTTGCTTTTCTCTCTTCTTTGTGGAGGCACCAACTTTAGGGGATGGAGTGGGTCTATATTATCCTTCACATATGTGACTTGGGATGGAGTTTTGTCCTATGGATTTTCTAGTCTCTACTTCGAGAGGGTACACTCTCTTTATAATTTGGGGTTATTTCATATTTTACATGGATACCTAACCTTGTGACCCATTTCTTCTTACCTCAATTGCACTTAAGGGGGTGTGCCAATGTACCATTTTATTCACCAAGTGGATATGTTTTATTGTAAGTATGATATTGCATTTGTTTGTTTAGTTTACTTAAGTAATTTCTTTTAACTTGAGATAATGACTTGCACATTCTCCTTCTTTCATAGGATTATGTTTTTTTTCCTTATCCTCAAAAATTTGGAAACTTGGATAAACAATTCCTTCTCTTTTGGTTTTCTATCTCATCCTCATCTTCATCCTCATGGATTAAAAATCTTGGATATCGAGTGAAGATATTGTGAACTTTTTCATTTTCTCTCTTATGAAATCAACTATGTTATGCTATTTTGATTTTATTATCATTTATATTTAACAATTTTAAAAATGTTATCACTTACATTAATTTATAGGTTAATATTTATTTTGTAGATTCTAATAGAATTGAATACCATACCCAAACAATATCTAGTATGAACTAGTTAGTTACAGGCTAGGTTCCAAGCGTACTTGGTAACACAATTTTTGAGCTTGTGTTTGTTTATGATTTAACGATTGATGCATCTAGCTTTGCGACACATCTACTTTGAATACAATGAGAGAGTGATTTTGTCTAAGCCAAGAGACCCTGCTATCTAATATCACCCAAGAAAGATACTGATATTTTACCTTGGAAATATAAGGCTTTTGTAAGTATAATTCAATGAATTGTGATAATAACTTAAAACAAAGTGAATTAAAATTTGATTGAGTTCCCCATTGTATTTTAACAAATCACCTAGGAAGATGTTCATTCCTAACAATTTCCAATTCTCTTTCCAAAAGGATGAAAAAGAAGAGAAAGGAACTAATTAATGTTGGGACAAAATTTAGAAGACCTATGTTCTGTGTCTGAAAGCTACTAGCCTAGAGAGCATGGAAACAATCTGAAGTCATGGGAGCCTTTGTAAAGGGGCTCATATGCCTTCTCAAGAAGAGGTAAATCATGAACATCAAGGTCATCCTGATCATCATGATCAGCTGTGCCAGTACTAAATGTGTCATGGATCAATGTATTTGTACCATCATCTTCAATTGTGTTTTCTGGTGCATGATCGTCATCTTCCATGGGATCATTATCTTCAACTTCGATATTCACACCTCCATGTTCCTCCACTTCAAAAACCATATTCTTCGGGTTGTGTTGGTCCATATCATGTGCCCTGGGGTGCTTGACCTTTATAAAAATGATCAACATAAATAAACCATGATCATGATCTCATTATCAAGTGATTTCTTATGTATATAAATTGTTAAAATGATATAATGAACAACTTACCAGTGGATGATAATCATGTCCCCCTTCAATGTGACCATGCTACCTACAATGTTTCTTAGCTATTTTGATTAGAAGTCTTCTAGTCTTTAAGCCCTTACAAATTTTATAGGGACAATAACATTTCCCATCACCTTTTCTTTTCAAGTTAGACCATAATCTAGCAATTGTCTCCTTATTTTGTTCTTCGTTGATATTATCTGACATGGTCTTTCTTCACAGGCAAAAAAATCAGGCTATGGAAACTTCAGTGCAAAAGCTTCACAAAAATTGCAAATCAAACCAAAACCATTTAACTCTTCTTTTTCATCTTAAAACATTGAACTTAATAGAGAACGTATTTAATGTAGCTGATTGTGTGAATTTCTGAGCATTGTGTCTACAAATTCTTACTAAAAGTTTGCCTGTTGCAGACTTTCTGAGAGACATTTATGAGTATTCTAAGCCTTGGTTCTTGTATTTCACTGGTGATAAGTTGGAAACTTTATGGCAGACCTGTAGCCAATTGATCTAATTTTAACAAGTTATACACCAAGCAAACAGGCATCTAGAACTAGCATTGTTTGCAGGTCACCCCTACCCTATGCCATGGGTATATGACTACCCAGAACTCCAGTTTAAGCATCAATCCTGGAAATGATCGGTATATGACTACCTAGAACTCCATTTTAAGCATTAAGTTACATCATTATTGACCTTACTTTGGGATGCTATGTATGAGATTGGAACCTTTTGTAAGGTGTGATCAATGTGCTATCATAAATGCAAAGCCAAAACCATTTTGATGAGATCATGATCCCACTAATACTATTTTGCCTTGTTAATTTTGCACCCACAAAAATGATAGAACTAGATATAATATGCCATCAATGCCCATATACCGACAATGCTCAAGATGAGCCACTTAGAGGTAGAGCTTAACCACTTTCCATAGAGGTAGATTATCTCTAACCTCATTTTCCCTATAGGTAACTGATTAGGTTCATTTTAGAGTCTTATTTCCAAATATGTACCTCTATGTTAGCTTTTTGCTTTATTATTTGCCTGTTTATGCTTAATCTTGTCAATTTTGCATAATTTTACTTAGTTCTTGCATCTTCAATGAAATTATATCTAATCATATCCAATCACATCAAAATGGAACAATTAATCATATTGCTGGTCTCTCCTAGAGGAATTAAATTGAACCAAATTTACTATTCCCCAATAAAATGTTTTGAAATGGTGAATGTATAAGTTTTTAGTTTACTTTCCTAGACTAGGACCCCATTTCGTCAACATTTCACTATGAAAGCATAAATATTTTTTCTTGAAGAGAACATCTTACAGATTATGCTTCAATGTATAACACATTTTCATAATCAATCATTCGACTTCACATGGATAAAAGAATTCACATATTCTAAATCATGATCTGATGATGTGAACAACTCATATGCAACTATATGGCATGCAAAGCATTTATTTTAACATACACTTATTCATCCACATTACAGGGATAACAATACAAGGCTCACATATTGGTCTAAGAGGATGCCATGGTCTCACAAAGTAACCAAGAACCATATGAAATGATGGTCTTGAATCCACACACAACTAGGAAGGATCCATACGATTATGTATGACTTTCCCCTTGTTTGTTTAATGGGATTAGCCTCCAAGACATAGCCATCAATAATCACTAAGAATGTAAAAGTGGATCGTAGCTACCCATACAACAAACACTTACCCCTATCCTCAAATTTTCCCAATGTTTGATTCCTTATATACACTCATCCAAGGTTATCTATGTTGATCTTGGTGAGGAATCACATCACAACAAAGAAGGCAACATTTAAAAATAGCAAGAGTTTCACTAAACTACCAAAGATCATTTGACTTATTATTGGTACTATTTTTTCTTTCTTTCAATAAAATATTGCCACAATAACTACACAATAGAGAAAACTCACAATAGTGATTAAACAAATTCAAACAAGATAAAATAAAATTGTTGGCCCATGCAACAAAGATGTGAGATCATCAATAATTGAAGGAAACTTCACAATCCTTAAAAGTGCACATTACATAACTATACGACTAGAAATTGTGGCTAAATAGAGTGAAGATTCATCATGACTCCAATAATAGTCCCTCATGTGTGCATTTGTGGCATGAACACAAAAAATCCCACATGGCATGGCCATGTACCTAATGGAGAAGACATGCCTAGGCTACATGCCCAAAAAACATGACTATAATAATAGTCCCTCATGCATGCATTTGTGGCCTGCACACTACAAATCCTAACATATCATGGCAATACACCTCATAGAGAAGACACACCTAGGGCCACATTGCACATAGCAACGTGCCTCACAAAGAAGACATGCATAGGGCACATGCCACATAGCAATGTGTCTTATGGAAAAATGTGCATGCATGTCACACACCAAAGCTATATGTATACATCATGAGGCACATTCATATGTTATCAAACACAACCTATTGTATCTAACATGAGTTCCTCTCTACATGTGTGCAAATCTTCCAACACTAATCGCCACTAAGAAGGAATAATATAAAATGCATCTTCAAATATTTGTGTGTGTGTGTGGAATTGTGTCTTTGAACCCAAATCGCTACCATCAACAACATGTAACCATCACCTATACTATATCAAAACATAAGTATGGTGTGACATCATATCTATTTGCATAATGTCAAAACACATGCAAACATGAAAATCATCATAGCATGACAAAAATCAATCTCCACATGTTGGAACAAAGATATAAATAAGATAATAGGGTAAGAGGAAACCCGTACCAAGAACCACATACCAACTATCGGCAATGCCATCAAGATAAATGTAGGATAGGATACCACTATGAGCCATCCAATGGTCCATTCTATGAGGATAACTAGGGGATACTATCTTTGAAAGGTGTGGTCAATAGAGATAATCCCTACTAATGCCACAATATGTCACCATAGCTTCTTGAGTTTTCCATTCTTCTACTTAACACCACATTTATTGAATTCCTCAACAGCGAGGTTGGTTCTCAATAGGATGCACAAACATGTAAACACACAAGCATGGTTTCATCATACTTGTACAACAATACACATTCATTTTTCTAGTTAATTACTTAGTGTAAAAATAACTCCATTACATAACATAGGGCAATAATCACCATAAGTTTTCAAATAAACTACCCAAACATCAATTGGAGTTACCCTTTCTAAGGTACAAACATAATTTATTTATAACTTCAAAATTAAAATAATCACAATACATCCAAATAAGTTCAATAGTGCATGGAAATAGACAACATGACCCATAATTAAACCCATAAATTACCCTAATTGGATATGCTAATAAAATGGTGTCGAAAATAATAGAGATTATGTTGGACCTATAATAGAGATCTGGACTTTGTTTCATCATACACAAGCATGGTTTCATCATGCTTGTATCCAAATACACCATCCATAGATAGGTACTCAGTACCAGAATCTCATGGGTACCCTTTTAGCTGAATTTACCCTATATTTAGGTGAATCTACCCTTGTATCATTCCTTGATCTAGTATGTCATTCCACCAATCAATAATTTTTCCATATTCTTGGGAGAATACACTATCCCTTAGGTGAATATGCCATATCCTTAAATGAATCCTCCTTGTCATCATCCTAAGTCCTCTTTTTGTTAAGTCTTTCTTTAGGAAAATCCACCTATCCTTATGTGAATCTACTTTCTCTTAGGTGAATCTATTTCACATAAATCATTTATCTTATCCATCTTTCTTATGCAAATCGTGAATTTTTCTTATCCTTAGATGACTACACTCCCTTTTAGGTGAATCTATCTAGTTTTAGTCTCCTTCCATTATTTTGTCCAAATTTGTATCCTCTAGTTTACATGAATCTAATTGTTCTTAGGAAAATCAACCCTATCATTCTAAGGAAAATTCACCTTGTCGTCATCCTTAATCATCTACCTTTCAAGTCTATAGTCCATCCATCCTAGGGAAAATCTAATATATTATTGGGAAAATCCACTCCCTCTTAGGTGAATCCACCTTTTCCACCTTCTAATTAATCTATTATTTGTTCTAATAAGGACACAAAAGTGGATAGAAAACAATAGAGGAGATAGTAATCAAACAAGTACTAAGGAATTGCATTAGTGACATGTCACAAATGTGAGTTATACATGTTCCAAATTGATTGATTCTCATGAAGGAACTAAGTTATCTACAATAAATAGCCACCCAAGAAACCCATTTGCTTTAGGCAAACTATCTTCTTAGTAGTAGCTTAATTCTTGAGACACTTGATTTAGATATGATCTTGTAAATGGTGTTAAAAAGAGTAATTAGTCACCAACCAACCACACTCTTCATTTGTATATTTAAGAATTAGTTTGGTCAAACCTTGATTGTAACAAGCATAACCAAATCCTCCATGATAAAGTTAACAACAAATATATTATTGCATAACCAAATCTTTGTGGTGGGTGTGTTCAACAAATATATTATTGTGTGAATTGCTTTTGTCCAAAATGTAGGAACTTGATCTACATATCCATGAAGGCATGATTAGGTCTCTATACAACACTGTTTTGTTGATGCATACATGTAGTGGTTAGTTGTTTTCTTTTAGTTGTGGATAAACCATTTTGAGTGACTTTCTCATTTACTTGAGCATTTTGCATTTAGATAACAACTGGATGACCATTCAACAAGGGGTTTAAACTCTTTGAACTTCACAAATGCTTGAGCTTTTCTTGTCAAGCAATGTAAATTATGAAAGATGATAGTCCCAAATCTGCAAATGACTGTCACAACATAGTGAATAAGGGAAATCCATAGATACATTAATGAGTAGCCCTAGATCAATACAAAGAGAGCACATGCATGTTAAGGGAGCATTGAACAAGCCTTTTTCAGGATAATATAATGGTAGTAAAAGAAATCAATAAAGAGCATAAGTTCATCAAGAACAATTCTTAGCCACAAAGATCTACGGTAATCATAGAGGAGCTGATAATAAGTGAGTTCAAGAAGACACACTCAAGCCTTCATCACATTCCATAAAAATAAAATCATTATTCCATATAATTGGAAGGAAATGATATATTGCAAAGATTACTATGAAGGTCTAAAATAGTAAAAGAGATGAGACTAATATTTTATTTCTACTTACAACAGTGAATTGGTTGAGATATACACATAGACAAAGTGAATGACATGTATGAGAACAACCTCAATAAAGGTAAAAAGGACAATAAATAGTAGTGATAGATGACAATGTATTGAATGTGCCAAGAAAAAGATAGTGGAAGCCATGGAGAAATCACTATCAAAACAAAGCCATTAAACAAAACTATGTTGGTGCAGCTTGAGAAGCACAGTAGAACAATGAAAAAAGAACACTACTTGGTCCTTGAAAAGCATGTAGTTGCAATGATTGAAAACCACAATGACAACATAGAGGGCATGAATGTTTGGACTATTTCCATTCTTAAGAATCTCACAATATTCCATTATTAGGACAGGTGAAGTGCACTATGAAAGTGTCTTAAAAAGCTAATATAGCCATAAGTGATAGTGCCAATGCTTTGAGTTCAAATCCTCATGAAATATAGTCATGTTTATCTCAATGCAACATTTGCCAACATCCTCCCTGCGAGTGCCAAAATAGGAGCTTTGGAACAAGGTATGGACATCCATCAAAGCATAATCGAAGGGGGTTTTTTGTCAGAAATTAGTTGCAAATGCTCCAATAACAAAAATCGCAAAATGGGGTAGCATACACACAGCATGTGAACTGTATGACGGAATACCTCAAAGAGATGTCATTTCATGGAATTTTAAGATCGCAGGATATGCACAAAATGGATTAATTCGCAAAAAAAAACCAGTTGCCCTTGATTGCGAAAAAAAATTAGTTGCCCTTCATTGAAAAACAAAGAGTTCCTTTGATTGCAAAAAAAACCTTACCTTGCTTGTGCAGAGATTGCTCTGGCGGGGCGGGGGGGGGGGGCAGGGAGGCAAGACGGTCGCCACTTGCTTCGGTTTGCTTTCAAAATGAAAATGCGTTGTGTTTTTTTTTTTAATAAAATGCCCAAGGTCGTCGAAATTCCGACAAACACGGGCATTTAAAAAAAAAAAAATCAAATTTTCACACAATGCTCCTTGTTCGTCGGAAACCTCCGTCGGAATTTGACCCCAAATGTATTAGTGAATAAAAATTTGTAGGGTGACTTACTCTTGCTATGGAGGATCAATGACTAGATAACATGGGATTACACTATCGCAGCCCAAGTATGCTCTTGATCTACTTGCACGCTTTCATATGACTGATTGTAATCCTGCACTGACTCCCTTTCTTTCAGGAGTCAAGCTTGAGGCTAGGTGCTCTTCTCCACCAGTTGATGCCACATTGTATCGTTAGCTTGTGGGTAGTCTCATCTACTTGACTCACACACGCCCTGCTATTTCATTTGTAGTTGGCATGGTTTCCCGCTTCATGCAGGAACCACATGAGCTTCATTCGAAAGCTGCCAAACACATCCTTCACTACATCCAGGGTACACATCACGGATGGGGTTCACTATGCAGCAGGCATAAGACTTCGCTTGGTTGGTTACACAAACTTCGATTGGGCTGGCGATCTTAATGATCGTAAGTCTACTTCAGGTTACAACTTCTACCTTGGTTCGAGCCCCATTTGTTGGCAGAGCAAGAAGCAACATGCTATTGCTCTCTCTTCGACTGAGGCTGAGTATCGAGGAGCTATTAACATAGCAACTGAGACCATTTGGCTTCAACAGAGTCTCACAGAGTTTGGGTTCACCACTCCACGACTGATAGTCCTACATTGTGACAATCAGAGTGCTATTGCAATCTCAAAGAACCCGGTCCAACATCAGTGGACCAAACATATCGAGATCCATATGCACTACATCTGAGAGCTGACTCAGGAGCGGGTCATTGATTTGTAGTATTGTCCTACAATGGAGCAGGTTGCTGACATTTTTACCAAACCTTTCACCTAGAGTAAGTTCCAACAGTTGCGAGCTCTCTTGGGGGTGCAGGATGTCTCATTAGGGGGGGTCAGCTGACTTCTCCTTCCTCTCTTATGGGGGGGACTTTTTCCTCTTTGAGGTTTTGTCCTTCTTCTTTGAGAGTCTTTTGTACATTCATCTCTCTTTTGGGGGGGGGGGAGTTTTTTCCCACTAGGTTTTCTCCCTTTCTCTGTTTGTGAGAGATTGCATTGCATAGGTTTGCTTGCATTTACATATTGTACATGGGTACCTATTGTGTGGGGGAAAAAGTGACACTAAGCAAACATGCCCTAATCTCACTTTCAATCACACACTTGTGGAATATGAAAGAGCCTAGAGGTATCACTCAATTGGCTACTTCTTTTTGTGGAAGAGAGAGCCACGCGCTACCTATTAGGATTTCTATTCCTTTGTTGCAAATGATAGATAGAATGATGCAAGTTCAACTATTAACCCTAAAGTGTAAGTATGAACTAGTAACTTTGAGCACAAGATTGTAGAATTGAGATTTAATGATGAACAATTGTAAGGATAAGAGGAGAAATGTAAATGTGTACCTTGAATGGATTTGATTCTGCAAGATCTGCCGCTAAAGCCGCTGAAGCCGGAAGCCTGAAATACTGAAGCTGCTACCTCTGAAATTGCTAAAATTCACTAAAATGGACAGGGACTAGGGCGCCCAGTGCCCCTGTCCTAGGGACCAGGGTGCCCCTATCCTGGTAGGACTAGGGCGCCCCACGCCCCTGTCCTAGCTTTCTGGGTTGGAATTTGGTGTGAAGTTCTGTCTCGGTTCGCTTCCGTCGGATCTGCAACTTGCGGCGTCCTTCAAATTCAGAAATATGCACTTATATCTGAAAAGGGTTGTAGGTGGCTATATAGGGTTTTGCCTTAGTCAAACCCCCGCTTTGGTGATTTCCACCTCCACGAATAGCCAAGTTGTATAGTAAAAGTTGTGTGTGCAAACCTTGTGTGTGTGCAAGATCCTAAAATGAAAGTAAGCAAACTAGAGCAACCTAGAAAGTAAACCCTAATTGCTTGTAAATGATAATGTAAATGCTACAAATCAAGATGCAAAGTGATCTAAAGCATGAATACAAATGATATAATGAGGCTTATGCAAAGACATGAAAACAACATGAAATCATACCCAACCCCAAGGGAGGGGTACAAGCCAATCTTCAGTCGGTGATCCCCTATTGCTCTTCAATGTCTTCAAAGCCCTAAATGGATGAATGAAATTGATGAATGCTTGATGGATGGATGTTGAATGTTGTTGAAGTCTTCAAAGATTTGCTCTTTCGCTGCATAGAAGGCCCCTGAAAACCAAAATTCGGATCCTTTCCAATGAAGAAAGAGAGCTATTATATATGAAACCCTAGGTCTTAATTTCAACTTTAGGCCGACTTAGAGATTGAATCTCCTGCCAATTTCTTGGGGTTAAGCTTTATTTTATGATTGGATCGTGCTCCTAAAATTTCGGGAAAAATGTCCGGGACTGTGTGCAATCCGGGTGCCATGGTCCTCTCCAGGCGCCATGGTCCCGACAACTTTTCACCAAATTTTCAGGGTCATCGGATATGATGATTTTAGAGAGAATCCCGAAGTTACAGCTGATTTCAAGATGTTTTGACCCCCGAAATCAGGCCTTAAAGTTCAAAATAGGACCTAATTAGGGTTTTAGATTAAATGATGTATTGGAAGAATAAAATGAAAGGGGCACACTTTAATGAAAAGGGCCCAACTTTATGATATGGGAAATGATAAAATAGAACCTTAGACCTAATTAATTTAATTAATTAAGTGCTAAAGGGGAAATGCAATGCAAAATGCAAAATGTGCCAAGGCGGGTGCTAAACTAGGTGTGAAATTGTACCACCCTAGCAAGTGCGTACAATTTATGACGCTACATTTAGCCCCCACTTTAGCGGTCATATGAACACTACGTGCATATGCAAGCTAAAGTATAGAAAAGTAAACATTATTTGAAAAAGGATATATCCATAAGTCTGTCGAAAGAAGCCCCCAGCGGTATCTGTAATACACAGTTAGGAACCGCACCCTACAAAACACACGTTAGATCACAAAATCACCTAATGCTTACTAGGGAAGGTGATGAAAATTCGAGGGTAGCTATATGCCCCCCCTGTTTCAGCTTGCTAATTTTAGTGAGTTGAAACAGGGTATCATGTTTACCACTTCGAATTGTTAAAGAATATTGATGACAAATGCTCACAAGAAGATTTGATATGAGATCAAAAACTAATGGAGAATCATTTGGTAAGGAAGAGGACTAAATCTCAATTCCAACACAACAAAGAGTGCGAGGGTTTGAGAGTTCTCTAACACAAGATGAAGGATGTAAATGGAAAGAAAATGCAAAGAGAAGAAAAGAAAGGAAAAAAGCATGAATACACACATTGGTGATCCATAAGAAGAATAGTGAGAGAGAAAACATGGACTTCTCGCCCCTAGATCTTGTCTAGGTGATCCATGGGAAAAAGGACATGGAAAACTAGCCCCTAGAGTCTGTCTAGGTGATCCATGTAAGGGAGGAGAGTGAGAAAGTCTAGCCTTATGCTGCTAGTTCCACTCAACCTCGTGCATGTGTGTGTAAGGGAGGTTAGAAGCACCTCATAGGAGTCTATGCCCGAGTATGCTACAACCTGTATATGTATAGTACAAAAGCGTGACATCTCGCTCTAAGAGTCTGTGCTCTGGTTCCGAGAACTATCAACTTGCATAAAAGAAAAATGGAGACATCTCCCTCTAAGAGTCTGTGCTCTGGTTTCGAGAATGACCCATTGCTCAAAAAAAAGTGTAATGTTTATGTCATAAGTAAAGTAGAACAAGGATACCTACCTTCATCACAAAAGAAGATACCCCAAAAAGGCAACAATGTCATAGATCCAAGCAAGAGAGTTTTTCACTCTTTAAGCATGGATAAGATAGTTGAAAAAGGGATATCTTGTAGTATGTGTAAAGGAGATCCTTAGAGGAGAAGAGATCTTTGTACAAAAGACACCTATCCCCGAGAGGAGTTGTCTTAGACAAATATAACATCTTCTAGAATAAGACAAAGAAGAGAATAAGAATGTAATACTTCCTTCTTTTGCGAGGTGAAAGTGATTCTTAATGAAGGATGACGCTCTTTTTAACCCAATTGGGAGAGTGAATTCATTATGGATGTATTTTACCAAGTGCAAAAGAGGTTGTAGTCAAGGACTTACACCTCTTGTAAGAGAGAATCCTTGAACAAACAACAACAAATGCATACAAGGAATAACATCAAGTAATAAAGTTCACACCATCCACGAAATAGGAAAAAGTGGATCCTTAGATAAAAATAAGGAAAGATCATTGCCTCTCAATGAGAAGGACTTACACAATCTTCTAGGGAGAGATTTAGACATAAGCAAAATGTACTACATACTCACATGAGTTCATGCAAGCAAGACATTAGTGTATGTAAAATGCTCCTCACAAGAAGTGGGTAGGATAAGAAAGAGAATACACATCTTCTCCCATATCTAGGAAAAGAGGATTCTAAAGAAAAGATGATCAATATTTCCACACTATTACCCCAAAGGGAAATTTTAATCATAAAAAGAAGAGATGTATGAAATCACTCTTGTCCCCATAGGAACAAGAGATAACATAGAAAATTAGGCTATTATGTTGCTTAAAAAATATGATTGCACTTGAAATTGTACCATCATGAATGACAATGAGCCCCCAGTAAATGAGCTACCAATGTCACATAATGATGAGCAACATAATAGCCATTAATGTTATTTAAAGACATGATAGACTAAATGAGGTATTTGAATATGACATGCTAAATGCTCAACTATAAGTGAGATCAAAAACATGTATAAAGTGATAAAAATTGAATAAGAAAAGTCACAAGAAATCTTAGAAGAGGGATGAGTGTAATTTATTAGAGCCTTATCCATGGAGGAAAGGACTTTATGATGAATAGGAGATAAAGATTCATAAGTGGATTTAGAAATTTGAGGGGAGTCATAAAGAGATTTGTTCATTGCCAAGATTTCCTTATGAGGGGAATGAGAGTTGATAGAAGTAGAAGATGATTTAGTTGAAGTGAGATCATCATCACTACTAAATATAGCATTCACATTGAGAGATGGTCTTTTAGATGCTTTGGTGGGCTTAGAAAGATTATATCCAAGTCCAAATGAATATTCATGCATGTTATGTTCTAAAGGAACTTTAATTCCTTGTTCATTTGTGCCACAACCATTTCCACTATAGCCACTCTTAGCCAAAATGTGAAAACCACGACCATAAATATTAGCCATTTCAGAAAGAGAAGGTGGTTTTTCATAAGACAAAGAATCAAATTCTTCAGAATTAGAGGTGTGAGGAGAAGAAGTTTGAGAAGCGGCCACAAAATTATTGCTCATAGGTTCAGGTAAGACTGATTGATCTCTTGTTTCTTCCTTCTTTTTAACTTTAAGCTCTCTAGGAGGAACCCTATACTCACCTACAAAGGTAGGATTAAAATCAAGAGATCCCCAATCATCTTCTGCGAGAACCTTCGCAGGATCAAAATCCTTTTCATGTTCTTCTAACTAAGATCTTCCAAAATCTTTTAATTTCAACTTAGAAAGTTTGATTCGTGTTCTTCTAACTAAGATCTTTTAATGAAATTAAACAAGTGCGAGACTGACACGTCTCATTAGTTCATTGAGAATAAATTTAAGAATTTTTTGAAAGCCTACTTCAACCTAAATTTTGATTATGTGAGGAAAATATGTTACTTGGGAAACTATGAAGATGTTATAAAAATGTTTTTGATTAAGGGAAAATAGGTTTTGATGGGTCCCTGAAACCCAGTACATAACGAAGATCAAAAGATAAGCATTAACACACAACTAAACAAAAGACAACAACTAAAGAAAAGACAGCTGGCATACAAAACGCCATCAAGTAAAAGATTAGAACAGAGTAAAAACTAAAAACGACCGATAGAAACCCAGGCTTAGGTCAAATTTTGAAGCATCTCCGCTGCTTCCAGCTTCAACTGATCCATAGTTTCCGTAGCCCGCTTGAGGTCCTCTATTTCTTTTCTCTGGTTCTACATCCTTTTAGTACTAGCTCTGGTTCTTCTTCCAAGCCTAGTTTCCTTATCCTCAGGGGTGTCATCTTTGACCTCAATAATACCCTCCACAACCTTTTCCCCTTGGTAGCTCTCGAGCTTGTGGATGAGGGTTTTCGTGCTCACCGATGCAACCTTCAGGATCATGTGGCTCTACTCCTCAATTTTTTTAAGTGTGTTCTCAATACCATCTAGTTTGTGATCAATAACATCTGCTCTATTTTCCTAGCATGTAAAACTATTATGGTTGGCATTTATAATCTCCTTCGTATTGCTAATCGCCTTGGTTAGCTCACTAAGACATTCTAGCAGGGAGTTGATTTTTTTGGAACCTAGGGCCTGTAAGGTTTCGATTTTCCTAGCTACATGGGCTTGCTTGAATTTTATGCCCTTGATTTCCTTTTGAATCCAGTTGAGCGCTTGTTTGAAGTTCTTCGTCCCATTATTTATGCAAAGGCGTATGTCCACTTGATGCTCTTCTTGGTTCTTGACATCCATGGTATTAAGATTGACCTCCAAACTAACCTCTTTGTCCTTAGTGTTTTGATCATCTTTTGTTGCTGTGTCTTCCTCCATGATGCTCTTCTGCTTCAAATCAGACCTGAGAGGTGACCTTTTTTCCACCTCCCTGCCTTTTGAATTCATCTTTTTCTGTTTCAGGCTCACATGGGTTTGAGCCTCCTTGCTTCCGGTGTCCGTGTCATTGTCAGTCCCTTCCTCCTCATTCCAACTATCATCCTCCCCTCTCTATTTATTTTTAGAAAACCCTATGTTTTGTCTCGCCTATTCTAATTTTTTCTTTCGTCTACTTGTTCTGGCCATTTGGGGGTCATCTTCAGTCTCTGCTTCCGTATCATAGCCATCGCCTTCTTCCTCTTCTGAATCGTCAAAATCTTCATCGGAGTCAAAAATCTTTGCAATATTCATTTGGATGGTCATGTTCTTGATGTGATTATACATAATCACCATCAAACCTTCATGCATTGCTGGGTTAATGTGGGGATTGGAAATGGCATCCTTAATCCCTGCGTTAAGGTAGCAAAAAAGATAGTAGGGAAGATAAATCTTATCCTTGTGCCTAAAATGATTTAGCAGAACAAAGTGGTAGCTATAAACCCTAGTAAATCTACCATCAAATGTGATAAACTCTATAATAACAAGTAAAACCTTTCACCAAATTAATTTGCTTACCTTAGGGTAAAAGTAGGTGTGGCTGCCCTTCACCAGCTTAGCCCTTTCCTCCTCAGTCTTCGGGAACTTCTTCACAGCAACATCGAAGATTTTTCTGTCCCTATAAAACTTGATTCCCTCCATTGGAATGCCAGTGGCCTCCGCTATCATTGTCTCAGTCACTTTAATCTTCCCATTTTTGATGGTGAGAGTCCCTTCGTTCCAGCCCTTCTTAAAAATCTTGGTGATTTCAAACCATTTCTCTTGTATTTTCTCCACAAATTCCGTCATCTTGGCAGCATGAAGGATGCTCCAGACTTGCGGATGACTCTTCAATTTCTCAATGGTAGTCGCCTCCGTTCTCTTCCTTTTACCTTCCATGGTTTTGTTAATTTCAATCCGAAGCTTCAAACTTATAACTTTCTTCTTGCCAGAGTCTCTGTGAGAGCCACTTCGATTACTACAAAATTTTCTAATGTAGTTGTTGGGGAGGGTTAAAATTGCCCATAAAGCATGTGATATTACACTACAATGATGACTGTACTTCCTCCTCGGTAACCTGCAAAGCCAATGCTTGTTTCCATGACATTGTTTTTCGCTTCAAGAAATGATACTAAATTTGTCCTTGCTTACCATGTAATCTTTCATAAATAACTATATGACTTGCCACACACGATAGATCCCTTTCACCATTCCAGGTAATTATAGTTTTGCTCCGTACTACTATGTTGGCCGCCCAGTCTGCACTTCGATTAGCCTCTTTGAAGACATGTGTGATGTGGTATTTCTTAAACCCCTTTAGCAAATCTCTAGCAGAGTCTATGATGTTCTTGATGGTCCACGAGGGTTGATGATTTCCAATAAGGAAGTTAATTATGTTTTTAGAGTCACCTTCCAACCAAAGAAAATTAACCCCTAACTTGGAGGCTAATTTAATAGCTTGAAGTGTCCGCATAGCTTCCACTAAATGATTGGTTTGAATGCCTAAAGGATAGGCGACCACTCTTGTACAAAATCCAGCCCCATTACAAATGATGCCACCACAACCAGCCGGGCCTGGGTTTCCTTTAGCCGCCCCATCAAAGTTGGCCTTGAACCACTCATTGTGGGGGAAAGACCAACAACACATGCTTCTTTTGATTTGGTTAATCTCAACGCTCAAAGAGGTAGAGATATTCCATCTTTTGAGAACATCAAAATCCTCCTTGTTGCTACAACACTACACTCCCCTGATCATCACATTCTCAACACATGTTTTTAATTTTGAGCCAAACCACTTCTAGGGTGTTAGTTTCATTCCTGCAAATTCTATTGTTTCTCTCTTTCCATATTCCCCAGAGGATATGGGCAAAGAAGAACTTCCAAAGATTTCTTATGGTAATGTTATTGGCAGAGAAACGCCAGCTTCCAAAGAAATCATGCATCTCCTCCTGGAACACCCAATTCAGTCTCCACATTTGAAAAAACATCCCCCAAATAGCAGTGGAATAAGGACAGTGTAAAAAGATATGGTTCCCTGATTCCTCATTATTCAAACAAAGGTAACAGATATTTGGAAGATAGAAGCCCCTCTTTCTTAGGTTGTCAGTGGTTAAAATTTTGTTTTCCAAGAGGATCCACAGAAAGATATTAATTTTGGGAGTCAACCCATGATGCCAAGCCTTGGCCCAACACAGAGTAGGAACTTGGGATTGAGCCAGTAAAAGGACAACAGAAGAGACCGAGTAGGTCCCAGACAAATTCCCACACCACACCATCTGGTCTTTCCTTCCCGAATTTAGGACCGCATGGTTGATCATTAAGTTAATCTGCTTGAGTTTGGGATCAATGTGAGTGAGATCCACCCAAGAATGGTCTCTCCAATAGTCCTCGACTTTGGTGCCTATCTTTTCTTTGCAATTTTGGATGAGTGTATGAGTGGTCATCTTATTAAGAGGCCCCCCTCCAATCCAAGCATCATCCCAAAAGTTCACCTTCCTTCCATCACCAATGGTCCAGACGTTGCCGAGAAGAGCAATATCTTTAGCCTAGGTAACGCTATTCCAAATGAACGAACCCCTTGGAATTTGTTCTGAAGCCAGAAACTCCTCTATGGTGGGAGCATTCCTTAGGTATTTAGCCTTCCAAATTTCATTCCATTCCCCTCTTCCTTGATAAGTCCTACAGATTTTTTTGGCCAGGAGAGTTTTGTTCAAAGTTCTGATATTCTTGAGTCCCAATCCTCCCATCTTTTTAGGTTTACAAACATTTTCCTAGGCAATGAGGGCCATTTTCTTCTTCTCCTCCACTTCTGACCAGATGAAAGATTTCTGGATTTTCTCAATGGCATCAGAAAATTTACTAGGGATTTTAAAAAGGCTTAAGGCATAAACTGGAAGGCTCTGGATGGAAGATTTTAAAAGTTGGATTTTCCCTGCTTGACTAAGAAGGGTTCCTTTCCATCCTGCCAGCTTTCTGCTTAATCTATCAACAAGAGAATTCCAAAATAACTCCAAAGGTTTCAAACCCAAGGGAAGGCCAAGGTATACAACATGAGACTTACCCAATTGACAATCAAGGATCTGAGCCAATCTATTCATTTTATCTTCAGAGATATTAAAGAAGAAAACAAAGCTTTTCTCTGAGTTAATAGTTTGACCCGTAGCCATACTGTAGGTGTTAAGAAGGTGTTTAAATTTGGAGGCTTCTTTGATGGTGGAGGTACCCATTAGAATGGTATCATCCACAAACTATTGTTGGCTACAAGCTCTAAAGCTTGAGGAAGGCAAAATGCCGTAGAGGAGCCCTTCAGAAATAGAGTTGTTGATAAATCTACCCAAACATTTTGCTAGAATAATGAAGAGTATGAGGGATATAAGATCTCCCTGCCGAATGCCTCTAGAGGATTTAAAGGTGGAAGGCACTCCATTGACAATGACCAAAAAATAAGGGGTGGAGATGAGCTGGTCGATCAAATCAATAACTTTCCCATCAAAACCAAAAGTAGACAACACCTTGCCCAAAAAAATCCAGTCCACCCGGTCACAAGCTTTAGACAAGTCCAACTTCATCAGAAATCCTTATTTTTTTGAGTCCACCAACGAATGAATGTTTTCATGGATATCAATGATGGAATCAAGGATTTTTCTTCCAGGAACAAATCCACTCTGCTGGGGTGAAATGATCAGGGGAAGAATCCTTAATAGCCTGCAGGTAACCACCTTTGAGATGATTTTGTAGAAGGAATTGCAAAGACTTATTGGTCGGAACTTATCCATAGAGTCCGCACCCGGACATTTGGGAATGAGAACCAAGAAAGTAGCATTAAGTTCCTTTAAGGTTCTTCTAGCTCCAAAGAACTCCTGCACACCTTTGACCACATCAGCTTTGAGGATGTCCCAGAAAGTTTGAAAGAAGAAAAGTGGAAAGCCATCTGGGTCCAGGGCCTTGTTCCCATCAAAAGAAAAGACAACTTTCCTAACTTCTTCCGCAGAGGGGATATCCATAAGATCCTTGTTCCACTCCTTACTAATGATAGGAGGGATGAAGTCAATGATAATGTTCTGAAATTGACCATTCAGACCATGGTTTGTCGAGAGCATAGAGGTAAATAAATTCTTGGCTTCCTTCCCAATATCCTCATCCTTCCTAATTTCATTTTCCCCATTTTTTAACTTAGATATTCTGTTAGCTGATTTGTGTTTCAACGCAGTCATATGGAAGAATCTAGTGTTTCTATCCCCTACTTTAACCCATATGGATCTAGATCTTTGTTTCCAGAATTCTTCCTCTCTTCTGATAATCCTATGGTAATTCATCAGAACTTCATTTTCCTCATTGATTGAGACTTCCTTGTATCCACTACTTTGGATTTTATCCTGCATTTCCTTGAGTTCCATATGAGTTTTAGTTTTGGTAGCAAACAGGTCACCGAAAACCTCCTTATTCCTATTCTTGATGTTGTCCTTTACATTTCTAAGTTTCTTAGCAATTCTATACATAGTTGTACCTTTGACCTCAATAGACCACCACTTCTCAATGGCTTTTGCAAGGTTAGGGTGGTCCAGCCATATTCTTTCAAATCTGAACGAGAAATTTCTTTTAATGTTGGTGTTAGCTACAGTAAAGATTACAGGGAAGTGGTCAGACCCTATATGGGAGATGGCTGAGAGGGAGCATTGATAGTGGTTAAACCATTCATTAGAGATGAGGGCCATATCAAGTCTGACTTGAATGAGATCATCCCCCGTCCTTCTGTTCGACTAGGTAAACTTGGCACCCTGGAGATCAATGTCATGCAGGCCTTGATTGTTGATAAAGTTCAAAAGATCCATTGTGCTATCCAACTGAGAGGGGACACCTCCAAACTTCTCATCATCATGGAGAGGAGTATTAAAGTCCCCCATAATGATCCACATATCATCCTTGTAAAGGGCCCTAATAGCCTCCAGTTTTTTTCTAGAATTTGCTTCTGCCAAGTCTATTATTAGGGGCATAAATATTGGTAAGAAGTAAGGATGTACCATCCCCAATGTGATTAAACCTAATGAAAGCCAAATTTCTATTTTGCGTGACCAACTCCCCTGCCACCCGCTTAAGGTTCCAAAAAATAGCTATACCCCCAGAGGCACCATCTGAGCTTCCCCTGCAAACTTCACCATACTTAAAAAGCTTAATTTTTTCAACTCTCTTTACTCATTTTAGTTTCTTGGATAATAATGATGTCCGGTCTGTGATCTCTTACTAATTTTTTTAGAACATCCTGTTTATGTGGGCTATTTAGTCCACGTATATTCCATGAGATTATTTTCATTTCTTGAGTAGGGAACATACCTCATGGATGGCCACTTGAGTACCATCTGCTATGTTCTTGCTAGCCTCTTGATCTCTGATCTGGCTTGCTCTTTTCCTTCCTGGAGGAGATGGGATGAAACTCGTGTCATCTTTACTACAGTATCTTGTTTTGACTAAGTTAGCCTGGGGTGTCGCCTTAGGCCTTTTTTTGCTCCCTCTCTTTCTTTGTGCTCCTTCATTCGTATATAAATCTTCTTCTTGAGTAGTTGTTTTCTTGTCCCCAACATCATCATCTGTCCATCTTTCTTTAAGCACTAAGGCTATAGGTGACAGGTGGTTGACAGGTGGTTGGTTTCTTGAACCGTTTCTACAGATTGCTATGATCCTGAAAGCAAGATACTTCCAAGGATCAAGCACTGCTGGGCTTCTTCAAAGTTATTACTGAGGCTTGCTTCATTGGTATTTTCTGCAATGTGGTTCGAATCAGCTTCCTCATTGTTCTGTATTACTACTTGTATTTCTCCTTCTTCCAAGTTATCACTCTTTTGATCCTCTTGATTGGTATCATTTTGACCTTTAACACCTTTACCTGTTTGGTTCATTTTATCTTTATCATTTAAAGGTATATTTGGTATATCCTCATTACTGTCAGCATGTTTCTCTGCTGTGTGTGGGATAATAATATTCTGGTCCTCTTCGAGACTTCTCTCATTTTCATTATTCTCCATTTGCTTAATAGGGTTTCTAGCTTTCCACTATAATGTCCTCTCTTTCTTTTCTTTCACTATGGCTATCTACAGAGGGAATTTCCTTGTTACATGTCCCACTTTTTTAAAATGAAAGTAGGTGAAGGGGAAGCTTTCATATTCCAGAGGTTGGTTCCATTTTCCCAGTCGAGAGTTGATTTCAATGGATAGAGGCATGTCTGTTCCTTGTGTAACTCCAACAGAGATTCTGGCAAAAGTAAGTCTTCTTCTGGCTATAGTTATGGGGTCCATAGAGAGGAGTTCACCAAATGAGTTAGAGATTCCTTTAAACAAATATTCCACCCAAAATTCTAAGGGAATCCTTGTCAATCTAACCTAGACTAGCACCTGGACAAAAAAGGATTCGTTGAGTGCCATCTTAGGTGCCCATTTTTGTAGAGCTAGCATAGCTTTACCAATCAACTAGGGACCATCACAAAGCATCCTTGAAATATATTCCTTGCATGAGAATGCCAAAGACAAAGCCCCTTTTGGCATAGCTGTAATCTCCACTTGTCCTTTCAGTGACCATTTACATTTAGCAAAAGCCCTAACAATATCAATATTTAGCCTAGGCCCCAGAAATTTTCCTACCAATGTCATTGCCACAAGGTTAATGTTATGGTCAATAACAGGGTCTGGAATTTCAATGGTAAATCTCCCCTTTTCTAGGTTTGAGATATTGCAAATTGGGGGGAGTGAGGACTTTCCACTCAGTTTGACCCTGAATAGAGAAGTCCAAGACCTTCCACTGTCCCTCTGCACCGAGTCCAGACCAAGAGTTCCTTCCTCACACGATTCATCATTTTTTCCACCAAGATCGATGGGCTTGTCACCTGCTTGTGGGTCCCCATCCACCAGGTCCTTTCCACTTGGTTCATGGGAATCTGGGTAGTCTCGAGAGTTATCCTTACCTTGCTCCCCCTGGTTACAAATATTCCTGCCCTGTCTCAAATTTAAATTCACCTTTGCTTTGTTTTCACGCTGCTCGCCCATGGTGCATAGCAATTTTATAAAAATGTTAGATGTGCAACGAGATTAAGATTAATATTGGATAGTAGCTTTTGCCACTTTTGATAGATGTGATTGAGTTGAGAAACCCACTATAAATATTTTTCATTCGATTTTCAAAGATAGATGGCCAACCGTTTGAAATGTGTCAGATATCTTTGGTCAGCTAATGAGAACCTCCAATCGTCTCAGATCTTAAAATGATATAAATTGATACTATGCACTTGAGAAAGAAGTTCAAATTATTGGATATGAAGGTAATTATGACACAAACAATCACAAATGCTCAACTCTTGTTCTTGTTCTTGTTATTAACAAATTGGAAGTATGATCCGAAACTTAAAGTGTCAAATTCGAAAACCATCAAATAATTTATCATGGACTAGAAATTTCATGCATTAAATTGTAAGCAATCACCACAGAAAACAAGATTAAAGATAGAAAGTAGTTGTGATCCAACAAGGTACTTAAGTGATTTAGTTGAACTCTATTGAATCTAAATGAATGACTTGTAAAAGCTTGTAAGATAACATTATCTTTATTGAGTTATGGTACATATTATATAAAGAATGTTATTTTATGTTCAGGTGTTATTTTCTAGTTAGCTTCAAGATGCTATTTTTTTGTTTTGTTTTAATAGTTTGATCCTTTTTTGTTAACTATAAAATTAGGGTTGCTTGTGAATTTAAACTCAAACTAATAATTAATTATTGTATTATAATTTTTTTGTTGCATTTGGTTGTGTTTCATCTCTTTTTATATTGGCTTGGACCTTTGGACCTATTGGCTTTTATTGTCCAAATTTGGCCAAGGCCAACTCCCTTTTGTGCATTTTGCCTTGTATACCCTTCAGTTATAATCGATTTGAGATACTTCCTAATGGGGACCCTTAGTTAAAATCACCCTAGTTCTTTGTTTAAATGACCTAAGTATGGTTCCTCGCCACTCTCTATATCCATATCACGTGTTAGAAGTTGTAGGAATAACATAAAATCCTAAGCTTGAGGTTGTTTTAGTCATTTTGAACTATTGTCCTAATGTTGTGAACTTTTGGTGTGGACCCATATATTATCTATTTTGACCAGTATCCACTTCAAATGCACAATTTTGCATAGTATTATGGCTCTCATCCTTCTTCCTTTCATTCCACTCCCTTTGCAAGGCCTTGATTTGGTATTGGACATTTGATCCACTTCTTGCTCCCTTGTCTACTTTTGCATCATTTCTCTGCAATCTTCCACTTCTTTTTGCGTAGTTTTGAGGTTCATCTGAATGTTCCTCTACATCTTTTCTCACTCGCATCTTATGTCTAGTTCCTCAATATTTCCCTACATTGTTTCCAATTGCCCTTTTTGGAGCTCTTACTCGTGTCCAAACCTCCATTCCAATATTCGGATCTTCTATTTGATTTTGCACTAATTTCTTGCAAGGATTTAGCCTTTTTAATTCCTTCCTATGTGGATCTCAACCTAACTCCACTCCAAGAACTTCCCATATTTGACCTTAACCTAAAAACTCACAACTCCATTTCTCACATCGCATTCCACCCTTAATCTTTTGCATCTCCTCCTATTTGTCTTTTGCACCCCCTTAATCCCCTTGGAACACCATTAATAACCAAATTTGACCTTGTAACTAACCAACCTAGTTTTTCTTCTCGAAAAACATTGTTTAATCTTGAGGAAATGTATTCAAATGCGAAACCAACTATGAATGATGAGGGATGCCATGTCACCATAATGAGGGAGGTCATTTTCAATTCCTAAGGATCTTTGCACCAAATTGTGATCATTCATTTCACAAATTTCTCTTTTTAACCTTGCATTACACTTCAAAATTGATGATCATTTCTATGTTGTGATCTTGCAAGCAAACTAAAATGAAGGCTATCTACTTTCTTGAATGACCTAGGCGACCATTAAAGAGTTTGAAACAACTATGATTCAAGGAAAGATCATCTCAATATGTCTGTAGGAACTTATGTGCCTCATTTGATGCATAATTTTAATAACAAAATGTAGGGCTGATGATGTTAGAGGGACAAATGACCTTTGTAAATATAGGTGACTATTCATCTCCTACAATTTTTTGAAGGTGTTGAATGATATACATTTGTAGATTTCATTTTGTAGGATGATGAAAAATATGTTGTAGAGCTAAGAGAAAAGGAAGAAGTTTTAGACCACTAGGGTTTTCCTTCCAACAAAGAGTAAAGACATTTTTTGTATAGTAATGATCAGGGTTCATCCCAAAGGTATAATGGATTATTGTAATCCTAGTAGAATAAGTTAATAGTTGATTTAGGTGTTAAATTTAATTAGTTGGTCTTCTGGATGACTTTAAAGTCTTTGTAAAGCTTTTCCAAGGTATATTCTGTCATGCCCAAACTTTTGGGCAAAAAACGAAACAACAATTTTTTTTAAAACATCCTAATAAAACTAAATACGCTATAATAAAGATGCAACAATTAAGTTTTGTCTTAACTATAGGTTAACTCAGGAAATAAAAGACTGGTTTACTAAAGTTAATTTATTTAACTTAACCATGCATGCGATAATAATTTAATGCAGAAATAATTCTCCAAAAGTGTCATTACCATTTTATTACTTAATAAATTAATTTAAACAAATAATCCTTAACTTATTAGCCAAGAGATATTAATAATCTCAAATAATATTTAAATGCTCTAGGCATTATTAAAATAATGCTAGCACTTAGTGTAGACACCTAAAATTGTCATGTCTAATTAAATAAAATTTTATTTATTTAATTATCTAAGCTTAATTCTTCTATTAATTAAATAAATCCTTATTTATTTAATTAATTCATTTATCCTCTTCTAGCCTTATTTCTCATTTAAATAAATACATTTATTTATTTAAATTATCATTTTCCTAAATTAAATAAATATCTTATTTATTTAATTGATCCCACTTCTATTAATTAAATAAATCTTTATTTATTTAATTAATTCATTAACCTTTTCTACCCATGACACATGTCATTCATCTCTTAATTCATACACTACCTACCCCTTTCATTATTTTATTATTTCCTCTACCTACCCTCTAATCATAGTCGACCTCCTTTTACACCTCTCAATCTTATCCCTCAATTTCATATAGTGTCTTCTATATAAGGAGATGCTTCCTTCATTATCAAACCCTAATCATTTTATGCAATTTGACTACACTACGATCCTACTTGCAACCACATTCCGTTCTTTGTTGAGCTCTTGTGCACATAAAATTTAAGAGAAAATATATCAAACAAGATCAATGGAGATAGGAAGAATGGAGATCAAAACCCTATTGGACATGTGATGGTATAATCTTTGTGATTTCATTTGATTTGCGCTGTCTTAGGTAATCTTCATATGTTATGGTGGATCTTTGTTGTTGTTAGGCTAGGGTTTTGTGGTTGAACTCATTTAGTCTTTCAATATTATCATTGTTGTTATGCTAGAAGAAACTTTACTCCTTGAAATATGTGATGCTCTAAGTTCTAAATCCATCAATAGACGTAGGATTTGCCTTAGCCACAGATAGGATCTGATTTATTATGAATGGCGAACCAATCTTAGGTAGATCAATAACAAGCCATGATGGGAATGGGTAAGTTTATTATGAACGAATAGGCTGTGAGTGTGTGCAAAGTGAAAGGATGAAAGTGAATCCTGAAGGAGGGAGGAGCAATGTCTCTACGCATGGCACTGGTGACCCAGTTTTCACCATGGTACTTGCCCAGGGCGCCACCGAAGTGGTTTTTACTGTTGGACGAAATTATTTCTCTTTACTTTTTTCAAAATTTTCAATGTTTTTTTGTGTCACAAGGCGCTTGTTTGCCAGGTTTTCACCAAGTAATGATTTTTTTTTGTTTTATAATTTTTTTGTATTTTTGAATTAGGATATTTCGAAGAGCTATGTGTAAAACCTGCGAAGGTGCATGCTGTTGATAGGATCCTCCAAAGGTTCACCCTCTATAGTTGAGAGCTGATATGCCCCAGATCCATATGCTGCTGTAATGATGTAAGGACCAAGCCAATTTGGTTCGAACTTGCCCTTCTTCTCTCTGTCTAGCTGATTTTTAGGATTTTCTCTGAGAACCAAATCACCTACCTCAAATGTGTGAGGCTTGACCTTGTGATTTTTAGCTGTGACTCATTCATTGTTGGTACGCCTTGAGATGATTAAAAGAAGTTTGTCTTCGTTCATCCAGTAGTAACAGCTCTTGTAAGCGAGAGACGCTATAGTCTTCATCATTGATGATGTTTTGCAAAGAAACCCGTAAAGAGGGTAGCTTGACCTCAATAGGCAAGATGGCTTGAGCGCCATAGACAAGTGAATAGGGTGTAGCTCCTGTAGGTGTGCGGACACTTGTGCGATAGGCCCAAAGTGTAGGATTAAGTTGGATATGCCAATTATGGCTAGCATCGTCGACTATCTTCTTTAGGATTTTAAGGATTGTTTTATTAGACGCCTCAGCTTGGCCATTACCTTGGGGGTAATATGGTGTGGAGAAACAATGGGAAATATGGAAGTGGTCACAGAGTTCACGAACATCTTGATTTTTGAAGGGACGCCCGTTATCAGTGATAATGGAAACAGGAATACTGTATCGGCAAATGATATAGTTGAGGATGAATGTAGCAATCTGTTTTCTAGTGACTTGTGTGAGAGGCACAACTTCGATCCATTTTGTGAAATACTCTGTGGCAGTGATAATGAATTTATGACCATTGGACGAAGGAGGGTGAATCTTGCCTATGAGATCGAGTCCCCACTGACAAAAGGGCCAAGGAGACGCAATTGGTTGAAGTTCTTGTGCTGGTACATGTATGAGGTCACCATGAATTTGACATTGCTTACATTTTTTGACAAACTGATATGAGTCTTTTTCCATATTTGGCCAGTAATATCCAGTCCTAATGAGTTTCTTGGCCAAGGTAGAACCACTAGCATGCGGACCACATATCCCTTCATGTACTTCACGTAACGCAATCTGAGCTTCGTCGCTTTCTAAACATCTAAGAAGAGTGCCATCTAGACCTCGCCGGTATAGGATATCAGCTAAAATGACATATCTAGAGGATTGGCGAATAAAAGTGCGATGTTGGTTATTTGATAGATCAGGAGGTAGGATATTGTCACGAAGGTATGTGAAAATGGAACCATATAACTGGGACTCGGGACCGACGACGCATATCGTCTCAGTAGGCATGATCTCATATGAAGGAACCAAAAGGTTATCCACCAAGAACTCATAGCGGGTCTCGTTTGGAGGTAAATCAATCAGTGAAGCAATTGTAGCCATGGCATCTGCGGCGCAATTCTTCTCTCTTGGTATCTGCTCAAAGTCTATCTTTGTGAAGTGTTGTTTCAGGTCATCCACCATTTGTTTATAAGGCATTTATTTTTCATCTTTTGTTTGGTAATCATCAGTTGCTTGACGGATGACAAGTTGAGAGTCCCCAAAAACACGAAGTTCCTGGATCTTCCATTGAACTGCAATTCGTAATCCTATTTTTAATGCCTCATATTCTGCAATATTGTTAGTGCAAGGAAATGATAAGCGGTATGATTTTGGTATAGAATCCCCTTGAGGAGTTATAAAGAGGATGCCAGCTCCTACCCCATGCTGTGTGTATGAGCTGTCGAAGTACAGTTGCCATGGCTTTGCATGTGACATTGTCAAAATAGATTCATCTGGAAATTTGGAACTTAGAGGAACATCATCTATCATGGGAGCATTTGCTAATTGATCTGTGATGGCTTGTCCTTTTATTGCTTTTCTGTCCACATACGCGATGTCAAATTCACTCAGGATCATTACCCATTTGGCTAGTCACCCAGTAAGTGTTGCTTTATTGAGAAGGTATTTCAATGGGTCTATCCTTGCAACCAACTTGGTCTTATGAGTGAGCATGTAATGTCGTAATTTCTGCGAAGCAAAGACCACGGCGAGACATGCATGCTCAATTGGTGTGTAATTTAGCTCATATCCTACCAATGTGCGACTAATATAGTATATTGCTTTTTCTTTGCCCTCAGCAATTTGTTGTGCTAAGAGTGCCCCCAGTGCTGTTGGAGTAGCTGCGATGTATAGTAACAGAGGTTGATCTGAAACTGGTGGCATCAGAACTGGCGGATTTAGAAGATAATCTTTGAGCATCTGGAAAGCCTGTTGACAGTTATCATCCCATTTGAATTTGATTGTTTTATGTAGCAGGTGCTGAAAAGGATTACACTTATCTGCAAGTTGTGCTATGAATCTTCGGATGGACTGGAGTCTGCCTTGTAAGGATCAAAGTTGACTGATATTTCTTGGTGGTTGCATCTCCAAGATGGCTTTGACTTTTGCTGGATCAGCTTCGATTCCTCTTTTGGATACAATGAATCCTAGGAGCTTCCCGGAGGTTACTCCAAAGACACATTTCTTGGGGTTTAATCTTACTTTGTATTTTTCCAACCGATCAAAGATGACTAATAGTATGTCCAAATGTGTATTTCTGTCTATTGATTTTCCCAAGAGGTCATCGACATAATCTTCCACGGTTACGTGCATGAGATCATGAATGATAGTAGTCATGGCTCTTTGATATGTAGCACCTGCATTTTTTAGCCCGAAGGGCATGACATTCCAACAGAAAGTTCCCCATGAACAAGTGAATGATGTTTTGTGTTGATCCTTGGGTGCGATCCTTATTTGATTATAACCAAAGAATCCATTCATCAATGATAACATTTCATGACCTGCTATGAGATCAACGATCAAGTCAATATTTGGTAATGGGAAGTCATCCTTTGGACAAGTTTTGTTGATGTCTCTGAAATCTGTGCATATTCTGATGCTGCGATCTGGTTTACTGATAGGCACTAAGTTGGAGATCCATTCAGGATAATCAATTGGGCGTATGAATCCGACGTCAAATAATTTCTCAAGCTCTGCTTTGACCAATAATGCGACTTGTGGATGCATCTTTCTTAATTTCTGTTTCACTGGTTTTGCCCCCGGTTTAACTGTCAAATGATGCATTACTAAATCCAGATCTAATCCAGGCATATCAACGTATGACCATGCAAAGTTGATTTGTCGTTCTTTGAAGAAACTTATGAATTTTGACCTTTCTGACGCCGTCAATGATTGATCCAGGAATATGTTGTGTGGAACCTCTTCTGTACCAATGTTTGTTTTGATAGTCTCCTCTACCAACATGGATGACTTTTCCTCATATGATGCTGGGAGAATGTCGAGCCTTCCATCTTCGGGTGCCTCAGAGAGGTTTTCGCCCTCAGATACGTCCTTTCTTTTTACTTTTTTGGGGTCAGACAGCGCCACAGTGTGGTTTTCGCCATAAGACCCTTGGTTTGTTCTTATTTTCACATTTTTGCGACTGGAAGGTCCGACACCCTCACCAAAATATGCCACGCTGTTGAGTTCTATAGTGTATCCCGCTTTATGGTCCCTAGGAGGAAGATCATCTTGTATGCCCTGATAGTCAATAAAAGCTTCATCATTTTGAAATGTGTCAAACTGTATAGGTCCTTCATGATCCCAGTCAATGAGTTGGTGGTGAACAAGGGGAAGGCCGTTAATGTCTTCAAAGTTAGCCGAGCTAAGAGTAAAGATGCAGTTATATTCGGGTATGTCAAGGTAATTATCGAGGTCATCAATGGCACTCTCCTCATCAGTCTCGATCGTGAACGAATCCAAATTATCTTCACTAGTAGCACATTCTGGGATAGGTGTTCTCATCCTATGTGATTTCAACCTATAACCTTGAGACAAGGACTGTGTGGAATCCTCATGGGTTGTTTCTTGACCCACTCTGAACTTATTATAAAATTCCTCTTCTTCTGTTGGTTCATTTGGCTCTCTGAACATCTCGATGAGCTTGTAGTCACAGGAAGACTTGTCGGAACCCCATTTCCATTCATTGGAATCTGTGGAATAGCGATCCCCCTGTTGAATTTTGGCAGCTTTGATTTGTAAGGCTTCTTCTGTCCTTTGGGTGTGGACCTTGGAAGTTAAGAAACCAAGTCCTTTCGAGCGTTCCTTTTTGAAAGTCAATTCAGGTTGTAAAGGTTCAATGATGCCTTCCTTTCGTAACCCAAGAGGGCTTTTTCCATCATACCCGAATTTTTGTAGAATTTTGAAGCCTTTGCTATATTTCTCACATGGTAGACTAATGTGATTTTGTGTGTCATCTTCATTGTCTTTGTAAAGCATTTTGTATAAATCTTCCTCTTCTAGTTCACCCCATCTTTGAAAGGTAGTAGGGTCCCATTTGAGTATCATGATGGACACTTGCTTGTTTGGATGTGGTCTTCCATATTCTTTTGGGGAACTCATGACTTGTCGTACATACATGGTCTGATTTAAAGTGTATTCCCCCATGCCTTTGTCTTGAAACTTGCCCTTAAGCTCACCCTGTTTTGATGTCGAAGGTTTTAAGGACTCAGGATCAATGTATGCTGAAGAAGGAACAGCTTCGCGATTACTGGGAATGATGGTCTCAGTCTTTGATCTCAGGTTATTACAGTATATGAACGGATTAGGATCACCGTTAACTGTTACTTCCACTCCATTATGAGGAAACTTAATGCATTGGTGATATGTGGATGGGACTGCCCTCATTTCATGAATCCAAGGACGTCCTAGTAATATGTTATAAGTGAGATCTAAATCCAAGACTTGGCAAACCACATCCTTTGTAACTGGCCCAACTCTGAGAGGTAAGGTGACTGTGCCCTTGGATGAATGCTCTTTGTCATCATATGCCTTAATGGTGATTTGATTTGTAGAATTCACAGCTTTATCAGAATATCCCAATTGTTTAATAGTGCTCAATGTGCAAATGTTTAGACCTGCTCCTCCATCTATCAGGACTCTTTTTATTCGATGTTTGTGTATGAAGGCTTCAACGTGTAATGGTGCATTATGTGGCTGACTTACGGAGGCGTCATCGGCCTCTGTGAATGTAAGGGAATGTGGAACAGAAAGGTATCCCACCATGGCTTGAAACTGGTCCATGTTCAGATCAGTAGGAACGACAGTATCTCTCAAGATTTTGTCAAGAATGGCTTTATGAGCAAGGGATATGCGTAATAGCTCAAGGATGGAGATGAGTGCGGGTGTCTTCCCTAACTGTTCTACAAGGTCATACTTAGGTTTGGTTGATGAAGAAGTGGTGTTTTTAGTTGGAGCCCCTTGCAAAGTGATTTTACCTCGGCGAGTTGTAACATGACATTCAGAGGTAGGTTCAGAAGAAGATCCAACACCTTTTAGGACAATCCTGGGTCTCTGGGTGGAATTCTCAGACGTTTTGTCCTTGATGATAATGGTAGAGACATAATTGTATATCAAGATGTGATTGATGGTTGAATCATAGTTGTAGGATGTTCTGGTATAGTTGGTTTGGTCATGTGTGGCTTTATCTTTTCCCTTGTCATGTTTTGGGAATGGTTCCTTAAACATCTCATGTTCTTGATTAGATGAGTGTCCCTCAATCTCAATGTCACCTCTATCAATGAGATCTTGTATGATGTTCTTCAGTCGATGACAATTTCCTATCTTATGACCCTTGCTCTTATGAAATTCACAATACTCATCATCATTCCACCAATTTGGTTTGACCTTTGGTTCATATGGAGGAAAATCTGGAACTGTGATTACCTTGTTTGCCACTAGCTTCTTGAAAAATGACTCAAGCGGTTCTCCCAAGGGAGTGTATTTCCTTCGTGATCTGGAAGTTGTTTGAGTTTTCACTTGATTGTTTGTAGAACTTGATCTCGAAAAGATGAATTTGGGTCGCACTGTATTGGCGTCAACAACACCATCATTGACTATGTTCTTGTTTTTATTCCAAAATCTTGGCTTGTCTTTTCCTTTAAAGTCATCTTTGTTTTCTTTGAATATCTTAATGATGCCTTGCTCAATTAGGACCTTCTTTGTCGCTAAGCCTTTTTCAATGACGTCCTTGAAGGTGGACAAACAAGCTTTTCTTAAGTCATAACCAATGTCTTTGTTAACATTCTGGGTGAACATCTCTACCATTTGTTTTTGTGGAATTTCACAAGAGCATCTGCTAGCTAGATTCCTCCATCTTTGTAAAAATGATGCGAAAGACTCTCCCTCTTTTTGCTTAGTATTGCACAAAGTAGTGACTGATATGTCTGTCTCTATGTTGTAGGAGAAATGTTGGATAAATGCCTTTGCTAGATCACCCCATGACTTAATACCAGGTGGGAGTTGGGAGAACCATTCCATAGCTTGATCACCTAAGCTTTGTGGGAATAATCTCATCAAATATGTCTCTTCTGCTGCTACCTCAATGCAGGCTGTTAAAAACTATCTTATGTGTTCCTTAGGATCCCCTTTTCCTTTATACTTATCAAATTTAGGCATCACAAAGTGTGTAGGAAAAGGAGGCATTGGAATGCTCTTGTCAAATGGATAAGGACATATGTCTCTCATTGTGTATGCTGGCTTCGGTGTATTTATGTCCTCCATTTTCTTTTGTAAATCCCTGATTTGTTGCTCCAAATTGCTTTTAGGTGGAGATTAACTTCTTGGACCATACCCTATGCTTGAGGCACCAATTGGAGGAGGAGCATGTTGCATATATGGATGATATTGATCATACACATGTTCATATGGAGGAGGTCTATAGTGATGCTACGTATATGGACCACTTTGTATCGATTCATGTTGAGGAACACCATATCTATTTTGTGCATGTATACCATACTCTACAAGCATGTCATGTTCTAATGTGTTGCCCCCAAATTTGACACGGGGTTTCTTTGTGTCCAAATTTTGAGCATGCCTTTGAATATCCAATTGCTTTGGTGGTTGATCCTTAGCATTGGTATGTGGTTTAGCATATCTGTCTGCATAAGACTTCCATAATGGTCTACGAAGGTGAGTATCATTTTGGTCCCGAGTCCCAGTTATATGGTTCCATTTTCACATACCTTCGTGACAATATCCTACCTCTTGATCTATCAAATAACCAACATTGCATTTTTATTCGCCAATCCTCTAGATATGTCATTTTAGTTGATATCTTATACCGGAGAGGTCTAGATGGCACTCTTCTTAGATGTTTAGAAAGCGATGAAGCTCAGATTGTGTTACGTGAAGTACATGAAGGGATATGTGGTCCACATGCTAGTGGTCCTACCTTGGCCAAGAAACTCATTAGGACTGGATATTACTGGCCAAATATGGAAAAAGACTCATATCAGTTTGTCTAGAAATGTAAGCAATGCCAAATTCATGGCGAACTCATACATGCACCAACACAAGAACTTCAACCAATTGCATCTCCTTGGCCCTTTTGTCAGTGGGGACTCGATCTCATAGGCAAGATTCACCCTCCTTTGTCCAATGGTCATAAATTCATTATCACTGCCACAGAGTATTTCACAAAATGGATTGAAGCCGTGCCTCTCACACAAGTCATTGGAAAACATATTGTTACATTCATCCTCAACTATATCATTTGCCGATATGGTATTCCTATTTCCATTATCACTGATAACGGGCGTCCCTTCAAAAATCAGGATGTTCGTGAACTCTGTGACCGCTTCCATTTTTCCCATCGTTTCTCCACACCATATTACCCCCAAGGTAATGGCCAAGCTGAGACATCTAATAAAACAATCCTTAAAATCCTAAAGAAGATAGTCGACGATGCTAGCCGTAATATAATGCTAAATAGCCTGATCCCGCTCTTGCTCAGTATGTCTGAGCCTCTTCCTGAGCCGATCCCTCTCCCTCTCCCTCTCCAACTCCTGGATGTCATCTGCCTGTCCCTGGCAGATCTCCCTCAGCTCTATCAGCTCATCCTCCTCTGCATCAGCCCCCTCTGGCTCTGCCTATGGCTCCCCCTGTACGGGTGCCTACCCCTGTGCCTATGCTTGTACCTGTACTGGTGCTTGTACTAGTACCTGTCCCTATATCTTTCCCTATCCCTGTACCTGTACCTATCCGTGACCTTGTGCTATTGGCACCTATAGTGGCAATCCACTGCGACCCCTCACCACCCGATCCTGCCTCTCCTCTCCACCCTCCCTCCGAGGTGCAACCCTCCTCTCTCCAACTGCTCCCCTCCTCCTCCGTCGGCCTCTACCCCGATCACCTCCACCATCATCATCATCCCCACCACCATCTCCATCCAAGGGCTCTCCTAGATCCGTCAGGCATGGGAATGGATGCTCTGCCCAGTATGCTATGTACTCGGCATCCATGCTGACATCCTCAATCTCTGGCGACATGTCCCAGGGTAGGGGCATCATCTCTACCAGCTACATAACTGCGTGATCATATGATAGTAGGGGCCCAAACTGCGCCTGATCTCTCACAGTCCGTGCATACATGCCTGAGCCCCGTGGCATCCTCTGGATCCTGCCAAACTGCCTACCAACCCTGTCCACTAGCTACCTTTGCATCCGCCCAATTAGGTACCTATTCCAGAAGGTGTAGGGAAGCTCAACTGCATCATCCTCCCACTGCTCGCATCCCAGGTATGGTCTCCATATGACCATGTCTATGTCATCTATCGCCCGCCGCCAATGCTCTAACCTGCCAATCTGTGGCTGTGACGTGATCATATCATATAGGTGCACAAAACTGCGTCAATCCCCCCTGCCTCTAAAGTGTATCAGCCTCGTCATTGGCAGATGCTCATAGGCCCACACCTGCAACAATGTCACCCCGCAGCCTAATCCCATTGATCCGTGGTATACAAAATGATGTAGCTCATAGTAGAGGTGTGCCAGCACACATGGTCCCCAGGCATATCTGGTGTGCTGTGTCACCAGTGTCTCCAATGATCCTCCCCAGCCTACAGGCAACCCTCGTGTCGCCCTATCTGGACACAGGAACCCACTGATCACTCCTCCTACTACTGCTGGCAGCGCTAGCCCTGTAGCTGTCATAGTAACCCACGCCACGTGTCCAACCCTCATCTCTAGTCCTGGGTCCTGGAACACTCATTTTAGGGCCTCCCTATCTCCATCTCGATCGTATGGGATCAGCTCCCCATCGATCGGTATCCACAAAATCCTGTATACATCCTCAAGGGTGACTGTCATCTCACCCATCGGCAAATGAAATGTACAAGTCTCGGAGTGCCATCTCTCTGCCAACACAGTCAACAGTCCCATGTTCACCCAGAACTCAGGCACATACAAAATATGTCTCAATCCTATAGCCTCGATAGTAGCTTGCTCCTCGGCTGTCAACTCAGGTCGCAACCTCTGAGTAGACGGGAATCTCTCCCGTGACTCCAGCATTGGCAAATACTCCTGCAGTCAAGCAAATCACTCATGTCAGTCATAGTGGCATTCCTTGTTTATCACAAAATGCTACTTTTTATCTAAATGCATATGGCTATCTATCCTAGTGACACTCACTATTCATCACAAAGTGTTGCTTTTATCACTAATAGTACTCCCTGTTCATCACAAAGTACTACGTGTGTGACACTCACTATTCATCACAAAGTGTTGCTCACATTTGCACTCACTGTTCATCACAAAGTGCTGCTCATATTTTAGTACTCCCTGTTCATCACAAAGTACTCTATCTTGGTACTCACTGTTCATCACAAAGTGCCTTGATCTATCCTAGTCTTCCCTAGAGGACCTGCTTGAGTGTATCCTCTCAGCAGCTTATCCAATCGACAACATATGTTCATCATAGAACTGCCAATTTGACCTAGAAGACAAAACTTCACACTTTTTTAAACACAAACGTGCTTATCTGACATAAACGCGCTTAAAGACTGCACAGACGCACCTGAAAAACACAGACGTGCCTGACCAACACAGACGTGCCTATGTTCTGCACAGATGCGCCTGGGCGACATAGACGTGCCTTCTTGGCACAGACACGCCTGACCATCACAAACGCGGCCGCATTTGGCATAGACGCGGTTTCAAATGTAGACGCGCCTGGCACAAACACAAACGCACCTCACGAGCATAGACACACCTGGCACCAACGCAGATGCACCTGGATGTTTTTGGACATTTTTTTGGACCCTATTCTAAGTGCATTTATTTCTCTACCTAGCATGCATTAATGACAATAATAAATGCATCAAAGTACGAGGAGGTTTGGTGGTACTTACCGGCTCTCCTGCCTCTGCTGGCCTTTGAAATCGGCGAACGTGGTCAAATCTGTGAATGAAGGCCATCGCTGCTGACTGCTGCTGCTCTTTTCTCTCTCTGCACTCTGCTCTCGTGGATGTGTAGATGACAATGAGGATGTATTTTCCCCCGTGGTCTATCTTATAGACTGCCCTAGCCCTAGCCCTCGTTTCCCGAGTCAGTCTTCATTATCCTGTGACTCTGTCACTTTATCCGGTCAGTCCATTCTAGTCTTTCTTTCTTATCGAGAGATTGTCTGCGATCTTTGCAAACATTTTCATCCAATCTCTTGAGGGGGCATATCATTCCCATCCCGGGGCAACTCTGTATCAGTTCATCTTATCTTCTTTGAAACAACACAACAAGCCGCATTGTCTCAAAGAGGGGCAAAATGTAGACACCTAAAATTGTCATGTCTAATTAAATAAATATTTTATATATTTAATTATCTAAGCTTAATTCTTCTATTAATTAAATAAATCCTTATTTATTTAATTAATTCATTTATCCTCTTCTAGCCTTATTTCTCATTTAAATAAATACATTTATTTATTTAAATTATCCTTTTCCTAAATTAAATAAATATCTTATTTATTTAATTGATCCCACTTCTTCTATTAATTAAATAAATCTTTATTTATTTAATTAATTCATTAACCTTTTCTACCCATGACACATGTCATTCATCTCTTAATTCATACACTACCTACCCCTTTCATTATTTTATTATTTCCTCTACCTACCCTCTAATCATAGCCGACCTCCTTTTACACCTTTCAATCTTATCCCTCCATTTCATATAGTGTCTTCTATATAAGGAGATGCTTCCTTCATTATCAAACCCTAATCATTTTATGCAATTTGACTACACTACGATCCTACTTGCAACCACATTTCGTTCTTTGTTGAGCTCTTGTGCACATAAAATCTGAGAGCAAATATATCAAACAAGATCAGTGGAGATAGGAAGAATGGAGATCAAACCCTATTGGACATGTGATGGTATAATCTTTGTGATTTCGTTTGATTTGCATTGTCTTAGGTAATCTTCATATGTTATGGTAGATCTTTGTTGTTGTTAGGCTAGGGTTTTGTGGTTGAACTCATTTAGTCTTTCAATATTATCATTGTTGTTATCCATTTTCACCATATACACTTAGATTATTAAATTTGAATAGTCATCTGAGCAAATGCTATTAATGTGACTATGTTCGACTATAAAGTTAACTAAAACAAATATAAAAATTGCCTAAAGATTCGTCTCCCGAAATGACAAATTTGATCCCTTACAATTATTAATTATCAAATATTTAATGTTGACTAAAATAATCCCTTATGGGCTAAATATTTACAATAGTCTTTTGTTAATTCCCATTAATAAAATTTCCAAAGGAATTTAACTTAAACATATATATATATATATATATATATATATATGTTTATTAACATATAAATACATATATATAGCATAGAAATAATTGTTTAAAAATAAAAGATAATTTAAAACTAAAAACCCCTTTAAAAAATAAGTCAAATACCTATATATCTAAAATATATATGGGGTTTACCCTTTTCAAATTTGAAAAGGGTTTTCCCCCCATTTTTTTTTTTTAATATTAAAACTCTTATTTGAAACCTAACTAAAAATATTGTAAGACCTAAACCAATCCAAACTTTATTTTTCTTACAAAGGCTAACCCTAAGCTGAAATTTGGGTTAGGGCACCTTGGTTAAACATTTCTTTGTGTGTGTGTTATGCAGGTTTGGGGAGAAATGGCGGAGGTGGATTTTTTTAATGGCGATGATGAAATAGCTATGGCGGCGGCGTTGGTGGCAAGTGCCACCAGCAGTGGCACCGAGGGCCACCACTACGGGTCGTGGCCCGCAGCAGCACCGTGGGCGCCCCTGTGGGCCTCAGCCCATAGTGGCACCTCGGCGCCTCTGTGGGTCGTGACTCACAGAGGGCCTCGAGCCGCCCCGAGGCCGCTCGCAGGGAGCTTCGGGGGAGGGTTACAACATATATATATTTTTTAATTTTTTTTTGTTAATTTGTAATATATTTAATAATATATATATATATATATATATGTATATGTATATCTATACATATACATACATATAGATGTATATGTATATGTATAGGTATATGTATACATATACATATACATATACATATACATATACATATACATATACATACATATGTATGTATGTATATGTATATGTATATGTATACATATACATATACATATATATGTATGTATATGTATATGTATATGTATACATATACATATACATATACATATACATATACATACATATACATATACATATATATATATACATATATATATATATATACATATATATATACATATACATACATATACATATACATATATATATACATATATATATATATATACATATATATATACATATATATATATATATACATATATATATACATATATATATATATATATATATATATATATATATATATATATATATATATATTCTCATAAATATATGTATATAATTTAAATACACAGTGATATTAAAAAGACTGTAAAAAAGATAATAAACCAACAATATTATTAACTAGAATATTTCTTTTTCAATAGATTTAAAGTATAGAAATCTATATATGCATATATTTGATTTTTAAATACAAGGCATTTAAAACTAACTTTTTTTTTTAAAGAATACGAATATCTAGATATTTTATTTAGTCTAAGTTTATTTTATTTTAAAAGCATTTAAGCAGATTATTTAAAATAACAGATTTGAGTAAATGCATTTCTTTCTCTTTAAAATGACATATAGTTAACTTTAGAGTTAAATAAATTTATCTAGATTTATTTTCTGCATTTTCAAAAGGGAAAAATAGCGGAAATTAATTTATTACAACAACAACTAAAAATGTCTAAAATCATTTAATCCAAAGACAACATGTTGATGCAATATTAATATTTACACTAAAAACCTATTTACATTATTTTACATTTTATACAATAGATAGAAGTAAATGTTTATTTTCTTTTACTAACATCTATGCTTTAATATTTCATTTATTTCCTCCATTTTACAATAGCTATAACGAAGAAATAGCTTTTATTTCAAGAGGAAAATACAAATAAATATTATCTCAATAACTTTAGAATCATATTTCAAATTTATTTTATTTCTTTCTTGCAAGATCAAAATCTTAATAAAAGAATACATCTTATTTCATGATAAAACATAGTTTAAAGAATACATTTATTTCATCAAGGTAAACTTTACAAATAGGTAGATACCCAACTTAGCCTCTCATTTCTACTAAATGAGGGCTTCCAAAATAAATACATTTTTCTTATTACAACTAAATACAAATAAAAATAGGATCAACTCCTAGCTTTTCTTTCCTTCCTTTTCCAAGAAAACCTGCAATAAAAAGCTTTTAGGTTGTGACCATGGAGGCTCACCTCCCAACCTAGGCTTACTAGAAGCTACCCCTGAGCTTGGAGAACCAAGACCTAAACAAGATACACATAAGCAATACACAAAAGCAAGACAAAATACAAAACATTCACATTCCCATCCCAAGGCTAAACATCATCACATATGTGAATTTTTTTTTAAATGGGTGAAAGTGGACTAAGTACCTTGAGGAGAAAAATGCAAATAGGAGAAATACATTGCCATTGCAAGGCAACCAAGAACACATCCACAAGTTCTAAACTTGTCCCAACCATTCTTTATGACCCCCAAGACATACAAGCCAACAAATCTCCCCTTATGATCCCCAATGCATAAACAAATCACTATGCAACAAGGGTCACAAAAATCCCTTGAGAACCACTCTCTTCCAAAGAGAGCCTCTCACTCTAAGGATGTCAAATAACCCTTCACCTCAAGGCCACTCTACCCTCCTAAGGGTGAGTTTGGCCTTGAAAACTCCCAAAACATAAATATAAAAGCTCAACCAAAAACAAAGGGAAGAACACAACATCTTCCTACAAAAATAAAAACAACAATGGGAGAAAACAAATGCAAACATACAATCTTTCAAAATTTACAACATACATAGATAGTGATTCAACCAACCTTGAATCTGCCAAAGGGATGCAAATGATAATTTGTAGTAGAGCTGCCCAAATCCACAACTTCTTCCTTCTCAAGACTTAACCAAAATTTCCTATACTAAACTTTCAAAAATTCTTCAAGATTCTAAGTCTCCAAAGATGGAGAGTGGGTGATTACCATCCTAAGTCTCAAACCCTTCCCTAAGAAGGCTCCTCTCACTCTTTCCAACCTCTTGGATAGAGTGTGAGCTCACATTGGTTGGTCTTTCCAACCTCTTACAGGTTACTAAAATTGGCAATCTTGAAAGAGGGGAAGAGAAAATGGGGAAGAAGAAACTGACACAAGAAGGGAAGGTTAACTAACCTAGGTGGAATCCTCCAAGTTGGATTTTCGTTCATCTTGGGAAAACCAATTTTTGAAGTGACTAATCAGTCACATGGGAGTGGTCACATGCTTAAAAATGCCCCTAACCCATAGGTATACCATATGGACCCTTGGAAAAGCCCCTAAACTAACCCTAGGAGTCCATTTGACCCTTTAGAAACCCACCTGAAGTTTACCTACGGGTCAAACCTGAGTTGACCATTCCAAAGACTCTCTACCCAAGACAAATCTGGGACCACACTCAAATATTTGAAAAAGCCATTGGTTGAAACAATTTCCCTCCAAGAGACATGTCATTTTCAACACACTTTACAACACATGTGTCAAGTGACACAATAAAAATACATTAGTTAATTACACATGCAAATTGTCTCTTTTTAGATTAAACAAATTAATAAATACAATTTAACACACATTCAAACATTTACGTTTACGAATAAAACATGATACATACGGGGTGTTGTCTTTCCAAATAGACAACCCCTGGTTGTACAAATGCACAAAGGTCTAGGCTTGATTCTCCGTATTGTTTCCATGGTCACATGGATAGTTTTCCTGCACATCTTATTTTACACATCAGTAATTGCCAGATAACCACATATAAATTTAACATATAAAAGAATATAATTTAATCACACTGCATACAATTGCCATCATACAAATCAATTTACCATATATCCAATGCAATCCACATGAAGAAATTCACTTAATGAGATTATCATAATCCTCATAAATTTCAACCATTCATAAGACATGCATCATATTTCTAACATCATAATAAAGTTGTGCAAATCAAAATAAATGACATACACCATATCAATGTTATCCAATCTCGGGATCATATAAAATTCTATATCCATAATGCACAGAAATGAAGCATCAATAATAGTTCCAACATGAAAATAACTGAAATGCTAGGATGGGTCGAGGTAGGGCCTCACACATTGTCAAACTAATACAAGAAATATATGGGTCTATTAATGAATAACTAAGTTGTTGCCATTATGTTGTCATTGATGTCAACTGGTTTGGCATGGTCACCCGTGAGTAAGTAGTGGTGACTGGTATGGGTGAAGTAAGACATGATGATATCAATCCATATGTGTGTAAGCAGCCAGAAAGGTAGGTTACCGGTACACATGAAATGCATCTTCTACTGGTAAAGCAGGACCACTGGCAAGGCAAAGAAAACAACCAAAAGAAGAATTGAAGGATGTGAACCAATATACACAGAGAAGTTTAATGCTATCGGTAAATGGACTGAGTAGTAGGACCAACATGTTTGATGGAAGACCAAGTTGATCCACCGATAGAGAAGAGGTCAACATGCATGAAGGACCATCGGTGAAGTTAGGTTATATTGGTAAGGTGTGTTGAACCAGTAATCAATCTTGGTCAGTGAAGGATGTCAAACTGACATAGTAAATTGAGCGTAGGTGGATGTTGATAAGGATGACAGGTGGAAACCAGGTGGCGATCATGCAGAGGTCAGTGAAGTATTCATCGATGTAACAGTCAGCAAGTAGGTCGACATTAATGAAGAACCCAAAAAACATGGAAGGATGGCAGAACATTGTAGCTTGAGGAAGACAAGGTGGCAAGATGATTGAACTGGCCTTGCAAGAAGATCTAATCTTTGTACCCACTTGCTGAAGAAAACAACCAAGCCATTAATGGTGTTTGACAAAGAAACATAGAAAAGCATGTCATAGACATCCCAAAATAGAAAATGCACATCGAGAAGAGAGGTGATGGCGGTGTTGTTTGGTGTGATGCAGATCACCATTCTAGAAAAGCAGATCGGATCAAATCCAATACAGATTGAGTTGGTGAAGGTAAAACCTAACACGACACCATTTGGATGCTTTTTTTGGCAGGAACCCTAAAAGATAAATATATCAGCTTAAGACTGAAATAGGTTGATGCTTGATGCGAGGGGTGAGAGGAAAGAGAGCCTGAGTAAGAAAGATAATCTGCCTTAGAGTTATTTCTCAGAGTGTTACAGTGTGTGTTAGCAGATTGAACCGATGAGAGGGCCTAACTAGTAGAGACAGAGTAACTAGTAAACTGTCACTGTCTAAATAGTCAAGCATACCAGTGAGGAGTGATTGGTTAGAAAGGCATCCAAGAGTGACACTGTGAAGTGTGAGGCTAAGGGAGAGAGAGAAGGAAGGCCAGAAGTAACCCATAAGTGATCAAAAAGAGTAATCTGATAACCGACAATGAGAGAACCAGTGAAGAAGAGGAGTTTGTTAAATGACAAAAATCCATTGATTAGGTGTTGCATAGCTCATTTGCAACCAGGTGCTATAACTGTATCAAAATTGTATTGCATTATACAACACCGAGTTGGAGCTTGGTGCAAGGGTTGGTGCCCTAAATTATTGTAATTTGATTGTTTCATTGTGAGGTTGGATTGGAGGAGTAGTCTCCAACAACATTTCTCACCGAGGTTTTTCCCATATTGGGTTTACTGGTTTTGATTGTTTAGTGTTTAGGTTGATAACCAGTATTCCAAGCTTGATTAAAGAGAAAAGATCTCAAGAACCACTAATTCACCCCCCTCTTAGTGGTACATTGTGTTCAACAATTGGTATCAGAGCCTAGGTTCTTGGTTGATTAAATATTTCTCTAGCTTGGGTAGATTCTAGTCAAAGAACACAATGGCAAGAAATGAGTCTGCCTCCTCAAAAGCCCCTATGTTTGATGGATCTAACTATGCCTTCTAGAGAAGAAGAATGGAGACCTATATTTCCTCCCTTGGTTTTGATGTGTGGATGTCTGTCAAGAATGGGTATACTGTCCCTAGTGTTCCTCCCACTGATCTGGATGCTAAGTAGGAGTATGAGAATAATGCAAAGGCTAAACATGCCATCTTAAGTGGGCTGTCTGATAATGAGTTTGTGAAGGTCATGCATTGTGCATCCACTAAGGAGACTTGGGATAAATTGTAGAGATTATTTGAAAGAGATGCCAAATTCAAAGAGGGTAATCTGCAATCACTAAGAGGTCAGCTTGAAGGCATCAAGCTGAAAGATGAAGAAAAGATTGCAAACTACCTTCACAGAGTAGATGAAACTATGAACACCATCAGAGAACTTGGAGAAGAAATTGCTGATGATATTATTCTCAAGAAGGTACTTAGATCTCTCACATCTAAGTATGATACTATGGTTTCTGCCATAGAGGAAGCCAAGGATCTGAAGGCCTTCACAATGGATGAGCTATTTGGCTCTCTAACAGCCTATGAAAAGAGAACAACCAGTGAAGCATCTTCAAGGAAAGAGGCAGTGTTCAAATCCTCCAAAAAGGGCAAGGAAGAAGTTGCTCATAAAGGATCCAGTGAAGACTCAGATGCAGAGGTAGCAAAATTTGTCAGAAATTTCAAGAGAGGATCCGTCAAGTATAAAAGAAAGTTATCACTCAAATGCTTTAGCTGTGGAAAAGTTGGACACTTTGCTGCAAAATGTCCTTACAATGAAACCGGTGGAGATGAGAAAAGAAGTTTTGGTAGATCTACTGGTAAAGACAAAGAAAGGAATTTCTATTGACAAGGAAGAAGAGGCCACCAGAAGTTGAACAACCTATATACTATTGAGGATGATACTATAGATGAAGAAAGTGCATCAGAAAATGACTACCATGAGAATGAAAGAGAAGTTAATCTCTTCATGGCACTAGATAAACCAGTTGGTGAAGATGAGGAAGAAGAAGACATTGAAACCAAAGTGGATCTAGAAGGTGAGCTCATAAGTGCTCTTGAGGAGTTGAGTAAGACAAGAAGAGAACCCAAGAAGGTCAAGCTTGCTGTAGTAGAAGAACAAGATCTCCTAAAGCAATCCCTGGATGAGTCCAATCAAGTTATATCTGACTTGAAATTCCAATTGGAAGAAGCCAAGATGATATGTGAAGTTACATCTTCTGATTTGATGAAGAAGGAAAAGGAACATCAAGATCTAGAAGTAGAAATAGTGAAACTCAAAAAGGAACTTGAAAAGAGTAAGGATGAACTGAAAGTGAGAAGCAAATATGAGGGTATCTTAGAAGCCTTGGACAAGATGTCGAGCAAACAAAAACAATCTAAAGATATCGTGGCTTAGGATTTGAAGAAGGAAAAAGTTCAAACATCAAAGACACACCTGGTAAGGAGATACAGTTCACTTCTTGAAGTGAAGGTGAAGAGAAGAAGATATTTAAGATAAGCAAGGATACTGGTAAGAAGACTTATGTAAAAGATGTTAGAAATCACCACACAAACCGGTATACACAATCAATGTAGCAGAATGCAGATCATAGGAGAAATGCAAGAGTTAATCATGAAGGATTTACTAGAGTTAGCAGCATGAAAGGAAGACCCCCGGTGAGATAGATGTTTGCAGGACCAAGGCAACCTAACACATATGTTCCAAACTTTCATGGTTATTGTTACCAGTGTAACAAATTGGACATAGGTTAGCTGATTGTAGATTAACCAAATAGCCCACTATGAGTTATGAAAGTAGAAATCCATTTAATTCACTCAGGGATGTGAATGTTGTTTGTTAGCAGTGTAATGGATTTGGTCATAGGAGTTTTGAATGTAGGAAGAGTAAACCGGTGTCCTACAATAGTTTCAAAGAGTAATCTTTCAATGTAAATGTGAAATGCTATAATTGTCAAGAGTTTGGACATATAGAAAAGTTTTGTAAGAAACAGGAAAATCAAGCAGAAAAGGATAGATCTTGATCAGGATCCAGTAGTCAAACCAGAGCACAAAATTGCAGTTGATAAGAAGAAGGAAACTCAACCGGTTTGGGTTGAGAAAGAAAAGGACAAGGCATAATAAAGTCTGGTAGTGCAGATTGCCCTACATGCCGAAATAAGAAATCTATGGGTTGTAGGCAGTGGCTATTCCAACCACATGACCGGTGATAAAAATAAATTTATCAAGCTTGAAGATTGGAATGGTGGTTTAGTGAGATTTGGAGACAACTCATCTATCAAAAATAAGGGAAAAGGTACTCTAAACATTTATGGAAAATTGAAAGCACATGATGATTATTATGTGGAAGGCCTGAAGCACAATTTGCTGAGTGTGAGTTAGATGTGTGACAAAGGTTATAAATTCACCTTTGATTCCACCAGCTCCTAGATAAAGAAGGAGAGTACCGGTCAGATTGTAGCTGAAGGTAAGAGGACAGATGGTAATGTATACAATCTAAAAGAATGTTTTGAATCCCAATGCATGTTGAGACAAGTGGATGAAAGCTAGTTGTGGCACAAAAGATTAGGCCACATAAATTTGTTAATCTAGTTATGGTAACCAAAAAGGGATGTGTAAGAAATATTCCAGTCATCATCAAACAAGTAAGCACATTTTGTGATGAATGTGTGAAAGGGAAGTAGACTAAAGTGAGCTTCAAGACAAAAGAACACAACACTTCAAGACCACTTGAAATTGTACATACAGATCTGTGTGGTCCAACTTGGACAAGAGCTCTTGCCGGTAAAATATATTTTATGCTCTTCATTGATGACTATTCAATAATGACATGGGTCACTTTCCTACAAGATAAATCACAAGCATTTGACAGATTCAAGATCTTTAGGAAGATGGTAGCGAAGGAAAGTGGGTGCAAACTGAAATGCCTAAGATTAGACTAGGGTGGAGAGTTCACATCAAATGAGTTTGAAGATTACTATGAAAGACATGGAATCAGAAGGCAATACTTTTCCCCTAGGACACCACAACAAAATGGTGTGGTAGAAAGGAAGAATAAGACAATCAAGGAGATGGTTAGAACCATGTTAAATAAGGCAAGTTTGCTGGACATGTATTGGAAGCAAGTGGTTCATACTGCTGCATATACCTTGAACCGGGTTCAACTAAGAACAAACAACAGAATGACACCTTATGAGTTGTGGTATCACCGAAAACCATCAGTCAAGTACTTCACGGTATTTGGAAGCAAGTGTTTTATCAAGAGAGATATGGATGGTTTAGGTAGTTTTGATTCCAGGAGTGATGAAGGAATCTTCCTTGGTTACTCAACTAATAACAAGGCCTATAAATCTTACAACAAAAGACTAAGAAGAGTCATTGAGAGTGTGCATATTAGAGTTGATGATGATATGCACAAAGGAAGACAACCGAAAGTGAACTGGTACGATGATTCTGGTGATGAAGGTGAAGAAGCTCAGTCAGACAATGAATCCGAAGAAGCATCCAAAAATGTCCCTAATAGGTATGTGTAGATAAACCACCCAAAAGAGAAAATTTTAGGTAATAAGAGTGATGATGTGCAGACTAGGAGAAGACTTGCCCAAAATGATGAGCAAGTCAATTTCTGCCTTATGACTGAAGTAGAACCTAAAACATTCAATCAGGCCAACAAAAGTTAGAAATGGATAGATTCCATGGAAGAAGAATTGCAACAGATTGAGAAGAACAAAACTTGGGAATTAGTCCCTAGACCGGAAGAAAAGAATATCATTGGCACCAAATGGGTCTACCAGAATAAGATGAATGAAGAAGGTAAAATTGTTAGGCATTAAGATAGACTTGTGTGCAAGGGTTACTCTCAAGTAGAGGGTATTGATTTTGAAGAAACATTTGCACTGGTGGCTAGATTAGAACCAATTAGAATGTTTCTAGCTTTTTCTACCTACAAGGGTTATAAGGTATATCAAATGGATGTGAAATCTTCCTTCCTTAATGGAAATTTGGAAGAAGTGTACATGGAGTAACTAGAAGGGTTTCTATTACATGATGATGAAACCTTTGTGTGCTGGTTGAAGAAAGCCCTATATGGTTTAAAGTAGGCTCCTAGAGCATGGTATTCAAGGCTAGATCAGTATCTGAAGGAGCAGGGATTCAAAAATGGGAGTGCTGATAGAAATTTATACATCAAGGTAGATGGAAATCACATGATAATTGTGGTTGTGTATATAGATGACATTATTTTTGGAGGCAACAAGGACACTCTTTGCAAAGAATTTGCTAATTAGATTTAGTTAGAATTTGAGATGTTAATGCTTGGATAATTAACGTACTTCCTTGGTTTGCAGATATCATAGCTAGATAAGGGAATCTTTATCTCACAAACCAAGTATGTAAAGGATATGTTAAAGAAATTTCAAATGGAGGACTGCAAACCGATAAGTACCCCCATGGTGACTGGAAGAAAAGTAAGCAAGAATGCTAAATCACCGGTAGTGGATCGAACATTGTATAGATCCATGATAGGCAGTTTATTGTATCTTACTACATTTAGATTGGATATAGTGCAAGTAGTGTGCATGGTGACTAGATTTGAAGCAACACCTAAGAAGTCACATATGAATGCTGTAAACATAATTTTTAGGTACTTGCAAGGGACACTCAGTTATGGATTGTGGTACTCTAAACAAGGAGAATTCATCTTGGAAGCATATACTGATGCTGATTAGGTAGGTTGCATTGATGACTAGGAGAACACAAGTGGTGGTGCATTCTTCCTAGGTGACCGGTTGGTCTCATGGCATAGCAAGAAGTAGGATTCAGTCTCCCTATCAACTACTGAAGTAAAATATGTTGCTACTTCTACATGCTTCTCTTAGGTTCTTTGGATGAAGCAAATCCTCAAGGACATACAGGTGGACATCTCTGATCCTATTTCCATCTGGTGTGATAATTCAAGTGCTATCAATATATCAAAGAATCCGGTGATGCATTCAAGGACCAAGCATATATCCATCAAGTATCATTTTCTCAGAGAGAAGGTTGAAGGACAAGAAGTAAAGATGGAATATGTCCCTACAAGAGAAAAAGTGGTGGCCATCTTCACCAAACCATTGTCGGTAAGCACTTTTGAGTACTTAAGACACAAGTTGGGAGTTGTGTCACCTACCTCATGCACTTAAGTTTGTAAGGAGATATATGGTTATGGGGGAGTTTATATCAGTATTTATATCTCTTGAACCACATGCTGATCATAGGGAAAGTTCAAAGTTGTATGTCTCAGTACCGACTGTAATCACTAAGAGAAGATTTGACTAAGGGGTAGATAAGTATGAATAAAAGGGGGAGAATGAAGTACCCTGACCCTTTGTCATTGTGTCAAATGAGGGAGAAATCTACCAATGTAAAGACTTTTAGTGAGTTGACATCAATGCCAAAGGGGGAGATTGTTGGCATTGTTTGCATTAGGTTGTCATTGATGTCAACTGGTTTGGCATGGTCACCAATGAGTAAGTAGTGGTGACCGGTATGGGTGAAGTAAGACATGATGATGTCAATCCATATGTGTGTAAGCAGCCAGAAAGGTAGGTTACTGGTACACATGAAATGCATCTTCTACTAGTAAAGAAGGACCACTGGAAAGGCAAAGCAAGCGAGCAAAATAAGAACTGAAGAATGTCAATTGGTATACACCAAGAAGTTTAATGGTACCAGTAAATGGATTGAGTAGTAGGACCAACATGTTTTATGGAAGACCAAGTTGATCCACTGATAGAGAAGAGGTCAAAAGGTATGAAGGACCAACAATGAAGTTAGGTTATACTGGTAAGGTGAGTTGAATCGGTAGTCAATATTGGTCAGTGAAGGATGTCAAACCGACATAGAAAACCGAGCATAGGTGGATGTTGACAAGGATGACAGGTGGATACCAGGAGGTGATCACGTAGAGGTCAGTGAAATATTCATCGACGTAACAATCAGCAAACAGGTCGACATTAATGAAGAACCCAAAAAACATGGAAGGATGGCAAAATGTTGCGGCTCGAGGAAGATGAGGTGGCAAGATGGTTTAACTAGCCTTGCAAGAAGATCTAATCTTTGTACCCACTTGCTGAAGGAAACAACCAAGCCATTAATGGCGCTTGATAGAGAAACATAGAAAAAGCATGTCATAGACATCCCAAAATAGAAAACACACATCAAGAAGCAAGGTGATGGCGGTTCTATTTGGTTGTGATGCATATCACCATTTTGGAAAGGCAGATCGGATCAAATCCAATATGGATTGAGTTGGTGAAGGTAAAGCCTAACACGACACCATTTGAATGCTATTTTTGGTGGGAACCCTAAAAGATAAATATATCAGCTCGAGATTGAAATGGGTTGATGCTTGATGCAAGGGGTGAGAGGAAAGAGAGCCTGAGAAAGAAAGATAATCCACCTTAGAGTTATTTCTCAATGTGTTACAGTGTGTGTTAGCAGACTAAACTGGTGAGAGGGCCTAATCGATAGAGACAGAGTAACTGATAAACTGTTATGGTCTAAACTATCAAGCATACCGGTGAGGAGTGATTGGTTAGAAAGGCATCCGAGAGTGACATTATGAAGTGTGAGGCTGAGAGAGAGAGAGAGAAGGAAGGCTGGAAGTAACTAGTGAGTGATTAGAAAGAGTAATCTGATAACCGACAATGAGAGAACCAATGAAGAAGAGGAGTTTGTTAACTGATAGAAATCCATTGATCAAGTGTTGCAGAACTCATTTGCAACCAGGTGCTATAATTGCATCAAAATTGTATTGCATTATACAACACCAAGTTGGAGCTTGGTGCAGGGGTTGGTGCTGCTTGGGTTGGTGCCCTAAATTTTTGTAATTTGATTGTTTCATTGTGAGGCTGGATTGGAGTAGTAGTCTCCAATAACATTTCTCACCAAGGTTTTTCCCATATTGGGTTTTCCTTGTACATCTAGTGTTGTGGGTTATGCATTTGTGTGTTTGCCTCTTTTGATATCCTCTTTTATATTACCAGTTTTGATTTTTTAGTGTTTAGGTTGATAACTGGTATTCCAAGCTTGATTAAAGAGAAAAGATCTCTAGAACCACTAATTCATCCCCCTCTCAGTGGTACATTGTGTTCAACATAAGTTATATTCATCATGATGTTACACAAATTTTGTTTATCCACTACTTTACATGCATAGAGTTTAACTTATGTGTGAGATTAAAATGATACATGTTTTAGTGATATATTGTTTAAGGTGTGATAAAGCGGATTTAGTTATTACATTCTTTTGTACATTAAACTTTTAGATTTTGCCCACTCAACTATATAGAGACACTTATTTGCTTCATGTTCAACCTCTAGTCACAATAACACACTCAAAACAATTAACTCAATGTTTGTTTCATATTGTGTTGTTTCAGTTTTACTCATTGCCATGTTTAGATGTGCACAAGATTATTAGGGGTTGTTAAAGCCACATTCTCAGACACTTTACATGGTAGTCTATCTACTTAATGAAGCAAAACTTAGCATTGTCAAAGTAGTATATGTATACTTAGTAACTGATAAATAGGAGTATACTATTCTTTAGTATGGGTTACATCAATATATTTATTTATTTTAAATAGTTTATTCAATTTAGTGCTTTAAGTAAGCTCCCTTGGCCTAGTGGAGCCTAAAGTAAAAGAAGGTTTTATCCACTTTAGTAAATTTCTTCGTAGTTCCCTTATTTGATCATCAATGTGGAGTCTTCCACTTTGAGTTCAACACTGTTGAAATTTAGGAAAATATTAGCTTTAGGGATATGGGAATAAAAAAATTGAGCAATAATATCATGATGCCGTTGGAGAAATTCTGGTTCAAGTATATATCTCATAAACCCTAGTAATTTGGTAACATCAGTTTGAATAAACATCTTGGCACAACCAAGAAGATAAGTTGGTTGATATTTCAAAGGCATTTTCTAATAAAGTAAGTTTGTTATCTAAGTGGAGAGTGGCAACCCTATTTAAGGTCAAATCTAGAACTAGCTTAGAAGCTGAATAATAAAAAATGGAAGGAGGAGGTACTTCAATATATTTACAAGGACATGAGGATACACCAGTGAAAGCTAGAAGACAACACACTACTTGGAAAGCTATGGGTCTACTAGATTTATTTCTTAAATAAATGATGTTGGCATATCTGATAGAGATAGTATATTTGCTAAATTGAAAACTTAGTATCGATAACTTCAAATGATTCAAGTGGTAAAATGATAAAATGATGTTTTCACATTCAATATGATTCATGAATTTTAATAAATTTGGCCTCCATAGCCATTTCTTTGTTTATGGTAGGCATTTTATTGTAGGTGATCCTTGTGAGCTATAGGGTTAAGGGATCAATTCCAACAAATCCTACTTCATGCCCTCAATTTCATTTTAAAAAAAAGAATGATATTTGTAAAGTGTATTTTGATAGTGCTTGTTCTAAATAAGGAAATGATGAAGATGTTATTTTTGTGTCACTTTATGGAAAAAACTATAAATTGATTTCCATATCTAATTTTGATTGCACCAATGATGTGGCTAAGTATGAAGCCTTGTTGCTTGGTTTGAACATAGCTTGTAAATATGAGATCAAGTGTCTAAATGTCTATGATGATTTGGAGCTCAAAATGTTTTATATTAAAGACATGTATGCTACCAAAGAAAAGAGATTAAGGATGTATAAGAATGGTGTATGGTACACAATAACAATGTTTGAAGCTTTTGATATCAAGTTGGCTAGACAAAACTAATAATGTTGTAATCGACACCCTTGTCTTAGTCTCAAAATTTGATGCTTTTTTGACATCATCCCCTATAGTTATAGTATGGAACTTCTCACTAGAATGAGAAATCAAGATAATATATATAATTGACAAGTTTTTAATGATAATGAGTAGATACATGTATTATTGAATTGCATCAACTAATTTTAATACCGGCTTATAAATTGATACTTATGGTAGAGGGGAAAAAGGGAAAATAAATTCTTTGGCAATAGGATCATCGAACTCAAGACCATTACCATCTTAAGAGGTTTGTGGCCTTGGAGAGGATATTTGATAATATTGATTATTACAAAATAGGAGCAATTTTGTCAATGAAGATAATGTAGGTGTGAATTTAGGAATTGAAGTCCTAGGATGATCTACCTTGATAAAAGGTTAAAAATAATAGAGAAACAAAGGTTGATTGCATTACTAAAAAAATATAAGAAATTATTTTCTTGGTTGTATGATGGGCTAAAGGAATACAAATAATAATTGTTTTAGTGTATCCTTCTCTTGGAGCTTGGTACAAAAATATTCAGGTAGAAGCAAAGGTCCATAGACCCTACACCAACCTCTAACATGTATAAAGATTGATGAAGTTTAAAGAGGGTGGTATTATTAAATCAATCATACATTTAAAATACATGTATATCCTTGTCCTAACAAGGAAGAAGAATATAGACATCATGTTTTTTGTAGATTTTTGAAATTTGAACATCAAGTCCCTTAAGGAATATTATCAATTGCCCAAAATGGATAATTTGTTGTAGGGTTGAGTTAGATTGATGTTCCTAATGGATGGTTTTTAGAATGTAATAAATTCATGGCCAAGGAATCTGAGCAACAAGAAAAAACCTTCACAACTACATAGGGCACATTTGTCTATGTTTCGGTGCCTTTCAAACTAAAGAATACATGGGCTATCTTCTAGAAGGAAACACATGTTGTCTTTGTTAGGTTGATTAATGAAATAACGGTGGTATAGAAAGATGACTTAATTTCATACTCCAAGGATAGAAAATGCCATTGTAAACACTTGGAGTTAATCTTCAAAAGATGCTTGGAGTATGAGATCTCCTAAATTTGCTTGGAGTATGAGAGCTCCTTGAATCTTAAAAATTATTTATTTGATATGGAAGATGGTAATATCCTTAGGTATATAGTGTCCAAGGAAGGGGTGAGGATTGATCCTAAAATAGTTAGAGTGATTGATACCATCTCTTAGTACAAAATGGTTAATGTAGTACAATCATTATTTGGTCATATCAACTTTATTAGAAGATTTATTCTTAACTTTATTGAAAAGATAAAGACCGTCTCAATAGTGCTCAAGAAAGAGAAATGAACTAATTGAAACAAGGAATCAATTGATTCCTTCATGGGAATAAAAAATACATTCAATAAGGAACAAATATTAGCAAGTCCTAATTATTCAAATCCTTTTCATTTACTTCTTTTTATATCATTATTGCTATTCTACTTCAAAAGAGTGTTTATGGATATGAGCAATCACTTTATTCAAAAAATCATTGAAAAATGTTGAAAAAATCTACTCAATCATGGAGAGATACATTTATGTTCTTGTAAAATTAGTTAAATTTTGTTGATCTTATTTAACATGAGCCAAAATTATTGTTTTGTGCCACATACTTCTCTAAGAGATATCTTTGTTTGATAAGATGATTCATGCAAAAGGTGTGGATGGATCAATAATATCCAAGAGTATGACGTGGAGGTGAAGACTATAGGGCTAGTTAAAGCTCAAATATTTGTCAAGTTGATGATTGAAACAAATTTGGATGCAGTAGAAGTGCAACAAATGAACTCTAATCCAACGTCACCTTCTCATCCTTTGAGGAATTAGCATTGATATAAGGACATAATTTTCTATTTAGAAAATGAGATACCCCTTTAAATTGAGTTATTAACATAAAATTATATTAATATTGGTGGCTCAAAGGTATGTACTACTCGTAAGACTAGTTTTTGATTAAAAAGGCAACAAAACAAGGGTGCTGGCCCTATTTACAAACAACCTATAGGTGGAAAAAAGAAACAAACTTAGGTTAGACATGCTTTTAGCAGCAAGACAAAACCACTGTTAAGGACATGCCAAATCAGTAACAACCCAAAATGACTCAACTCAAGAGTAAGTAGAAACACCCAAAACTCAATTTAGAGGAGTTTGGGGGGGGGGGACTTCCGTTTCTGCTTGCAACAAACAATAGTCCAGACAATACTTTCATTAGGAACATCAAAAGAAGGATCAAGCTAAGAGATCCCCTCAACATATCTATCTGCAACAAGAGCAGACTATTACTATGAAATAGCATATGGAGTAGACTCACTAGGAGTAAACCATTGCTACAAAATAAGAGCAAAAAGAGACAAAGCCTCAAGGCGAGAAGAGGCCCCACTAGAAGCGATCGAGGGGCCAACAAAGGCCATATTGACAGTCAGAGGCACAACCTTATCTCGAGAGGGGTCCTCATTTGCATGTGAGAAGACATCATCATCAATATTAGAAGCCATGATAATTAGATGATCAATAATAGTGTCTTTCCACCAATTATCAACACCTTTATGGGGAGAGAGAGAACAATTTGAAGCTAAATGACCCATTAAGAAGCATATCCAACAGTGAAAGGGGAGGTCCTCATAATCCAACGATTGAGTCCATGGCCTATCACCAACCATGAGAATCACATCCCTTGAGAGTGGCATAAAGATGTCAATGTCGAATAAAATATGAGCAAAGGTAGAATGAGCCATGGAGGATGTGGCATCATCAACCTTGAAGAATCATCGAATAGTGTTACCATTGGCCTTGTAATAAGAATGCTCCCATAAATGAAGGGGAAGGATGGGAAGATGCGCCCAAATCAAACACACATTGAGTGGTTTGGCAAGAGGGTTAAAAGAAGGTGTTAGGGCTTGAGCGAGAGAGAGTTGAATCCCTAAGCCCATAACTTACCCAATACCAAGTTGCTATCACCAAGAGAAGAAAAAGAAGCAATGAAAAAACCCTTAGCATAGGGGTAAAGCTCAATGCTACTAGCATGAATGGATTCCAAGAAACACTCACCCAACGATGGAGGTCAAGGAGAGAAGGCCACAACCAAATAAACCGCACACCAACCCACAATGTAGGTAGAAGCCAATGTTTTCTACCACATCTTGGCCACAAACCACCACAGGGGAAGTCTTGGCACAAGGGGACAAGGTTTCCCCTTGTGAGGAAGACAAATAACATATATGGCCACACGAGAAAAGCTTCGCTTTCTAGTAGTAGTAAACAATCAAAGAGGGGAGATCCCAACACCAGAGGAAGCCTTATCACCAACATCTAGGCTCACTCAAGCCCCATTCGTAGGGCTAACAGAAGACGGTTGCAACCATTGTTGTGATTGCAAGCCGCAGAGGAGAAGAAGGGGTCACAAGGCTCATGGAAACCATCGACACAAACACCAACAGAGTAGAAGAAATGACCCCATTCCAATTCTGTTGAGCGGGAGAGCCGTCAAGAGAAGAAGGTGCAAACATCGGGTCAGTTTTAGATAGGATGTTAACAATATTACCCGTAAGGCTAGTTGATATGGAGAAACCTTGATAGTTTTCTCTTTAAATGTTTAGATCAAGAGAAGTCCATAAAAGCCATTAAGGAATGCCATTTAGGATTATGTGGAGAAAATTTCATGTCAAGAACTATTGCTCATAAGCTTACAAGAATAAAATATTTATGGCTTAGATTATTTGAGGATGTGACCAATTTTGTCAAAATATGTGATCCTTGCCAAATATTTTAGGAAAGATGAAATTTGTAGGAGAACTTTACCTTATGTCATGTCAATTGAGGATCCATTTCAATAGGAAGGTATTGATTTTATAGGGGTGATTGCTAAGAAATAAAGTGATGGGTAAAAATAGATTTTGGTGACCACTTATTACTTTACCAAACAGGTGGAGGATATTGCCACAAGAAATGCTACATCCAAAGTGGTGATTGACTTGTTGAATAATATTATCACAAGGTTTAGTGTGCATATAAGGATATTTATTGGCAATTAAATATTTCAAATCCCATGACCTTGTTAACATTTTATCTTAACATGGGTTAAATCTAACACATTTAGCTCCTTATTATCCATAATGAATTGGACAACTTATAAAGAAAAACTATTGTCATGGGTTAATTTGGGAAATACCTGCAAAGAACTGTTAGGCAACCACAAAACCCAAGTTCTAAGCAAAATAACCTAAACAATCAATGCAAGATGAACTCAAAATGCATTTAATTGAAAATCAAAATTATTATATCAAGCATCGAACCCATGACCTCCATTGTTATTCTTAATCTTCTTGTATGATGACTCTAAAAAATTATGCGTGAACAAAACATATTTGAAAGCGAGGTGATTTGACAACATGAAGATATTGAAGGCGTGGTTGTCAAAAATGAGAAATGAGATCTCAATATATAGATAAATTGGGATTGATTGGATGGCTAAGATTGATTTGAGACTGAAAATAATTAATAGATGAGATTAAATGGGAGGACTTGTTAAGTGAGGATAAATAGGAAATTGCATTTCCAAGTGGAGGAAGAAATAGAAATGAAATAGAGTTAGTGAAAATAATTATTGAAAATATTTATTTTCAACAAAATATGCCATTTGAAAGTGGAGGAAAGGAGTAGTGATGAATAAGTTGAGTGGAGAGTTAAGTGAGAGAGAAATGAGATAAAGTGGGAATGAAAATTGGAAAGCAGAAGAGATAAGTGAAAGGAGATGGAAGAGTTAAAGGGAGATATAAAATAGAAAGTGGAAGAGTTAATTAAATAAATTAAAAATTTATTTAATTAGAATAATTTAGAGAAAGGGATTAAATAATTTAAATAATTATTTAATCGTGGAAGAATAATTAGCTTAGGATAAAGGGATTAAATAATTAAGTGAATTATTTAATTGAAGAGGAATAGTTAGGATTAGTCGATTAAGATCAAGATTAATTGATTAGAAAGAGATAATGATGAATATTAATTAAATAATGAAGATTATTTAATTAATGGTTTAAATGAATAATAATTAAATAATTAAGAATTATTTAATTATAGGAAATTAGAGGAAGAATATTAGTACTAATTAAATAGTTAAAATTATTTAATCAGTCTAGACAAAAAAGGTTAGCGAAAAGTGTTGTCAAAGACTTAGGACAATTTTTAGTGTCTACAAAGTTCTACATCCAAAGAAGAAGAGATAGGATGATAAGTTAAAGTTTTATGTTTGGGTATATAGGATATGTTATGAGAAAGTTATTGCTAGAATCCTCCTTGAATTGGTATATGGAGCTAAAGCCAAATTGAAAATTAGTCTTGAATTTTTAGTATGCAAACTTCTCTAGCAAATTAAAGGAGTGGAATGTGACACCAACTCATTAAGAGTTCATGAGTTGACCAAAATAGAAGAATCAATAGTGACTACCCATAAAATAAAATTGTTATGATTATAAAAGATGAAATGTTTGGTTGATAGGAAAGTTATTCAAGGATATTTTTAGGTTGGGGTTGATGAAATAGCTCTGAAATAGGGTAGATAACTGAGAAGGGAGGGGGGTGAATCAGTTGTATCCAACAACCTACACAACTTGAACTTATTCTCAGATATGATAATTAAAAATGAAAGCATAAATCAATAACACATCATAAGCACACTAGTGTAGGAGCACCCAAAGACACAAATGAGGCCTAAAAGAGTCAAAATATCACCCATGAGGTGAAAATGATCATATGTAGTAGGTTGATAGGTTTGTGAGTCAATAAGACCCAATTGATGTAAGACATTGTCATGGTTGCATTTTATAAGCCACCATGGACAAATGACCATGTAGGTAAGTAGGAGTCTAGGCATAAGTCAGGCAAATAAATATTGGTCTTAGAAACATTAGACTAATTCTTGGAATAGGCCGAATACACCTCAGAGTCGCCAAATTTGAAAAGTTGCAAGTTGAAAACTTTTGTTGTCATTGCAAAATGTTGTAAAAAGGGGTAACTAATCCTCCAACGGTTCCAAAGTTTGAAAAGTGGTTGGAAACCATTAGGGAGGCTATATTAGGCCCACTTGGATCGATTCCAGGGTTGATGTTGTCGTTGTTATTGTTGAAGTTGTTGAAATTGGTGATGTTTTGGAGTTTGGAGAAATACAATATACTTGGAGTTTTCTGAAGTTCAGCATGTTTGATGTTCAAAATCTATCCAGACTGGTCACAAACCTTGCTAGCACATAGGGTTTCATTGTAAAAATGCTCTGAATTAGACATTTTTACCAGAGGACCAAACAACCCGTGCGAAAATGTTAGAGGGGCAATTGTACCATAATATTTTGGTGTTATTTTTCAGGGAGGCTCCAAGCCCGGAGAGATTGAATTGACCCTAGGTGGGCATCTCTATGTGACCACCTGAATTGTAGAAGTGAAAATCACTTGTAGTAGACAAAGGAGATGGGATCAAGTCCTAAAAACTTGGATTTGGTGGTTTGACACCTTACCCCACATTGGAGAAGGGTTGGTTTAGTCAGCAGACTAATACAAGGGGTACTTTCTTTGGAAATTAGGCCTAATTAGCTTAATTAGGTCTGGAAGGACAGTGAGGATATAGACCTTTCAAACTTGGGGTTAGGGTCTAAGCCTTTGTGGAATTATGTAAATTGATAAAGGGTATCTGAATCTACCCTTAGTTTGTCTTGTCCTTTGAAATTTTATTAAGTTGTGTGTAGAGAACTCAACCGGTAGGCCTACTAGTCAACCAGTAGGGCTGCTAGACAAATAGGACAATTGTGAGACAAGTACCCCCTAACACATTTGATAGTTAGATCGTATGGATGTTTTGAGTTGGTTGGACCACCAATAGACAAAATCCAATAGGTTTCGATCCCACCGGTACCAAAAGATTGTCTACCATTCACACAAGGGTAGAGTGTTTTCATCCCACCAATACCAGAAGATACTAAATGGGTATGGATCTAGTCACACAAATTGTTGTGTGAGTTGAGAACTTGGTAGGTGTGTTGTTTGACACCTTGGATGAACAAAACAACTTGATTTGGACATAGTAGTTGTGGGTGAGAGAAGGTTATCACCTAGTTTGTTGCCTGGCTCTGCATCATATTGGTATCAGAGCGCGAGTTAGATCACTTGGGGAAAGTGATTTTTGGTGTATATCCACAGAAGGAAGTGAGGGAGAGGCTATTAAAATGCCTCCTAAGATCTCAAGATTCCATCAAGAAGTTATTTGAAAATGGAGCGAGGGAGTTAGAGAAGGCCAAGGGCAAAGGAAAGGAGGGTGAATGTGACTTTGATGGAGAAGAAGAACAGGGGGGAGAAGAATCAAACCTAAGATAGGAAGATGAGTTACCTGCAGATCAGAGAGAATTTTTTGAGGTCCTAAAGTCCATTGGCAAAAAATCCTCATCAAGTAAAGATGACATCCCTATGTTTAGTGGGAATATGAATGCAGAAGAAGCGATGGATTGGATTGAGGCATTGGACAACCATTTTGAATGCAAGGAGACCCCTTAGAATAAGAAGGTTATATTTTCTAAGTCCAAGATGAAAGGATCAATGCTCACTTGGTGAAATTACCTCCAAGGCCAAAGGGTGAAGGAAGGTAGAGGTATGATAACCTCATGGCATAGAATGTTTGTGTAAAGTGGAAAATTGGACCCTAGTGACTCCCCACCTAGGAGAGAGAAAGGAAGCCACTAGGATGATTTTCACTTGGGAGGAACTTTACATTCAAAAGAGGGGCTTGAATCTGCTAGATCCAAATCCGAGGGCAACAAGGATGTGAATTCTGAGTGGATTGCAAACTTGCAATTACAGTTGCGCACCTGCAACCTACACACAAAAAAGAGAAGAAAGGGGGGTTGTGGATTGGAGTTTGCCTTAGACAAACCTCGGTTGAGGAATCAACCTAGAAAGAAAGTAATTACAAATGCTTGAATGTAAACAATAGAGATGTATACCTTGTAGATCTACAACTTGTTGATAATGATTGCTTTGCTTCTTGAATGTAACCACAAATGTTGTATAAAATGGCATGTAACATGACAAAACCCTAACACACACATGCTTGCAAGTGAATGTTGTAATGTTTCTCCAATGGATGAATGGATAAGACTTGAATTCTTGAATGCTTGATGATGGCCTTGAAATATTGTATCTTCTCCTTATACTCTTTATCTGTCTTTCCATTGTCCATCCATTTATGAATGAGGGTATTGAATTCCTTTTTATACATTCCTCAAGGATTAATTTTCAACCACCAAAGGCTGACAAAGAGGAATTTCAAACCCTGAAGACAAATAATGCATAAGAGATTAGGCAGAACGAACATAGGGCCACCCTAAGGGGTGAGGACAAGGGCACCACACCCCTGTCCTAGGGGGAGAGGGGCACCGTACTCCTTTCTTGCCCCATTTTGGGGCCCAGACAGGGTCTAAAGAAGACACACAACATGAAGGAGAAATAGTTAAGGGTTGGAAATGCAGAAATAGGTCCCGGTTAAGGAAGGAGATGCTGTCGCCAAGGTGAGGATCCCAAATTTTGTTAGAATTGTAGGGGTCGCAATTTTTTGACACTATATTTAGCCCCCACTTTAGCAGGAGTATGGCTTATGCCGCTATTGTTGGTAAAGTAGAAGAAAAGAGAGAGATGAGGATGAGAGATGTAGAGAAAAACCACAATGAGTATAAGAAATCACTAATATTGAGGAGCAAAAAGCCCCCAATATTAGGGTCTCAAATCATGCCAACATATACAAGAGCACATAAAACAAAAAAAGGCACAAGACATACAAAACAAAGACAAAGCACAAAAACACACACAACAAGAACAAGACACAAGACGACAAACTAACTAGCCGAAGAGATCTCGAGCTTAGATGTCTCAACAACTAATCAAGACACAAATACCAATGCCATCACATAAACACAAGCGATCACATAAAAGAGAAAAGCTGACATCATCCATGAACTATCAATAGTAAAACTATGAGTTCATGAGAGGAAGAAGAGAGAGGACATGAATACACACTTTTGTGATCCATGAGAAGAAAATCAAAGAAGAAAGAAACCATGGATATCCCGCCCCTAAAACTAGGTGATCCATGGAGAGAAGGACATAGAAAATCTCGCCCCTAGAGCCTATCTAGGTGGTCCATGTAAAGATAGAGATTTAAAACACCGTTAGTTCCACTCAACCTCATGCGCGTGTGTGTAAGTGAGGTTCGAAGCACCTCATAGGAGTCTATGCCTAAGTACGCTACAACCTGTATAGAATGTATAGTACAAGTATTAAGAAAGGTGTGATATCTCACTCTACGAGACCATGCTCTGGTTCTGAGAATAATCACCTCACATAAAAGAAGTGACATCATATTTCTCTAATAGACCATGCTCTAGTTCCAAGAATGACCCACTATACAAGAGAAAAGTGATGACATCTTTCTCTAAGAGGTTTCCCTCTGGTTCCAAGAATGTCTCACTATACAAGACAAGAAGAAGTGAAGATATATCTCTCTAAGAGACCATGCTCTGGTTCCAAGAATGACCCACTGTACAAAAAATGATGACATCTTTCTCTAAGAGGTTTCCCTTTGGTTCCAAGAATGTCTCATTGTACAATGCATGAGAGAAGTATAGTACATAGGAGAAGTGTGGGTGCCCCCCCTTAAGATGGTAACATAGGTTGACGTTGATATCTTAAGGAAAGTAGAACAAGGATACCTACATTCATCACAAAGAAGATATCCTCTATGCAACAATGTCATAAATCCAAGCAAGAGAGGGAATACTCTTCAAGCAAGGATAAGATAGTTGACAAGAAATGTCTTGCTGTAAGTGTAAAGGTGATCCTTGGAGGAGAAGAGATATTTTTTCAAAAGACATCTACCCCCAAGAGGAGTTGTCTTAAACAAATATAACATCTTCTAGAATAAGAAAAGGAAAGAACAATAATGCAATCCTTCCTCCTATTTATAGGTGAAAGGGATTCTTGATGAGGGATGACTCACTTTTAGCCCCCAAAGGGATGGTTGGATTTATCATAGATGTAAATTACCAAGCATAAAAGAGGTCATAGTCAAGGATTAACACCTCTTGTATGAGAGAGAATCTTTAAGTGAACAACAACAATTTGACACAAGGAATGGCATCAAGTAATAGAAATCACACCATCCACTTAATAGGAAAAGTGGATCCCTAGAGAAAGAGAGAGAGAAGGATCATTGCCCCCCAAGCTAATAGGACAATGAGAAGAGCTTACACAATCTACTAGAGAGAGATTAAACATAAGCAAATGTGCAATGAACTTACATGAACACATGCAAGAAAAGACATTAGTAAATGTAAAATACATGTCTCAAGAAGTGGTAATCTTCGAAAGGAAGAGAAAAAAATTATCATATATTCCCCAAGGGGGATTAATCATAAAAGAATACCATTGTAATAAATGATAATCACATATGAAAAATACAACCCCTAAAAGAAATAATGATAAATGAGAAAGAAAGAAAGGGAAAGGAGTGAAAATCCTTGCCCCCCAAGTCAGGAAAACAAGGAGAAACATTGCACATCTTTTGATGGTGATTAGTTACAAGTGATATGCCGTCCTAGTGGAACAAATCCTTTCAAGGAAGGGATACATACTTCTCAAGAGATCATTCCCTGCTAAGGGGCATACCATACTTGCGAATAATCAAAACCATAGAAGAGGTAAGATTTCCAAGAGAATGAAGGAAAGAGAAGAAGTGCAATACTCATTAAAGATGCTCCTCTCCAAGCAAAGAGGAAAACCAAATAACAATGATATGGTCACATAAGAATAACCCTATGCAAGAAAAGAGATCTAATAATGAGTAAGGCACAAAGATAGAGATAAATGTATAGAAAGAAGCAGAAAAATGGACTTCATGTTGCTGCCCCAAAGTATATGAAAGTAAAACAATACCCCCATTAATGATAAAGAGACCCCATTAAATGGGATAATTATGCCATAGGGTGAAGAGAAACATGAAGGGAAAAGAAGTGCTAAGGCATGATGTTTTTACCAAGAAATACAACTAGATCTTCTGTGAGACAAATGTGTGCAAGATGGTATTGTAGTTGAACAAATTTCTTAAATGCATAACATTTTCCAATAGAATGTGACTATAAATAATGAAAAATGCAATATTCAATACCTTTCACTTGCTTAAGATTTTTGTTTTTATTTTGAGGAGGAAAGGAAATGTTCTTGTCATATTTCAATCTCCAATAGATTCTTGTAGCTAATTAGTTAGGATGGTAAATACCATCTTCCCATGAAGAAGAGGGTTTGTTAGAAGGAGTTTCATTATCCACAATTCTAATTTTTCCACTATCTACGCCATCTTGAATGGATTTTTGAAAATCAAGGCAATTATCAGCATTATGGTCATGGGTTTGATGAAATGAACAAAAAGGATGCTTTGAAGAAGAAGCATTCTTGTGAACTCTCTTGATTTGTTGTTTTTGAAGGTAATCTTTAAAGTTTTGAAGTCTAAGGAATTCATCCATAGAAAGAACGCTACCACTTCCTAGGCCTCTTCTAGTAGTTTGTGTAGGAGGATTTATAGGGACATGAATTCCATGCTCAAATTTCCCAATTCCTTGTCCTTTAAAACCTTGTTTTGTAATTATGTGAAAGCCACGACTATAAGAATGTTGCAATTGACTAGATGGAGGAACAAGATCATGAATTTCTTTGAAATTTGATGTGTAAGGAGGTAGATAAGTATTTGTAGATGAAGGAGGAGTATAATGTGAAATGAGAATCTCCTTGCCTTTATCAGGCTTATCCTTTTGGGAGGATTGGGGAAGAACATCTTCATCATCTAAAAGTTCATTTTTAGTGATTTCTATGTGAGGAGAAAGGTCATGAATAAAATGTATGACATCTTCCTCTCTACATAGACTTTGATGTTGAAGATATGTCATAGGAGAATAAGGAGGATCTAAAGATGTAAGAATGTTGATGCTATCATATTGCCCCCCTTGCTCAAGGGTGTGTGTAGGGTAAAGCATTAGATCTCATTTCTTTCACACAGATACCCTAGGAGAGGTACAAGGGTTAGGATCTTTAGGTTTAGGATATATAAAATATTTAAGGTGATTAACATAGGAAGTGCATGTTGTTAACAACATCACCATAATGCAACATAATTGATACATGAAAGCTTTGAGATCTAATAAGTTGGAAATCCTAACAACACAATATGACCAAGTGCTATGAAGAAAGAGAAGCAATAGGAAATGGAAGAAAATCTTTTTGAAACATTTTAAAAATATATGCAAAAATTAATGTAATCACATGTGAAAGAGCAAGTAAATCCAATTTATTAATTGCCGTTAAAAGTCTCTTAAGTGAAATATAAATTTGCTGGAAAAGCAGATCGAAAATTAGGACCTTTTTATGAAAATTAATTTTAAGATGTGAATTTGATGAATTTTGAATTTGTGTTCGACCTTAGAGAGTGTTAAAATTGATAAAGTACACTGATTTTCTAGATTTGAGCAAAAATATACAGTCAATTCCATCTCCTAAAATTTCGGGAAAAAAGTCGAGGACCGTGGCGGGAACGCACATTGTCTGACCAACCATTTTTGAAAATTTCAGGGATGATAGAGATTATGTTTTTAATGCAGAATCCAAAAAATAACTGACTTGGAGATGTCTAGATTAGTCAAAATTGCAGTCAAAGGTCGAAAATGAAAAGATCTTAAAAATTAGGGTTTTATGATTTAACCACTGAATTTTCAGAATAAAGAGAGAGATTTGAATTGCAATTTTTAAATATAAATTAGATCTGAAATAAGCAATTAAAATTTGACACCTCACAAGCTTAATTTTGTCAAAATAAAAAATTAGGGTTTTTATGCAATTGACCTCTAAAATTTGCAAATTGATCAAACTTGAAAATGAAAATTTGAAATTCAAATTGCAATTAATCAGATATAAGAATGAGAAATCAGAGTTAATGTGTAAGACGTTGGGTTCACCAAAATGTAAAGTGGAAAATTGGACCTTAGTGACTCCCCACCTAGGAGAGAGAAAGGAAGCCACTAGGATGATTTTCACTTGGGAGGAACTTTACATTTAAAAGAGGGGCTTGAATCTACTAAATCCAAATCCAAGGGAAACAAGGATGTGAATTCTGAGTGGATTGCAAGTGGTTGATGTGTGATTTACCCTATTTTGTAAATGAGAAAGTTGACTTGTTGACTATGTGGAAAAGAGAGAGGAAATGAGTGAAATGAGGAGCTACCGATTCGGGATCGCGCTGTAACTTCGGATCTGAGCTAATTAGACTGATGTGGATTTGCCCTGCAAATTTGGAGAAAAGTCGTTAGGACCGTGGCAAGAATGCACATGGTCCGCCACAAAATCTGCGAAACAAAAATAGTTCTTCCGTCTCTTTAAATGAAGCCCAAACTTGCAATTACAGCTGCGCACCTGCAACCTACACACAAAAAAGAGAAGAAAGGAGGGTTGTGGGTAGGGGTTTGCCTTAGTTGAACCTCGATTGAGGAATCAACCTAGAAAGAAAGTAATTGTGAATGCTTGAATGTAAACAATGGAGATGTATACCTTGTAGATCTGCAACTTGTTGATGATGATTGCTTTGCTTCTTGAATGTAACCACTAATGTTGTATGAAATGGCATGTAACATGACAAAAACCTAACACACACACATGCTTGCAAGTGAATGTTGTAATGTTTCCCCAATGGATGAATGAAGAAGACTTGAATGCTTGAATGCTTGAATGGTTGATGAAATCTTGTATCTTGTCCTTATGCTCTTTATCTGTCTTTCCGTTGTCCATCCATTTATGAATGAGGGTATTGAATTATTTTTTATACATTCCTCAAGGATTGATTTTCAACCACCGAAGGCTGACAAAGAGGAATTGCAAACCCTGAAGATAAATAATGCATAGGAGATCAGGAAAACCGCACATAGGGCCACCCTAAGGGGTGAGGACAAGGGCTCCACACCCCTATCCTAGTGGGACAGGGGCACCATGCCCTTGTCTTAGTGGGACAGGGGTGCCACACCCTTGTCTTGTCCTATTTTGGGGCCCAGACAAGGTCTAAAACAGACACAAGACATGAAGGAGAAAGAGTGCAGGGTTGGAAATACAGAAATAGGTCTCGGTTAAGGAAGGAGATGCTGTCGCCAAGGCGAGGACCCCGAATATGGTTAGAATTGTAGGGGTCACAATTTTATGACACTATAGTTGGCAAAAGTGAAGGCACAATTCATCCTAGTAGACTATGAAGTCAAAGTCTACAAGAAGTTACAAGGTTTGAGACAAAAGGACCTTGATGTGAGTACATATACCGAGGAGTTCCATAGGTTGACTCTAAGGACCAAACACCATGAGGAGGAACTAGAGAAAGTGGAAAGATATCTTAGTGGATTGAAATATAGTATCCAAGATGAGATCAACATACTAGCACCTGAGACAGTAAACAAGTTCTTTCAACTAGCTCTAAGAGAAGAGGAGAAGTTAAAGAGAAAGAATGATCAGAATAACAGAGGTAGAGGGGGCATAAAATTCAAAGGCAGAGGCCATATGAATGGTAGAGGATAGAGTCCTAGGCCACAAGGAGAGGCTAATCAAGAAAGTAAGCATGGAGATAGTAACACAAGAGGGGGTTTCAGAGGAAGAAGACATCATAGAGGTAGATTTTGTGGAAGAATCTTAGAGCCTTTCAGAAGCTACAACTGCAATCAAGTAGTTCATATCATAGCCCAGTGCCCTGAAAAGACCAGATCAAGTTCCCAAGGAGAGAGGAGAACACATTTGGTTCAAGACACTCATTGCCAGAGTGTTAATTCGCCTGATTCCTATGGACTTCCAAAGAGAGGAGAAGCCTTGATTATGAGGAGAACATTGTTGAAGGTACCAAGCAATACTGAACCTCCACAAAGGAAGACACTCTTCTGGACCACATGCAAAGAAGGAGGCAAGGTATATAAGGTTATAATAGATTCAGGTTCAATTGAAAATTTAGTATCCTTAGAAATGGTAGAGAAACTAAAATTGAGAAGAATTCCTCATCCATTTCCATATAAAGTTTCCTGGCTTACTAAAGGAAAACAAACCTTGGTAGAGGAGTAATCATGGGTTGAATTTCAGATAGGAGCATACAAAGACAAAATTTTGTTTGATATTGTTGAGATGGATGCCTGTCATCTTCTTTTTGGGAGGCCATGGAAATATGACCTCAAGGCCCGTTATGATGAGCACAAGAACACCTACTCCATCACCAAAGATGAAAAGGTGATTGAATTGATACCCCTTATTGATAACAATCAGGATTAGAAGGAGAAGGAGGCCAAGATCATGATCATGGAAGGAAAAGAGTTCCTCAAGGAAATCAAGGAAGAAGGAACCCCTTGTTTTGCATTGATGTCAGTACCAAGGCATGAAGAAAAGGCCATTGTAGATGGCAAGGTAGAAAAGAAAAGGGTGTTGGTCCCTGAGGAGGTGAAGGAAATGTTGAGCAAATACAAGGACATAGTTGCAGAAGAGTTACCAAGGACCATACCACCAATAAGGGAGATAAGCCATTGCATTGAATTCATTCCTGGTGCCACCTTACCAAATAAGCCGACCTACAAAATGACTCCCCAACAAAATGAGGAAGTTGCAAGGAAGATCCAAGAGTTGCTTGATAAAGGTTTGATAGGGAAGTGTTTGAGCCCTTGTGCATTCCTGACTATCTTAGCACCAAAGAAGGGGTGAACATGGGGATTATGCACCGATTCCCCCACCATTAACAAGATAACCATCAGGTATAGATTCTCTATGCCTAGAATAGAAGATTTGCCTGATTGTTTAGGAGGTCCAAGATATTATTCCAAGATGATTTAAAAAGTGGTTATCACCAAATAAGGATTAGAGCAGGTGATGAATGGAAAATTGCTTTTAAAACAAAGGAAGGATTGTATGAATGGAGGGTGATGCCATTTGGGTTGTCAAATTACCCTAGCAGTTTCATGACACTCATAAATGAGGTGTTGAAGGAGTTCTTTGGTAAGTTTTTCATAGTGTATCTAGATGACATACTAGTGTTTAGCGAGACAAAGGAGGAGCACCTAAAAAATTTGGATATGGTCTTAAGAAGGTTGAATAAAGAGAAACTAATGATAAAGATGGAAAAGTGTGTGTTTTTGTAGGAAGAACTGACTTACCTTGGGTTTGTGATTTCTAGAGGAAATCTAAAAATGGATGCTGATAAAGTGAATGCCATTCTCACATGGCCAACTCCTAGAACAATTGGTGATGTAAGGAGTTTTCATGGCCTATCTACCTTTTATAGGAAGTTTATCAGGAATTTTAGCCAGATTTGTGCTCCCATGTTAGAGACCATCAGGGGTGGACAAAAGTGCAAATTTTCATGGACCAAGGAGGTGGATGAAGGATTTGAAATGTTGAAGAAAAAGGTATCCTAGCAACTAGTTCTTAGCTTAGTTGATTTTGACAAAATCTTTTAGATTGAATGTGATGTAAGTCATTTGGAAATTGGTGTAGTCTTCAGCCAGGAAGGTATACCAATTGCATTTTTTAGTGAAAAGTTGAATGATGCTAAAAAGAAATATTCTTCCTATGATTTGGAGATGTATGCATTAGTTCAAGCACTAAATAAGTGGAGGCACTATTTTCTTCCCAAAGAGTTTGTTGTGTATATAGATAATCAAGCATTAAGCTTCCTAAATAGTCAGGAGAAATTGAGCCATTAACATATGAAGTGGGTTGAGTCCATTCAGGCCTACACCTTTACAATTAAACACAAGAAAGGTGTTTGAAACAAAGTTACAGATGCTCTTAGTAGGAGGGCACTAATAGTTTCAGAAATCTAGTTGGAGAGTGTGGGAGTTGATTCCCTCAAGGGTATGTATGTTGCAGATGAAGATTTCAAAGACATCTACAAGGTATGCACTAAGTTTGGTAACATGTATCATTTAGAGTATTGTGATTATTTGATTCAAGATTGTCTTCTTTTCAAAGGATTTCAGTTATGCATTCCTAAATGTTCAATGACAGATAGAATAATTAGGGAGAAGCATAGTGGTTCCATGGGAGGATACTTTGGACTAGACAAAACTGTTGAGTTGGTGAGAAGATTTTATCACTAGACTAAATTGTAGATAGATGTCAAAATTTTGTGGATTCATGTATGGTGTGTCAAAAGGCCAAGGGGACAACAACAAACACATGAATATACTAGCCATTGCCCATTCCTTCAAGACCTTGGGAAAGTGTGAGCATATACTTTGTGATGGGTTTTCCAAGAACTCAAAAAGGTTTTGACAGTGTTTTTGTGGTTGTTGACAGGTTTAGCAAGATGACACATTTCTTGCCATGCAAAAGCACAAGTGATGCTACATATGTTGCAAACCTTTTTTTTAATGAGGTTGTGAGAATACATGGTTTACCCTTGAAAATTATGTCAGACAAAGATATGAAATTTGTAGGACATTTTTGGAGGACTTTATGGAAGAAGTTAGGCACAAACTTGTCTTTTAGTTCAACTTATCATCCCCAAATGGATGGCCAAACAAAAGTGGTCAATAGGTCATTTAGAAACTTATTAAGGTGCCTCACCAAGAAGCATCATGAAAAGTGGGATTCCATCATCTCCCAAGAAGAATATGCCTATAATGACTCTGTAAATAGGAGTATAGGAAGAAGCCCTTTCCAAATTGTGTATGGATTGAATCCAAGAGGTGTGCTAGAATTGAGAAACCTACCCTCAATTGAACATATCAGTGCTTGTGGAGAAGAATTTGCTGAAGGGATAAAGGAGATTCAAAACCAAGTCAGGATACAATTGCAGAAAACTACAAAGAAGTACAAGGAGTAGGTTGATAGAAGAAAGAGAGGTGTGCAGTTCCAAGTTGGAGACTTGGTATGGGCAAATCTGAAAAAGGAGAGATTTCCAAAAGGGAAACACACAAAGTTTATGATGAGAATGGTTGGACCTTGTCAAATACTCAAGAAGCTTGGGAACAATGCATATGAAATCCAATTACCTTTAGATATAGGTATATCCCCAATCTTTCATGTTGCATATCTGACACCATTCAAAGGTACATGGTAGGAAGATGGTACATTCCCGGTGGAAGACGCTACAGATATACTGAAAGACTTTCCAAGTCAAGGGCCACCCAAATTTGAGAGGATCTTGGACACCAATATTATGAAGAAAACTAGGAATAAGGTCTACAAACAATACATTGTCAAGTGGCAAGGACTCCCTGAGGCAGATGCAGTATGGATGGATGAAGACCAGATGAATAAACATGGGACTACATTGCAAGAACTCATCTCAAGTGGACTTGAGATTCAACCACTCGGGGAGTATGGTGTAGGAGCACCCAAAGACACAAATGAGGCCTAAAAGAGTCTAATATTACCCATGGGGTGAAAATGATCATATGTAGTAGGTTGATAGGTTTGTGAGTCAATAAGACCCAATTGATGTAAGGCATTTTCATGGTTGCATTTATAAGCCACCATGGACAAATGACCATGTGGTTCAGTAGGAGTCTAGGCATGAGTTAGGAAAATAATTATTGGTCTTATAAAAATTAGAACAATTCTTGGAATAGGCCGAATATACCTTGGAGTCGTCAAATTTGAAAAGTTCTAAGTTGACAACTTTTGTTGTCATTGCAAAATGTTGTAAAATGTGGTAACTAATCCTCCAACGGTTCCAAAGTTTGAAAAGTGGTTGGAAACCATTAGGAAGGATATATTAGGCCCACTTGGATCGATTCAAGGGTTGATTTTGTAGTTTTTTTTGTTGAAATTGGTGATGTTTTAGAGTTTGGAGCAATACAATATGCTTGGAGTTTTCTAAAATTCAGCGTGTTTGATGTTCATTTCTGACCGGTATAGATTGGTGGATGCCTGAAACCAATTGGATGAGTTAGGAAAGTCTCTTCTCTTTCATTTGAATCAAGTTTTAGGTCTTTTAATAATCAGGTTGTAGAGATCCATCAAAATCTATCTGGATTGGTCACAAACCCTGCCAACACCTAGGGTTTCATTGTAAAAATGCCCTGAATCTGACATTTTCACCAGAGGACCAAAAAAAATATGGGAAAATTTTAGAGGTGAAATTGTACCATAAGATTTTGGTGTTGGTTTGCAAGGAGGCTCCAAGCCTGAAGAGATTGAATTGACCCTGGACGGGCATGTCTATGTGACCGCCTGAACTGTAGAAGTAAAAATCACTTGTAGCAGACAAAGGAGATGGGATCAAGTCTCAAAACCTTGGATTTGGTGGTTTGACACATTAGCCCACCTTGGAGAAGGGTTGGTTTAGTCAAGGGACTATTACAAGGGGTACTTGCTTTGGAAATTAGGCCTAATTGGCTTAATTAGGTCTCGAAGGACAGTAGGGATATAGACCTTTCAAACTTGGGGTTAGGGTCTAAGAGTTTGGGTACTTGTGTAAATTGATAAAGGGTATCTGAATCTACCCTTAGATCATCTTGTCCTTTGAAATTTTATTAAGTTATGTGTAGAGAACTCAACCGGTAGGACTGCTAGTCAACCGGTAGGGCTGCTAGACAAATAGGACAGTTGTGAGACAAGTACCCCCTAACACATTTGACAATAAGATCTTATGGATTTTTTAAGTTTGTTGGACCAACCATAGATAAAATCTAATAAGTTTCCATCCCACCACTACCAGAAGATTGTCTACCATTCACACAAGGGTAGAGTGTTTTCATCCCATCGGTACTAGAAGATACTAATCCGGTCACACAAATTGTTGTGTGAGTTGATAAATTGGTAGGTGTGTTGTTTGACACCTTGGACAAACAAAACACCTTGATTTGGACATAGTAGTTGTGGGTGAGAGAAGGTTATCACCTAGTTTGTTACCTGGTTCTGCATCACACACATAACACCAAGATTTTTGATGTGGAAACCTTGTTAGGGGAAAAACCACGGTGGGGATGAACCCACAAAATAGGTATGCTCAGTTAGAAGTATTACAATGGGGAATGCACATGTATTTAGGCACACTTCCTAGAGCTCACTGCTGATTGCTTAAAAACAAAAAGGGCTACAACCTAGGGAAGGTTCACTACCTTACAAATAGATTTGGATCACTTCCGGAAGTAATGAATTGGAAAATAAAATCTCCTTAATGCCTAGTTATAGTTCTGGTTAAGCACATAATAAATTTCATTTCCTTCTTCACACTTCTTCTCTGCTTCTATAAGATCAATACATTATTCGCACATAGCACCACACAAATACAAAGATTATTACATTTATTTATACATGTCATCAACCTTGGAAATATCATCAAGGTCGTCTCAAAACTCAACACCTAATTACAAAAATATAATCACACACAACACAATATCACATGTGGACTGAGAAATGTTGGCTAAGACATAACATAGACCTAAATCACCACCTTGAGCATGATACACCTCCAAAAATTAAGCCTCGAACATTCGCAACACGCTACAATCATTTGGTCGGCCAAGAACATGAAGAACACCAACATAGAAAAGAAAATCATCAATTACGATCTCAACGATCAATGCAGACCACCAACACAGAAGGCACACGATCTAGAAACATCCACAAGAATCATGAATTACCACAACAACATCCACACAAACACAAATTACTAGAACCACTAGCATCATCATATCAAACCTTAGGAACACTAACTGCAATGACTGTCAACCTTGAAAAATCACTTGCCGACCTCTAGACCATGAACCACTTGAATTGAGGAAATACATCAATGTCCAAAACATACCACCAAATCCACAGATCAAGATATTACAATGTGGAGCAATACAGATCAAAATATTGCAACACTGTCACCACTGAATAATTGAATAATCATCCACAACACAGATATCCATAACACTCAAATCTTCATGCGGACATCTGAATTACACCAAATCATCTATACACAACCCTCTACAAACCCTTTAATTTGCAAGATTTGTTCTTCACCATATCGAACAAACTAACTCACTGAACTTCATTGCATCATTGTCACAAATAGAGAAATATGTTGACATCAATGACAACACATCTCTCAAATATCTCTTAAGCACATATTGCAACATTCTTCCAACAATCTCCAACAAGGGTTGTGGTCTCATGCAAAAATTCTTGTCTAAAGATAAATACAAACATGAGAAAATTGAAGCCTTATGGGTTGGAGCCTATCAAGTTACAAATAAGTGTGGCCAAGACACTTTCTACCTTAGGAGTCTTGATGGATAATTCATGGATCTACCATTGTATGGTTAGTATCTTAAGCATTATTTATTTTGACATTGAGCCTCTCTTGTGCCATGTACATAGTTGTATTTCTTTTCCTTATTTGTAGTATTGTTTTGTTATTATTCTATGTTGGGCCTAGTTTCCCCTTTGGGTTTGCATCTTAGAATAAATTTAGATTCCCCTTCTTCTTGCAAGAGCCATATGTCACCAACCAGAGCCAATTTTGGCACTTCTTTTGACTATATCTAAATTTTCCTCTCTAGCTCCCCTTTGTCCATCTTTCTTTGCATATCTATCAAATATAATATATTTGAGATACTTCATAATTGAATTAATTGGTTGAAATAACCTTATTATGCTTCCTCACCACCCTCCATATCCATATCATATGATAAAAGTCATAATAACATGATATTATCTGAAGTTTGAGGTTGTTTTGGTCATTTTCTATCACTATCATAGTGTTGTGGACTTTTGGTGTGAAACCATATTTTTTCTTTGACTAGTATCCATTTCTATGTTGCACATATGGATTTCATTGTTGTCATTGATTTCAAACCTTTGTCATTGGTGATCCACATATATGTATATATGTTCAACTACTGCATGGTGTATTAGGTTATTGGTCTAGATTTCTATTTTTATGTTTCTATGCTACATAACTATTTATGGATTCATGTTATACTAATAAAATAAAGTATGGTGATGATTTAATGAGGTTCCAAAAGTCTGGCATACCTTATCTGGTCCAAAAGTAATTCTATTCTCTTTTGTGTCTACTCTGGTGAAACTTATTATGGTCTGGAATGAATGTTTGTACCGGATATATCTTTGATGATCATATTGTTCATTTGGATTTCTTTTCTCATCGTGACTGTTGAAGATTAATATATTGTGGTTCTTTTGGGGTGAACCATTTTTGTTTAGGTCTGGAATAAGACATGTGTTTAATAGATCAAGTGTTGTACTGGTTTATGCATATTGGTCCAAGCGGTTGTGCATAAAGGCTTTTGGTGTTAATTGGAAGGTGTGATAACTTTGCGTGAGTCATCACACATTTATTATACCTTATAGATGATGTATTTTTGGGTCAATGCTATGTATATGTTTCATATTCTTTTGGCCGACCTAGTAAAGTTTATTTTTGGATTCGATTGATATATTGAGTGAATTGGTTTTGACAGTGATGGATGAGTGTGTGTGTTAGATGAGACATGTATGGGTGCGTGATGATATGAAAGTGGTGTCTAAGTGATAGATGTAAAAGTTGTGCGGAGATCCAGAGATGTATTGAGAAGACAAATGAGTATACACTGAGAATTGTTATCTACATTGTAACATATGCTATTTGTATACAGTTTGATCTACTATTTCTATTGTATTGCAAGAACAATTTTGTATCTTGCTTTGAAGAAGTGATCTTCATTTGAGTAAGTCCTCTTTTGTCTCTTGCCTGATGTTGTTTACCTTAGTCTGCAAGTCCGAAGTAGTAAGCTCTTTTTGGCAGGAAGCCTTATTCATTGTAAAATAGTTATTATATATTGCGAGTTGAATCTCACCATGGTTTTTCCCAATTTAGGTTTTCCACGTAAAAGTCTTGGTGTTCTTGTGAGATTATTTGGATGTTTGAGTTGTTTAATTTCATGCACATGTATTAGAATATTTTTTATTTTCAAATAACTTAATATGTTCCAGTTTTTGTGAATGCTGATTCATCCCCCCTCTTAGCTTTCTCTAGTGTTCAAAAATTAGAATCAGAGCTTTGGTTCTTGAAGAGTCAACTTAACCATTGAGGTAGATCTTGGGTTTTAAACACTATGTTTGAAGAAGATTTTAATGAAATGGGCGATATTGATCAAAATGGATGGAACGATGTGGATGTTATAGTTGACATGGAAGGTGAATCAAGATCTGTTTTGGAAGACTTGGATGATAACAGAGAGAAACACAATAAGACAATTGATAAGATTTCTTTTTTAAGAACCCTGCTAGATAAAGGAAAGAAGACTATTGATGAATTTGAAACAATGCTTGATGAGAAGACCAGAGAATGTGCAAAGCTTGAAGAAGAAGTTGTCAAACTTAGGGAGGAAATGAAAGCTACAAGAGATTAGATTGATAATGTATTAAAAATCAAAGGTGGCAGTGAAGTGCTAGATGCTATTATAAATTCTCAAAGACAAATTAATGATAAGTGGACTTGGATTTGAAGAAGGTGAATGTTTAGAAAAAGATAAAGGAAAATAAAAGATTAAAGAGAGCATAGATCAGAAAAATGAAGCTTTAGAAACACAAGAGATGTCCAGAGAGCTCCTTCTGCTCCTATCATGTATTCCTCTTTTAATGGTACTTGTTTTTCATGTAATGGAATTGGACATGGAGGTAGTGAATGCAAAATCCAAAATAGAAATCAGTCTATTAGTATCAGATGCTACTCTTGTAATAAGTTTGGGCATAAGGCTATTGAACATAGAAACAAGATGATGAGAAATGGATAGAGAAATTCAAGTTATGTTCATTATTTTAATGGAGTATTCTATGCTTGCAATACATATGGACACAAAGATTTTGAATGTAGAAGATTCAAAAACAAAAAGATGAATAGAAGAAAACCTCATAAAGGTCTGGTATGTCATAATTGTAACAAGATGGGTCACATTGTGAGACATTATAGAAATAGAATTAAAAAATCTAATGGTTCAAAAAGGAAGATTGATATGAATAAGGAAAAGGAGAAGATGAAATAGGTGAAGAAATCCAATGATAAGACTAAAGAAAAGATTAAGGATGAATCCACACCTTTTGTGGTTGCAAACCCTTCTTCTAGTAATTAACTCAGATAGCTATCTGAGGGAGAGATTTTAAAAACATATATTTCATCCCCTCTAGGTTTGGTGTTGGGTTTCTCTCAGCACTACATAAGTATGGAAGTGATTTTCGGTGGATTCTAAGCAAGTTTGATGGTTCAAAACTTTTTTGGTGACTTGGGGTATACAATGTATTAGCTTTTTGAGAAAACCCTAAATGTCAACTATATATTGCTTATTCAAAATTCAGTTGTGCATTTACGATTGAAGAGCAACAAAGAATGAGGGGAAGTGAAGAATTATTATTGAAAGGTATTTTTTTGTTTGGAATATTATTTGATGGTAAACGCTAATATTATCAGTGGTAATAGTGAAGCAAGGCCTAGTTCTGAATTTAGACCATTTATTTCAGCATTAAGTGATCTAATTGGTGTATTTTCTATTGTCCTTGACAATATGATGCAACACATAGATTTAGGGAAGAGTATGCTAGCCTAGGGCATAAGGGTTTGGATTCTTAGAGTAATTTTCCTATGTTTCATGATGATGAGGTAATTAAGATATTCTTGAGTAGAACTCATGGGGATTGTCTATGGTTGGATCGACTATATCAGATTTTAAAAGAGGCCCTTAGGGATATGACTGGTTTATGTTCATTTGGAACCATGCCCGCATTGAAGTCTGTAAAGAATGATGAAGTAAAAAAATTGTCTGGTGTTGTGTTTGACAAGAGAGATTTGTGAATTGATATCATTGTTGACTTGACTATCCAATATGCAACTATGGGAATCTCATATAAAGTATATTATAGGAATCGTGAAGGTTTGACTTCCTCTACAACAATATTTGTTGCTTATAAGATTGTGAAAAACAATGTTGATTATGATCTATGTGAGTTATTGAGGTGACAATTGTTGGATAACCTATGGTTGACAAAGACTGAATTGTACCCGTTTTGGTATGGTTCACTTATTGTGTGTTTGGTATTTTACTTTCTTAATGCATTGCCTAGATTCAACAATATTGCATGGAGAAGAAATATTTCGGTAAGTACTCAAATTAGAGGATATTTGGATAATTTGGATGATTGTGATGCTACTTATCATAAGTTATTTTCAGATATTCAGAAAGAGATGATTATGAGGAATCAGATTCCTGAGAAGATTGTTGAATAGTACAAAGATGAAATTACTTTTCTAGTGGACAAGGACAATTTTTTGATTGAATTTGTTATTCCTAGAACTTCATGGGTAGATAAGTTTCCTTTTGAAGTATCAGAAGATGAATGTATGAGCATTGTGGAAATAATTCTTAAGATTTATAAAGATGTAAATGCAAAAATATTTGGGACTTATAATTGTTACCCACCTTTTCAATTGGGTTATAGTTGCTCTCTCAAGTCGCAAATGTCACTTCAACACGGGAACACTTCACATTACTTTAGTTCTCAATACCCTTGATCGACTGATCAACCTCTTTTATTTTAAGAGTCAAGTCTTAGTTAAGTCCAAAAGGCCCCCCACCTAGCTTTGTAGGCTTATCACTTTATAAAATAATCTTAACTCACTAGGTTTCATTGTTTGTGAGCCTTGTTTCACTCAATACCAGATCCTCGATAGTATCGCGTCAACATGCCCCTCACGAGTTATATCGACCAATCGCATATGAGGGAATTTTTAACACACACTTCTCTTGTTGTGCAGTTCTTAAAGAATGCGATTGTCTGGTACTCCGATAGTAACAGCCTCAAGATTGGCGACTTATGCAGTGATGTCAATATATTACCTTACTGTAATGGACAATAAATTAAAAATTAATAAAATGTTCTATTTCAAATCTCAAGGTAGTATGGCAGTCGCCAAACACATGAATTAATTATCCCAGGCTCTCATATACTTGTCACCTTTGTTTTTTCCATTTGCATTCAAAATTTCTAGTTAACTTGAAGGAGCATTCAGGTAAAAGTATAGAACCAGGTTTGAGGAGAAAAGGTTTCTTTGTCCAAAATTGTTGGATTTTTCAGTTTTCTTGTTGATAAAATAGAGGAAGCTTGTTAATTTGGCATTCATGAACATCTGTTCTTCTCATAGACCCCCTCTATTTTATCTCAATTTGATCTTTCATCCTCTATTAGAAACCCTATCCTTTTTGCGTTCATCTTTTATGGTGCCTAAACCTTCTCAACCAATTGAAAGCAAGTTGGATAATGTTAAGGACACAAAATTTGGGCCATTCACAATGCATGATATTCATAGGAGGTTGCATAGTTTGGAAAAGTCCCCCATTACATAAAAAATCATTGAATATGCTCTATCGCAGGTTGGGGGTTATCCTTCTATCGTTGCATGTCCAAAATTGGTCTTCTTTTGTGTACAACATTATCACCTTGACTCTCGTGAAATCCAAAGTGTGAATCAAACTCTGATAGCTAAAATAGACATGAATAATATTTCTCTTGCACTACACATTCTTGGAAGAGAAGGGAAGGTGAATTTGTCTTGTCGGACAGGATGAGAGTTCTTTCAAAATTAGGTAGATTGGTGTTTGGACACTATTGCTCAAGGATGGTTGAAAACCCCTCATCCTGGTAAATATATGTTGCCTTCTTGAATGAAAAAAGAGTTGTTTAGAGATGATATCACTGATATCATTGTTTTTCTTTGTCGTGTGGTTGGCCGACTTGGGACAAAATTCTTTGAAGAATGGATGTGTCAATTTGTCCTCACCATTTGTGATGATAAAAATTAGATTGTCTGGGCAAGGTTAATATGTGATTCCCTTCATGAGAAACTTGTAAAGTTTAATGATAGAAGACAATTTCATTTGTGCTCTGTACTTTCCTATGTGTTAGTTGCTGGGAGAATATCTTGGCCGAGTTTATTACAAGTAGGCAATCTCACAGATGGTGCTCATGTTGATAATTATTTTCCTTAACTTCAGAAAAGAGAAGGTATGAGAAATTTCTCTCGCGTTCATGATAATTTATTCATGATAGTTATAAGAGACATTGAAAGGAATCCTGAGAAGAGAATGTCAGAAGAAGCTATGACCCTAATTCAGAATTATGGTAGCTTCTATATTCAATTCAGAAGCTTCTCATATTTGAGAATTGGAGGTTACAAGAAGGCCCCATTGTGACTACGCATGTATACCTCTGATTATCTCGTCTTATTCAAAATGTGCCGCTAGATGACCTTTATGAATATTAAATATGTACAGATGAGAAAGAAGGGACATTTTTTTCTAATGATCTTATCTCACTTTTCATGCAAAACGAATGAGTTTGCAAAGTTTTCTGATAAGCTTCTAGCTGAGCTAGGTTTCTATTCTATACTCATGAGAACCCATTTTGATAGAAAGTGTTATGTTAGACATAATTTTTATGGATCTTCTCACTATGTTCACGTACCCAAGCTAGAAGATTTTTGGGAAGACTATGTTAATGAAAATGAAGTTTTTCAGAAGATGTTTATGAGACTAACTTTAAGCTAAATGTTGAATTCCAATGTTATTTCTTCTATTCCTAAAAACATTACAGATGACGGTTCAAATATGATAGATAACTCTTATCAGGATGCCATTTTGCCCCCTTTCCAATGGCCAAAGGTTGAAGAAGAAACATATATCAAAATTAAAACTTCTCAAGTTCTAGATAGGTCACATGCTTGGTTGAATCATGTGGTTAAAAATCATTTTGGCTCTTTGTCATAGAAGGGAACACTCAAGGAGACCAGTACAACTATTTAGACCTCTCAAATGGTGGCATGGAAATTGATACTAGAGACTGTTGCATCTGAAGCAGATTCACAATCAGGTGGAGATAATGATACCCTTGAGAAGAGTTAGTAACTGAAATCAATTTGTGAAATAGGTGCTACAACACCACCAAAGAAGAAAATAAAAACCTTGCAGAATAGTTCTAGTGAAGAGGATACTCAATTTATTCCTCAATTAGGAGAACAAAATGTTGTAGTTTGTTTGATTGATGACGTAGATCCACATACACCAACCTCTAATGTTCCTATGTTGACACCTGATGCTGCTATCAATACTTTTTCTATCAAAAGTCCAGCAAGAACTTCGTCCACCCGATGGCTCAAGAAGGCAACTGAGAAATAGAGGAAACAATATTCATCGGTCACTAAGATTAGATTTGATACAACAATGCGCCTATTAGGGGAAACACCCAAACCTAAAAAGCTAAGGCGAATGGCCAGGATGATCATGTTGGCATAAGACACTATTCCGGTGATGCTTCAGTGAAGATTGATGATGTATTGGGCCTGATATTATAAGGAGTTGTCATTGATGGCAACTCAGATTATTGATCTTATCCGGTATGGAGTTTGGGATGTCTAGATGTCTTGAGTAAGTTTTGGTATAAGTCTATCGGTGATACTCAGTGTATAGTGTTGGTGAGCATTTCTTATTTCTGGTGATGTGTTTTTTGGTTTCAGTAATCAGAGTTTAGTTTATTGAGTTTGAGAAGTAGATTATCATGCAATCCTATTTTGTAGTGTTGTATTTTAAGCATGTTAGAAGGTTCGGTATCTAGTAGAGTAGTAAAACAAGGTTATCTTCATAATTGTTGGTGTAACATATGGACCAGATTATTTGAGGTGATTTTAGTGGTTGTTGGTAAGTTCAAGGTAATTGGACCGACTTATGGGAAGTGTGTGATCTTATGTTTTGGATCCAGAATATGGTTTTGTGAAGATTTGAGCTGACTTGAAGCTACACATTTCATATTTTGATATTATGAGAAGCCGATTTGTAGGAGATCAATTTTGCTAGTGCAGATATATAGGATCGACTTGGATAATGTTTTTGGGTGATGATATGATATGTGAGATGATTTTGGGAGCAATTGAGCATAGTTTCATATGCACACCTTAAGTTTTGTTGATTCAATAATCAGTGGTAGAGCAGAATAGAGCAAATTATCAGAACAACAACAATGGATCACTTTGTGCCTAACCAAAATTGTTATTTGGCATTGTTAGATGCTTTTTTTCAGTTCATTACTCATTGTAATCATTTGTATCATCCTGTAAGGCAGCGAGCCTTCCTTCAGGTTGTAGCCCTTTTGTAATTGAGCAGTGAGCTCTAAGTAGTGCGCCTAAATGCATGTTCATTCCCCTTATGTAATATTGTTTTATTAATGGCCATAGTATAATAATATTGTGGGTACTCAATCCCACTGTGGTTTTTCTCTTTCTGAGTTTCTACATAAAAATATTGGTGTTATGGTTATGTGCTTATTTGCTTTGAGTTTCTGCATTTCATTTTCTTACTTTTGCATCTGGTGGATAAAGAATCAAATTAACAAATTTGTAAAATATCGAAACACTGATTCACCCCCCTCTCAAGTGATCATTGTTTCCAATAATTGGTATTAGAGATTTATGCCTCAGAAGATGCCTAATAGCTTGAGGAAGATCCGAAAGATTGAATCAATGGACTCCGATTTGAATAGACAACTTAGTGTGGCACTTGAAGATCTTGATGCAAAAATGAAGGAAACAAGTAGCCTAAAAAGAAATTTGAATGCAACTAAAGACTTCATTGAAACCCTGAAAGATCAATTTAACACTTCTAGAGAAAAGAGAAAGGAGCTGATGGATAAGCTAAAGGAGAAAGAAGAAAAAATTACCGATAATGAAATTCTACAAAATAAGACTGATGAATGTGAGAAGTTGGCCAAGGAGAATGCAGTTTTGAAAAATGAGATGCAATCCACTGTGATGAAGCTAACTAAGGAGATTGAAGACCCGAAGAAGAATGAACAAATCTTGACTCAATTCTTAAAGAAAAAATCTGATGAATGTTGCAGATTGACATATGAGAATGATCAGTTGAAGCTTGAATTGGTGCTAACAAAGGATGATGGACAAGAACTTGAAAGATAAATTATAATTCTGAGAGATGCGTTGACTACTACTAATGAATACAAAGAAATGTTCAAAGCTAGTTCAGTCCGACTGGATGAGATGCTGGAAAGTTAAAGACATGGAAAAGACATGCGAGGACTTGGATTTAAGAAAGGAGAATCCTCTAGTTCTGGATAGAGCAATGCAAAATCTAATCATCAGCAGAACAAGAAACCTCTGGTAAGACACCATAATGCCTATAAATTCAATGGTAAATGTTTTACTTGTGGTAAATTTGGTCATATGGAAAATCAATGCATAAGTAGGATGAATAATGGGATGTTGAATAATATGAACAATGGTCCTACCTTTACCGGTCAATATTTCATATGCAACAACTTTGGCAATAAGTCAAATATGTGCAGAAAAATGGTAAATAATTTTCAGAACAAGAAATGCTATGCTTGTGGGATGTTTGGACATATATCTAACCAATTTAGGATGAGACCAAATCAAATGAAATTCAGGCCTATGCAAAGAAATGTTGTCTGCCATGCACGTAAAAAACTAGGTCATATTTCAGAAGTAGGAATGCACCGGTGAACAAGAACAAATCAGATGAGAAAGGAAAAGTAAAGGTAGAAGAAATCAGAGATCATCATAAGAAGATGTGGGTGAAAAAGGAAGATTCAAATGTGTAGAATGACTCCACACCTAAATTCGGTGATGGAACCTCATCCAGTAACTAGGGATTTTTGGCCTTAGGGGGAGTTTTTCATGTAGATCAATAGAACTCCCTCTTCATAGATCCGTCACCGGTTCCAGAAGGTTGCAAAAGATCTAGATCAAGCATGCAGATAATATCGAGAAGATTTCATGAAGATTTGACACTTCAGTATGCGATTTCATGAAAAGTAAGATAACTGGAAGCTTTAAGGATGAGCATTTATTACAACTCAAAATTAGGTTTTCATAGGTTACAAGGGAATTTCAAAAGTTTATTCTTCATAATGCGATAGAGAGAAAAGAGAAGAGCAACAGAGTGAAAGAGATTTGACAACAAAATCAAGCTAGAAGCAATTATTCAGAGATTTCTTGTGCTTGGTTGTGAATCAAGACGTATTTATCTGTTCACGAGCTATCTTTTTAAAACCCTAAATTCATCATGGCATCTCCATCTAGCATTGCTACACCTCTGGTAGTTGAATTATCTAATAGAGCAAGGCCCATCTTCAAAAAACATCCTTTCAAATCTATTGAAGATGATCCAAAAGGAGTATTTTATTCATTCCTGTGGTGTTCTTCACAATGAAGATATCAGGACATACATTCAATGTGATATTGAAGAACTTGGCAATGCAGACATGCTTACACTCTATAACGAGCATATGGTAGATAGTCTAGGAAATCTGAAGTCCGAATACAAGATTCTTCATGACAAGGGTTTCACACAATTTATCCATTTTTGTGTTATTTGATGAAGCAAAATGGGTTCGGTACATTCTAGGTAGGATTATGTTAGACAACTCAAATGACTAGAGGACAACTGAGAGGGGGGGGGGGTGAATCAATTGTCACCGGATTATAGAACTTTAAGCATTCAAAACCTTATTACCAAAACACATAAACTTAATACCGAAATGCATAAACCAAATACCAGAATAACTGATATAGCAATGAAACATAAGCATAAATCATAGAATAATTACCATCCATCCATAACACATGACACCAAGATATGTACGTGGAAAACTTGGTAAAGGGAAAAATCATGGTGGGAAGCATACCCATAGTCAGATAATATATCTGTAGTAAGTATGTGATTACAATATGAGGGGCCTACACATGCAGGAAGGCCAACAACCTAGAGTGCACTTCTCATCACAAAAAGGAGCCTCACTAACTACAAAAACATCAGACTACAATCTAGAAAGAAGAGTGAACTGCAAATATAACATCTCATATGGCTAAGTACAATTCTAGTTAAGCTCAATACCAGAGGCCTTAAACCTCTCTAACAAACCCAATTTGATCACCTATGATCGACCAAACCTTCTTTATATGATTACAACATTATTCACACACAGATAAACCTCTAACCCACATACCATATACCCATGATCTACAAAGAGATCTTACATCATATTTATAGCAACCTGGGTTAAAAAAAATTAGTTTGGCCACCTAAAAGATAATACAATAAGTTCATAACATAAAACTGCAATCCAATGATCAACCAAGTCATCTTAGGCTGAAAAAAATGTAAACCAATCCTTAAATCCCGTCAGTAATGCATCAGGAACATCGTCCAACACATTACATAAACCGGTCCATAACCTAGATAACACCAAACCCAAAATAGGTCACCATAAACCAAATCCAACACCACTGATGAAATCAAATACAAACAAGATAACCAAAAACATCCTGAAAGCCATCTAGAAGCTGCACCAACACCACTTATCACATGTATCAAAATATCTTCAACAAAGCTTTGCTAGTAAAACCCTTACTAGTGACCAAAAGGCTTACTAGAACACATTGTAGCTCCCAAGTCATCAAATCCTGAACCAACTAATCATGATACACATCTAAATAACATGAATGATATATCCAAACAAATTCCACAAACCAAAGCATAGCAGAACATACTGGATCAATATCATAAACCGACCACTCTACCAGAACCAATTGAAAATAGGTAAACAACCAAAACAACCGGTGTTTCCATCAATGACAAAACATCAATGCAACACATAATCAGTTCCTCCAAATTGCCAACAATCTCCCCCTTTAGAATTGATGGAAATACTAGATGTGAAAAACATCCAAGTGCCAAGAAATGCCAAACAAGTCTCCCCCAACGGAAGACATCCAACAATCTCCCACAAAATGATATAGAACTGAAGTTCTGATCTCTCCCCCTTTGACTGATATTCTGTTAAGCTCTATTTTTCACATACATCTCTCCCCCTTTGACATCAATGCCATAAATATGACATAAACATCAAAGAAAATTCATAAATCCTCTGATTCTTACATCTGACTACTCCCCCTGAGTAGTAGCACCACCACATCAATCCAAAATGAATAATAGCTTTGATAATGCATATTGGACTGATGCCAATCAACATCACTCAGGTCTCTACCGGAGGGACAGAAACCCCCAATCTATCTTTGAAGTACTCAAATGATTCTTTAGGCAAAGGTTTAGTGAAAATGTCTGCAATTTTCTCTTTAGTGTTCACATAAACTAGTCTGACTTCATTTGCTTCCACCTTCTCCTTTAAAAAGTTATACTTTATAGATGTGTGCTTTGTCTTACAATTAAATACCAGATTCTTTGATATATCAATAGCGGTAGAGTTATCACAGTGAATAACTACTGGTTCATTACAATCCACCTTTATATCCTTCAACATTTGCTTCATCCATAGAACTTGTGTATAGTTAGTAGAAACAACAACATACTTAGCTTCAACAATAGATAAAGAAGTGCATGCTTGCTTCTTGCTGATCCATGAAACAATTTTCTTTCCAAGAAAGAAGGCTCTACTGGATGTGCTCTTCTGGTCATCAACATCTCCAACCCAATCTGCATCTGTATATGCACATAATGTAAACTCATCATTTTTAGGATACCACAAACCATACTCAGTTGTTCCCTGCAAATATTTTTCACCGCACTCTCATGATTTTCTCTAGGATCACTCTGATATCTTGATACAATATAAACTGCATTCATTATATCCGGTCTAGTCTGAGTTAGATATAACAAACCACCAATCATAGACTTGTACCTAGTAGGATTTACCGATGTAGATGCATCATTCTTTGTCAATTTCTCACTTGTAACCATCAGAGTACTAACCGGTTTACAATTTTCTATACCAAATTTCTTCAACAACTCTCTAGCATACTTAGTTTGATAGATGAAAATACCTTTATGAGTTTGAGTAATCTGCAAACCTAATAAAAATCTCATCTCCCCGATCATAGACATCTCAAATTCATTCTTTATATTGTTAGAGAATTCCATACACAACTTATCTTCACCTTCAAAAATGATATCATCAACAAAGACTTCAATAATCAATATGTCATCATCAGTGATCTTATAATATAAATTACTGTCAGCATTACCTTTAGTGAAATCAAGCTTCAAAAGATATTTATCCAGTCTTGCATACCAAGCTCTAGGGGCTTGTTTCAATCCATATAAAGATTTCTTTAACCTGCAAACCATGTTTTTGTCATCTGAAAGTGAAAATCCATCAGGTTGCTCAACATAAACTTCCTCTTCAAGATCTCCATTCAGAAATACACACTTAACATCCATTTGATAAACCTTGTAGTTCTTATGTGCAACATAAGCAAGAAATAATCTCACAGCTTCAATCCTAGCTACCGGTGCAAAGATTTCACGATAATCAATTCCTTCCTTATAAGAATATCCTTTACAAACCAATCTAGCTTTATTCCTCACAACTTGTCCATCCTCATTCAATTTATTCCTAAAAACTCATTTAGTTCCAATAACATTCTTATTTTTAGGTCGAGGAGCTAAAGTCCATATCTTATTCTTTTCTATCTGATCTAATTCTTCTTCAATAACTTTCATACAACTTTCATCTTTACAAGATTCAATTATTGATGCTGGTTCAACTTGAGAAATAAAACATACCTCATCAAGTACCAACCTTCTTCTTGTCATCACTCCTTTTCTTTTGTCTCCAATGGTCTGATCTTCTAAATAATTCAACCTTACATACCTAGGTGTCTTTTGATTTCTGTTCCTCTATCCTGATCTTCAGTTACCATAGAATTTTCTAATACTGTTGGAGTTGCTGGTTCAACATTCTTTTTTGGTGTAGGTGCTACTGGTTCAATTATAATCATTTTCATTTCCGGTTCTCTCTCATAGGTTCTGATTTGACTTCTATTTTGCTCATCCACTTTGACATTTGTGCTCTCCACAATTCTCTGCAATATTTTGTTATAACATCTATATGCTTTTCTTTCATTAGAATAACCAAGAAATATTCCTTCATCACATCTAGGATCAAACTTTCCAATGTAATCATCTCTTTTGGTATAGCATTTACTACCAAAGATTCTGAAATACTTAACTGTCAATGTATGACCAAACCATAACTCATAAGGTGTCTTACCAGTATCTCCTTTGATATGAACTCTATTGAATGTGTATACCACTGTGCTTACAACTTCTCTCTAGTAGATATGAGGTAGATTATCTCCCATCATCATAGTTCTAGCTACATCCAAGATAGTTCTGTTCTTCCTTTCCACAACTCCATTTTGCTGAGGTGTCCAGGGTGCAGATGGTGCAGGAACACCTAGGACTTAGGCTCATAGTCCTTTCACAATTTTATCTTGTACTGATCTTAGCCAAGTTAGGTTCCTAATAAGGACCCCAGGAGGGTCCAAGGAGTGTGTGTGATGTTTTATTTGAGTCAAGTGTAGGCCTTGTTGAGTTGGTTTTCTTCCTAGGTTTGCACTTTGTGAATAGTTAGTAGTTTGAGTAGGAAATTCACCTTCTTGATGGTCAAAAGTGGCATAAATTGGTATGAGAATTAGAAAGGTTTAGAATGGTCTTAAGAATGCTTAAAAATTCATGAGTAATGACTTGAAATAGGCTGCTTAGGTTGGAAGAGAAAAATGTGAAAAGTTGTCATGACAACTTTTGTCGTAAAGGAGCTTAGCAGTGGAGTTAGGGATAGAAAAACACCATTAAATGCCTCCACATGTGGGGATGACTATTTAAACCTCCTCTTGCACAATTAACAAGGTTGGAAGTTTAATTTTGTATGATCAACAATTTGAAACTACTCATTTTCAGACTGTTATCACTGTTTTGGTCTTATTTTGCCTAAAATGTGAATACAAATGGAATAAATCCATTGATCCAGTTATGGATTCAAGTTATTTAGTGTATTTTAGAGTCATTTGGTTCATTTCATGCTTGGTAGTTAGTGTGTGTTAGTGTTTTCATTGTTTTGTTTCCAATTAGCCAATTTTGGCTTGTAAATAGCAATTTCATGTAAAAATGGTTGCCCCATAGAATCCCTCCGTGATACCATCATGACCTATTGGGAAATGGAAAGAAACCCATTTTACAATGTATATATGTAGGGAGGATTTTTGAAAGTGAAGATTGACATGGCTACCACCTTATTCTAGGCGAGTCTAAGAGCAACCCGACTAGAGAAGATAGGGTGAAATTTGATTGCATAGTGCAGAGGTGAACACAAAACCACAAACAAATAATTTGGAGAGGTCCATGAAGTCCATACAGAGTTTCCATTTCAAGGAGAAGCCTTGACAAAACCTTTAGTTTCCTATTTCACTAAATTGATCAGTCACCGCCGGTTAAGAGGCCTAGAAACCCTTGCAAACCCTCATTTTTGGGTTAGGGCATTGTACGGAAAGTTGGGAAACCAAAACCAACAAAATATCTTGGGGATAGGTGAATGATTGAATAAAAGTAAAACTCTTTGCAAGGTCTTTTGGGCTGTTTTCCTCTAAACCCTCAAAAACCGGATTTTGGAGGCCTAATAGGGGCTCATTCCTTGTAGCCCTATTTCTAGGCAAAATGGTGAAATCGATAGGAAAGATAATGAATGCAAACAAAAATGGACCCAAATGGAATTAATTCCATGTTAATTGTTACCTCCACACCTCTGCAATGACTCACAACAGTATGGGGGTGAATTTGACAAGTTGCTATCAAGATAACACAATTGGGCATGTGGAAGTCACTTGGTAATGGTTGGGTTCCTAGTTAAACACATGTTGCAAACACCTGGAGATTGGAAAAGAGAAAGCCCTAGAAGAGATTGAGAAGGACTTGGAGGTCTTGGAGCATAGCTGGACCTGGAGAGGTTGGTGGAATTGAGCAACACCAACTAGGTGAAGTGTGAGCAAGCTAGGTTAACCCCATCAAATTGGTATCAGAGAGTATAAGATTTGGGATAGGTGAGTAGACGTCCTCAGTGGAATCTATAGGAGAAAAAATCATGGTGACCAATGCACAATTGGCAAAGAAAGTGGATGATCAGGAGGAAGAAAATAGACTCCTGAAAGAGAAGTTGATTGAATTGGAAAGTAAGCTTGGTGAGATTGAAACCAAGGTAGATGAAGTGTTGGTAAAGGTTGAAGGAGCAGAAGGGAAGGGTAAAGAGGTGTCAGAGATAGAAAAATTACCTAAACCTAATCCCATCTTAGAACAAGAACCTTTCCTAAAGGCATTGAAAGCCTTAAGTGGTAAATCACTAGAAGGATTGACATTGTTTACCAGTAAGATGGAGGCAGAAGTGGTTCTAGAATGGATAGAGGGCATGGAGAACCATTTTGAGTGTGAAGGCATAATTGAAGCCCAAAGAGTCAAAGTGGCCAAGTATAGGATGAGAGGAGCTACTCTCACATGGTGGAAGTTTGTGCAAGATGAGAGAAAGAAAATGGGCAAAACACCCATCTCTTCTTGGAAAGGGATAGTCAAAATCAAAGAAGTCTATCTCCGTGATGACTATGAAGTGCAGATTCATAGGAAGAGACAAAACCTAAGACAAAAAGACCTTGATGTAAGTGGCGATACGGAGGAGTTTCACAAACTTAGCCTTAGATCTCATGCGGTGGAAGAAGAAAGTCTCAAAGTTGCTAGGTACCTAAATGGACTACAGTGGAAAATCCAAGAGGAACTCAGTCTAATGAGCCCAAAGATAGTTCATCAAAGCTATCAACTTGCCCTTAAGGTGGAAGAAAAATTGAAAAGAAAACATGATTCAAGTAGTAATAGGGGCAGAGGTAGAGGAAAAGAAAATAGAGGCCATAAGGGAGGCTTTGGAGGAAGAAGTTCAGAACAAAGAACACAAGGTGAGTCTAAAATCACCGAGCAGCAAGAAAGTGGCACTGGTAAAGGAGGATTCAATAGAGGAAGGGGGTCAAATAGTGGTTTTAGAGGAAGATCTAGTGGGCAAGGTAGAGGTTGCTCATATTTTGCATCAATGAAGTGTTACCATTGCAACCAACTTGGTCATCCAACATATAGGTGTCCAGAGAATGGATCATCATCACAAGGTACTGAAAGGAGAGTGAACTACCTTCAAGAAGAGACTTCAAGCAGAAAGACTTCAAAGGTTGCCTTAGAATCAGAGTAGGTGACAACTTCATGATAAGAAGAACTTTGATAAAATAACTTGTCAGAGAAAAGCCTAGCCAAAGGAGGTCATTATTTAGGATCAAATGCAAGATTATGGACAAAGTTTGTAAAGTGATCATTGATTCAGGGTCAATAGAGAACATTGTGTCAGAGGAGGCAGTGAGTAAGATTAAATTTCAAAGGATACCTCACAACAACCCATATAGAGTCACTTGGTTGAACAAAGGACAACATGTCCTAGTCAATGAGCAAGCATGGGTGGATTTTACCATTGGGAGGTATAAGGACAAAGTGTTATGTGATGTCCTACCCATGGATGCATGCCATCTTCTATTAGGAAGACCATGGAAATTTGATAGACAAGCTATTCATGATGGAGCCAAGAATGCATACTCATTCAAGAAAGATGGAGTCACATTCAAGATCCAATCTATCCTTGAGGAAGGTGAAAAGAGGGCAACAGGTCCTAATGTTATTTTGGTGAGTGAAAAACTATTCTTGAAGACACTTGAGGAAGGTGAAGGTATAGGGTTTGCATTAGTAATGAAGCCTAAAGAGGAAGACAAGAAAGAGCAGCCAGATTTGCCAATAGAGGTTCAAGACCTATTGAAGAAGTTCAAAGGAATAGTGAGTGATTGACAGCCAGCCACCTTACCTCCTAAAAGAACCACAAGCCATCAAATAGACTTTATTCCCGGAGCATCCTTACCTAACAAGACAACTTACAAAATGACTCCCCAACAAAATGTTGAGATTGCCAAATAAATCCAAGAGATTTTAGACCAAGGCCTAATTAGGAAAAGCATTAGCCCTTGTGTTGTACCTAACATTTTAGCCCCAAAGAAAGGTGGTACTTGGAGATTGTGCACTAACTCTAGAGCTATAAATAGGATCACCATCAGATATAGGTTTCCAATTCCTATGATAGAGGACCTAATGGATTATTTAGGGGAAGCCAAATATTTTACCAAGATTGACCTTAAAAGTGGATACCAGCAAATTAGGATTAAGGAGGGTGATGAATGGAAAACTGCATTCAAGACAACAGAGTGTCTTTATGAATGGCTTGTAATGCGATTTGGCTTATCCAATGCTCCAAGAACCTTCATGAGCCTCATGAATGAGGTGATGAAGGACTTCATAGGTAAATTTGTGGTGGTATATCTAGATGATATTCTCATTTTCAGTAAGGATAGAGCATATCATATTAATCATTTGCAAATGTGTTACAAAGATTGTATGAAGAGAAGCTAACCATGAACTTGGACAAGTGTGAATTTATTAAGAAGGAGTTGGTTTACCTTGGGTTTGTGTTGTCTTAAGAAAACCTCAAGATGGATCCTAGAAAGGTTGAAGCCATAGTAAATTGGCCTACCCCTAAGTCAACAACAGAGGTGAGAAGCTTCCATGGACTAGCTCAGTATTACAGGAAGTTCATTAGGCAATTCAGTGCTATATGTGCACCAATGTTGGACACTATTAGAGGTGGAATGAAGGAAAAGTTTCAGTGGAATGAACAAGCAAATAGAGGTTTTGAAACCTTGAAGGAGAAGATAGCTACTCAACCAATGTTAGTGTTGCCTAGTTTTGAGAAGCTCTTCACAGTAGAATGTGATGCAAGCAATGTTGCAGTAGGTGTTGTCCTAAGACAAGAAGAAAGACCAGTAGCTTTCCGTAGTGAGAAGATAAGTGATGCAAAGAGGACATACTCCTCATATGACTTGGAATTATATGCTTTAGTGCAGGCTTTAAGGAAGTGGAGACACTATCTCCTTCCTAAGGAATTTGTAGTCTATACGAACAACCAAGCTTTGAGCTTTCTAAACTCACAAGACAAACTCATTCACAAACACATGAAGTGGGTGGAGTACATGCAAGCCTACACATTCACAATTAAGCACAAAAAAAGACATTTAAACTGGGTTGCCGATGCATTGAGCAGCAGAGTTTTGACAGTCTAAGAAATTCAGTTAAGGAGAATAGGTGTTGACAGTTTTAGAGACCAATACCCGGATGATGAAGACTTCTCAAATGCCTACAAGGTGTGTAAGGAGTATCAAAATAATTTTCATTGTGAGCATTCAGATTTTACCTTGCAAGATGGGTTATTGTTTAGAGGAGGACAACTTTGTGTGCCTAGAGTGTCAATGAGAGAAAATCTCATACAAGAGAAGCATAATGGAAGCCTTAGTGGTCATTTTGGAGTCAACAAGACTCAAGAGTTGGTTCAGAGGTATTACTATTGGCCTAGGATGAATCAAGATGTGAAAAAGTATGTGGAGAGTTGTATTGTTTGTCAAAAGGCCAAGGGCACTTTTTCAAATGCCGGTTTATACCAACCTCTTCCCATACCAAGTAGACCTTGGGAGTGCATTAGTATGGACTTTGTAGTAGGTTTACCAAGGACAAATCAAGGATTTGAAAATATTTATGTCATTGTGGACAGATTTAGTAAGATGGCCCACTTTGTACCTTGCAAGACTACTCATGATGCATGCCAAATAGCTCATTTATTCTTCAAGGAAGTAATAAGGATTCATGGTTTAACCATGAGAATTGTTTCAGATAGGGACTAAAAGTTCACGAGTCATTTTTTGGAAGACACTTTGGAAAAAGCTTGGCACCAACCTATCTTTTGTATCAACCTACCATCCACAAACAGATGGGTAGACCGAAGTGGTAAATAGGACCTTGGGAAACTTATTGAGGTGCCTTACCAAAGAGTATGGGAAGACATGGGATCAAGTACTATCACAAGTTGAGTATGATTACAATGACACAACAAATAGAACCACCGACAAGATCCCTTTTGAGGTGGTCTATGGTGTTCACCCAAGGGGTATATTGGAATTAAGGGACTTAGGTAATGCAAAAACAAGAAGTGGATATGCAGAAGACTTTGCTCAATCAATGAAGTAGGTACATGAATCAGTCAAGCACGCATTGATAGAGAACACAAGTAAAATCAAGCAAAAGGTTGATGAGAGAAGGAAGAACTTACAATTCCAAGTGGGAAATCTCATCATGGTACCCCTAAACAAAGAAAGGCTACAACAAGGAGTACCTAACAAGTTGCAAATGAGAAAGTTGGGTCCATGTGCCATTCTAGCCAAGTATGGAGAAAATGCATACAAGGTGGACCTACCTAGTGACATAGGATTGTCACCAGTTTTCAACATGGAGTGAAGTTATTTGGTGTATTTTAGAGTCATTTGGTTCATTTCATTCTTGGTAGTTAGAGTGTGTTAGTGTTTTCATTGTTTTGTTTCGAATCAACCAATTTTGTCTTGTAAATAGCAATTTCATGTAAAAATGGTTGCCCCATAGAATCCCTCAGTGCTAACATCATGGCTTGTTCAGAAATGGAAGGAAATGACTTTTAAAGTGTATATGTATAGGGAGGATTTCTGGAAGTGAAGATTGACATGGCTACCACCTTGTTCTAGGCGAGTCCAGGAGCAACCCGGGTAGAGAAGACAGGGTGAAATTTGAGTGCATAGTATAGAGGTGAACATAAAACCACAACTAAATCATTTGGAGAGGTCCATGAAGTCCATACAGAGTTTCCATTGCAAGGAGAAGCCTTGACAAGACCTTTAGTTTCCCATTTCACTAAATTGATTAGTCACTGCCTATTAAGAGGCCTAGAAACCCTTGCAAACCCTTATTTTTGGGTTAGGGCATTGTACGACAAGTTGGAAAACCAAAACCACTAGAATCTCTTGGGGATAGGTGAATGATTTAAGAAAAGTAAAACTCTTTGCAAGGTCTTTTGGGCCGTTTTCCTCTAAACCCTCAAAAGCCGGATTTTGGAGGCCTAATAGGGGCTCATTCCTTGTAGCCCTATTTCTAGGCAAAATGGTGAAATCGGTAGGAAAGATAATGAATGCAAACCACAAATAGAACCAAATGGAATTAATTCCATGTTAATTTATACCTCCACACCTTTTCAATGACTCACAATAGTATGGGGGTGAATTTGACAGGTTGCTGTCAAGATAGCACAATTGAGCATGTGGAAGTCACTTGGTAATGGTTGGGTTCCTAGTTAAACACTTGTTTCAAACACCTTGAGATTGGAAAAGAGAAAGCCCTAGAAGAGATTGAGAAGGACTTGGAGGTCTTGGATCATAGATAGACCTAGAGAGGTTGGTGGAATTGAGCAACACCAACTAGGTGAAGTGTGAGCAAGCTAGGTTAACCCCATCAATAGACAACTATCTCCTTATCCCATTCTTCTCACAATAGTTGTTAAATTCACCGTATATGAATTCTCCACCCTAATTTGACCTTAAACATTTAATCTTTAATCTTGTATTTTTCTCAACTTTAGCTTTAAAGATTTTAAACTTTTTAAATGCTTCAGACTTCTCCCTTAGAAAAGCAACCCACATCATTCTAGAATAATCATCAATGATTAACATGGAATATATATTACCCTGCAAACTTTTGATTCTAGCAGGACCACACAAATTAGTATGAATAAGATCAATAACATCATTATATTTGTCTTGTATACTCTTAAAAGAAGTTCTGACTTGCTTTCTCATTTGACATTCCTTACATATCGAATTATAGGGCTTTACAATCTTAGGTATATCTCTAACTTCCTTATTAGAACTGATCTTCACAATGAAATCAAAATTCATGACACAACCTCTTATGCCATAGACAACTCTCATCAATTTGTGCAATCAAACATGTCTTCTCACCAGAGTTCAAATGAAAGATATTACCTTTAGTATGTGTACTAGTTGCAATTTCCAATCCAGATTTGTTGATAATCTTGCATTTTCTGTCCTTGAAATGTAACTGAAATCCCTTATCCACCAACTATCCTACACTCAAAATAATATGCCTTAAACCTTCAACATAATAAAAATTATTAGTGTTATGCTTACCATCCAATGATATTGTTCCTCTTCCCTTGATCATGCATGCTTTGTAATCTCCAAATCTAACCAGACCACCATAAAATTATTGCATAGATAAGAACTTCCTTTTATCTCCAGCCATATGATGTGAACATCCATGGTCAATTACCCATTCATCATTGTCTTAAATTTTAGCACCAAGGGCCTTCTCTTCAGGTATCAGATCGTCTTCTTTGATAGCCAAAAATACCCATTCCTTTCCATTGCCAGAACCACTAGCTGAATCTTGTGTTGGTTTATCATCAAAATCAGTCATACCTTCCTCATTCACATAGTAGCATGATTTATATTTGTTTTTTCTATACTTATGCTTGTTCTGATAATCATGGTTAGGCCTAAAAGATCTTCTAGCTCTTTCTTCAAATCTTAAATTCCTTTCAGGACATGTAGATGCAAAATGACCTATCTTATTACATGCAAAGCATTTAAAAGGTGATTTTCCTTCATACTTACTTCCTTCCGGTCCTTTAGGTATTCTTATAGAAAATAAGGCTTCAAGTTGCATATTCTTATTTGTTCATATCCTCTAGTTCCTTTGCATATAAATATTTCTAATCACTCTTATTGGTAGATGATGTAGATGGATGAAAAAAAGGTTCAGCTTTCAGAGCTCTAGAAGGTCCAAATTCCTCAAGTTCAAAAGAAGATAACTTGCCAACCAAGGTATCCCTATCAACAGGGGTGTTTGCCATAGTTATTAACTCATTAATTGCTGTAGCCTTCATCTTATAAGTCGATGGAAAATCTCTCAGTACTTTAGAAACTATTTCATCTTCGCTCAAAGATCCACCACAATATTGAATTCCCATAACAATCTTATTAACTCTCTCCATAAAAGCAATAATCCTTTCATCTTCTTCCATCTTCAGGTTCTCATACCTCACATGGTAACCATAAAGTTTAGAAATTTTAATAGTAGGGTCACCTTCATTTAGAGTCTCCAATTTGTCCCATATAGCCTTTGCAGTTGATTTGTCAGTTAGTCCCATTATTTGTTGATCAGAAAGTGCACACAAAAGGGCTTCTCTAGCTCTACAATCATTCTCAAGCTCTTTATCCAGACTTGCCAAAGGAGGATTGCTAGATGCTGGATTAAATGATGTAACACCAATCTCAGTGATCTCCCAAATCTCCTTTCCAAGATATCTTAGGCGAGTCTCCATCTGAATCTTCCATACCCTATAATTTGTTCCATCAAGCCTAGAAATTTCTCTCTCAAAAATAGTTGTAGATGTATTTGATGAACTTGAACTTCTAGATGCCATAGGATTTTTTTCAAGTGGTTAAGCTTCTATAAAGAGGACCAAACTCTGATACCAATTGTCTAGAGGACAACTGAGAGGGAGGGGGGTGAATCAATTGTCACCAGATTACATAACTTTAAGCATTCAAAACCTTATTATCAGAACACATAAACTTAATACCAGAATGCATAAACCAAATATCAGAATAATTGATATAGCAATGAAACATAAGCATAATTCACATAACAATTACCATCCATTTACAATAGATGATACCAAGATTTGTACGTGGAAAACCCGGTAAAGGCAAAAACCACGGTGGGAAGCCTACCCACAGTCAGATAAATAATTCTGCAATAAGTATGTGATTACAATATGAGGGGCCTACACATGCAGGAAGGCCAACAACCTAGAGCGCATTGCTCACCATAAAATGGAGCCTCACTGAATTTAAAAATATTGGACTACAATCTAGAAAGGAGTGAATTGTAAGTATAACATCTCCTATGCCTGAGTACAGTTCTGGTTAAGCTCAATACCAAAGGCCTTAAACATCTCTTACAAACCCAATTCAATCACCTATGATTGACCAAACCTTTGGCATATGATTACAACATTATTCACACACAGATAAACCTCTAACCCACATACCATATACCCATTATCTACAAAGAGAACTTACATCATATTTATACCAACCCGGGGCCTAAACAATTAGGTCAACCACCTAAAAGATAATACAATAAGTTCATAACATAAACCCGCAATCCAATGATCAACCAATTCATCTTAGGTCAAAAAAAATGTAAACCAATCCTTAAATCCTGCTGATAACACATCAGGAATATCCTCCAACACATTACATAAACCAATCCATAACCTAGATAACACCAAACCCAAAATAGGTCTCCATAAACCAAATCCAACACCACCGATGAATTAGAAAATGAACAAGATAACTGACAACATTCTGAAAAGCATTTTGAAGCCTCACCAACACCACTTATCATGTGCATAAAAAAATCTTCAACAAAGCTCTGCCAGTAAAACCCTTACCGGTGACCAAAAGACTTACTAGAACAAATGATAGATCCTAAGTCATCCAATCCTAAACCAACTGATCATGATACACATCCGAATAGCATGAATTACAGATCCAAACTAGTTCCACAAACCAAAGCATACCGGATCAATATCATAAACCAACCACTATACTAGAACCAATCGGAAACCCCTAAACAACCAAAACAATCGGTGTTTCCATCAATGAAAAAAAATCAGTGCAACACATAATAAATTCCTCCAAATTTCCAACAGATTCATGATGAGTTCATTTGGCTGGAAAGACCTCACAAGATTAAAAAGCATGCCATTTAGGCAGTCACATGCTTGAGTGCAACCAGTGAGATTCTTAGTTTGAGGAAAGTGTAGACCACCATTGTGGTAGCTGTTACTGGTTCCTAATATGACAATCAGTCGATGACAATCAACAACATAGTTGAGTATGATGCAATATTTGCCTCAATGGTGGTGAGATACAAGGTATATCAATCAAGCAGGCAAAACTCAGTCTACGGTACTTCCATATTCTTTGCATATCAGATGCTCAAGGAGGATAAAAGGTATGATCTTTGTTCAGTACTCCTAAGTGAATTGATGAGCAACTTGAATAAAATAAAGAAAGATAAGAAACATACCTTCAAGTTTGGATCTCTTATTGTCTATTTAGCATTGTACTTCATGAATGAGATCCCCGGTATAGGAAAAGTCCAACATGCTTTTGACAAACCGGTGGCTATGCAAATTAAGGATTGTTGGGTATAGGTGACAATTTAATGAGAATATCTTCCTTATGGGGCTATTTCAAGAACTTCCAAGCCACTCTGAAAGACAAAGAAATAATTCCTAAGACCATAGTAGAGAAATATGAGAAAACTATCTATTTTATGGTGGACAAGGATCAATGTCTGATGGAGGCAGTTGAGCCAAGAACTGTGTGGATCATGCCCATGGGGTAGGATGTTGATGCTGTCACACTTGATGCATATGCTCAACACATGTTAAGCCAATCGATGGACCAGAAAGAAAAGCGATTTGACACATTTAAGGAGAAGGATATGGACTTGCACAAGAAATTCACTAAACCAGCAAGGAAAAGGAAAATAAGGAAAGAAGTTGAAGCTATTGCAGAGTAGATGGGGATTACAAGAGAAGTTGTGCAAAAGGGTAGAGCAAAAAATATATTGAAGGAAGAGGATATGGTGAAGCCACAACCCAAACCGGTATCTTCACCTTCAAAGAAGCTGAAGGCCCAACCCAACAAATCCGCACCTACCTTTGGTGTACAGAAGCTGGTACCTCCACCCAAGCCTAAAATAACAACATGTACTGGTGGATCAGAGAAGAGGAAGAAGGAGAAATGTACAAGGAAATATGTTGCAACAAAAGAGAAAATAGAGTCGGATGAAGAGGTGAGGGAAGTAAAGAAGACTGCCACCTATGCAAAGGTAGTCTAAAAACCTACATCTGGTGATGCTCCTCCTTCCAAGAAAGCTAAGTCACAAGGAGAGCTATCCAGTAAGACAAGGGAAGGAAAGAAGAAATTTGAGATAGATGAAGCCCTCAAGTTCGGTAAGATTGAAGGTTCCTTCACTATTGTACCCCCATTGTAGAAGACTGTAGATACAATAGTTAATGAATGCAATTTGACAAACCTTTATGTATATTATGAGAATTCTAGTGAGAAAGTACGGAGAGCTATAGAAGAGATAGTTGTACACTATATGAATTTTTCTAGTAAAGCATTGATTGAATTGTCATCCCTTGTTACAAAAGAGTTGTATGATATCTTGGATGCTCAGAGACAAACAACTAGTGTAGAAGATGAAAGGACAAAAGAACTAATCTTAGTAAAGATGTGTCCAAAAAAAACTAAAAAGGATATACCAAGAATTTTGGGACTTGCAAAGGAAAAATTTTGGAGCAAGCATAAAGTGAATAAGATAAAGTTCAGAAGGGTTGATGAAGTGGTGAAAGATATAGAAGGTATTTTGAAGAAAATATTGGAAGAAAATAACTATCAGGTTATTTCGGAGAAGGATGACTCCCAACCAGAAGGAAATTCATGCAAGGACACTTCGCCTCTAGTAATTCATGTACAGACATAAGTTTCTTAGGATCAACCAATTGTACAAATTGATCCGATTGAACACGAAGCTTCAGTTGATGTCACTATTAATCAAGCAATGGATAACTTTGGTGATGCTACTTAGGATCATCGAGAGATTGAGATCATAGAAGAGATGATAGCTGAGGAGTTAGGTGAAGAAGGAAATAATAAAGATGATGGAAAAGAGTTTGAAAAGGATAAGAATGAAGAAGTTGGGAAGGAGAAGGGTGAAGAGAAAACTGACAAGGCTCTGACAACCATGATAGAAATCACTATTCCTAACAAAGGTAAGTGGATTGCAGATATTAAGGATGATTTCTCTCAAGGACTGGCAGATCTGAACACCGTGTCCCCTCTTCAAGAACTTAAACTTGCCACTCTTGCACAAATCAAAGCAAGTGAGGATCTTTTGAAATCACAATCTAAAGAAAGAGAAGTTATCTCTTTAGCCACAAAAGTTTTGGAGAAGATTTTTCCAGAATTTAGATAGGATTCCAGTGCCTCACCGTCCTGAAAGATAAAGACTATGCTAAGTGTTGTTGAGACTCATTTTGAATCATTAGAAAAGGTTGCAGATGAATTAGTTCAAAAGAAGTTTAATGAGATGTGGTTGCATCAAAATTTGAAGATGATTGAGGGAGATAGAATAAGTCTAAGAACCACCGTGAAGAGTGTAGAAGATGCGTTAGATGAAGGCGACAAAATATTCAAATCTTGTCTCTTTTTGCCCAAGTTTACTATAGATATTGATAACAAAATAAGAATTCTTGAAGGGAATTTAGCCGATATTGGTCATTCATACCCCTCATTCAGTTTTTCCAAGTTCCCTTGAAGCTCAAATAATGGATATCACTAACAAAATAAAGGGCTTGCATAAGGAAAAAGATAAAGTGTTAAGAAGAGTGGGAGAACTAAGAAGTTTGATCACTCCCCAAATGGACACCTTACTTGGAGCTCAGTATGATGCAGTCAGTGCTTTAGGTAAACCAGTGCCATCGGATCTCAAAGGCATTGAAATCCATGCATATATGTTCAGTGTCTTAATAAATGTTTTCGATTGTTTCCTGAGAGGATGAAATGAGTATTTGAAATCCTTGAAGGTCACTTATGTAGACTTTTTTAAATTCATCTAAATTATTGCATTCATTTGTACATAAGTTTTGGTAGATTCCTTGTTAGGCCCAATATGGAAAGCTAATGTACTGAGAGGGGAGGGGTGAATTAGTACTTCAAAACTTTTTTTCTATGATAACTTTACTGTTATGCATAAACTGAATAGTGCAGTTACATAATATAAAGCTAAAACAAATAGATAACAATCATACATGATTCACTCCATAACACATATATTTTGATTACACAGAAACTCTTGGTTAGAGAGAAAAACTGCAGTGGGAATGGCACCCACAACTTCACTACTGTAATAATAAAGAGTGCTCGATTAGAGCTACATGTTTAGCTATTTCCGATAGCTTACCCTGTTAGGAGTAACAAGATCTATTAGATCTACCTTGCTAAAGGATTTTACAACACTTAAACTAAATGCTGCACCTGGTTAGAGGATTTACAATTTATGGACTTGTTTAGAGTCTTTTACCCTGTTAAAGGTTTCTCTTTCAACTTCAAAATATTATAATAAATCATTACAAATATCTGCAACTTTACATCTGGAATGTTATAGCAGATTTTATGTGCTCAGAATAGATTACCTTGCTTATAGCATACCTCGGTAACCCATATAGTAACTTGGTAAACCCTTCTGTTTACTCTGTTCTTCAACTATTCTCTGAAAACCTTCTCAGTGACCTCTGTGTCTCTATAACAGTCTTCTTACACTCATGCACACACACTTTAATTCTTAACTCATGCTGTATAAATAGATCTCTTATGTCGGTGATCCATTCATTGCTTCGATCTTACAAACATGATTTATTGAATGAATAACCATGCAAAATATTTCATTGGTTAGATGACCTCAAAATCATACACAATCTTTAAGTGCAATTTCCAATGTGATAACAGTTAGATGTTCCTTGATCTTGTAACACGTTTTCACATGTATGTCCAAGTTCAATGAATCTGGTAACACATTTCACTCGGTGTGTCATCTTTGCTGCTCGGTAGACATGGAATGATACTCGGTAGACAACTCGGTGTAAGCTACATTTTGAGACTACTTTCTTCAATAACTGACTGGATTGTGCATACTGACTGAATATCTCAGTAGTAGTAACCAACTAGAGTATATAGAATAACTTTGACATAAAACTAATGGCAACTTGATAAGTAGTAACAATCTCCCCTTTTGACATTAATTGAAATGTTTGACAAAAACTACTATCAAAGTTATAACTCAATAATCTATATACTTGCAAAATCTGACTATACTAATAGTATATACAATAGTCAATGAAATAATATATCCAAATATACTCCCCTTATCGATATACTTGTACAAAAATCTGATTTTGCATGCTCGATGTTCAATGTTTTGTGTGCTGCTCTTGATCTTTGCTTACTGTCCCATTCACTGCTCGGTTCACTGTTCTTGGATACTCTGCTTGCTCTGCTTGGTATACTCCCCCTGTATACTATACTCCTTTTTTTTGATACTTTGAATACTACACTCCCTTGATACTGTATCACTCCCCTAATACTATATCATATTACTCCCCCTTTTTGACAAACATCAAAACTTAATTACCATTTGGGGGTGGTAACTGGTCAAAAATGGATTTGTACTTGGTCTGTGCTTTGGTGAGAGTGACAGAGAGGGCATTCTTTACACTGTCCATTAAAGAATTCTGTGCTTGAATATCAACCAATAATGATATTAAGCCATCTAGAGTGCTTCCCTCTTGTGTAGTAGATAAGGAGGTGGCTCGGTTGATCTGTTCTTGGACGGATGAAAGATGAGGAAGGAATAATGTCTAAAGTGTCATTATGTCCATCCTGATCTTGTGTTCTTCATTTCTTAGGTCCAATTATTGAGCCATAAGCTGTTGTAACCTTGTATAGAAATTTTGAACTGAATTTGGCTCTGTGGTCAACTTGTTTGAGAGATCGGTGATCTCTTTCTCAATTGCCTCTATTTTATTTTTAATGTCTTTAATGAATAAAGAAAATGTGCAGAGTTTCTGAAATAAATAAAGAATGTGCTTGAGTTGAGGAGTCAACTCAGCAATAAATTTTACAAGTTTAACTTTTCCAACAGCTATAGCTTTCTGTACCTCTTCTATCATTTTTGCAGTGAGCTCTTTGTCTTTTAGCTTGCTCAAATACTCCGATGCATCTACTCCAGATGTCTCTATCTTTGTTAGGAGTTCATCCAGTTTAATGTGGATGGCTGCATTTGTTGATATGGTAGCTTTAGGTAGCATGTCTATTAAGAGTGCTTTCACCTTCTGAAGTACCTTATTTTTCTTTTGAATCGCCATTTGTTTCTCTTGTTCGGCCTTTGCTTTGCATAGTTCACTGAAATCAATGAGTGCTTGCCCCTTTAATTTTGATATATCTATATTGGGCAACACTATTGGTTTTGACAAATCAACTTTAAAACTATGCTTTTTCATCTTCTTTTCTTTACCTTTTACCGATGGAACTAAGACAATGGCTTGTAAGGCTTGATGACCCTTGGTAGGTTGCTCGGTAGAGGCAACACTTTGGTCGGTTTCTTTAGCCTTTGTAGAGTCCTTTGGTGTCTTGGTACTCGGTGTCTTAGTTGCAACATTCTCAGTACTAGAAGGTGTTTGAGATGTCTGTTCTTGAGTAGTACCTTCTCCTATTGTAGACTTGTGGCCTTCGGTGCCTTGCTCCGTGTCATGAGGGGTTTCGGTTGAGACAGGTTGCTTGACCGGTGGATAAGGCTCAACTTGTTCCAAGACTGATTCACTAGATACAAGTTTTGCATATGCATTGCCTTCTATCATTTCCTGTTCTGGTGCCTTTGTATCCATGACATCTTCATCTATTTGAATGGTGTTAGTAGGGTCTTGCTTGGTAACATCAAGATCTTGCTCAGTGACATCAACAATTTCAATTGTAGCTTGCTCACCAACATCCTTGATTTTAAATATTTCCTACCATTTTGCTTTTGTCTCATTTTCCACTTCAATATACAGCCCATTCATCAGTTTTATGGCTCTCTGTTTGACAAGAAACTTTGAGTTGTAGGTTGTCAAATGTTCTTTTATTTCAGCTACTGACATGTTAGGAAAGAGATGAACCAAACTTCTTTCTCTGACCTGTTTCTCCGAGTCCATTGCATACTTCCACCTATTATCAATATGCAAATAAAGTTCATTTGGAAGTGACTTAGCTAGTTCCAATGTAGCTAGCCAGAATTTTAGAAGTGTCCAGATGATAGCTTCTTCAATTTGTCTCTTCTCATCATTATTTCTGGTTTCATACTTTACATATCTGAATGATCCAAATCCTCCATATTCTTTCAGATTAGCATAGAAGTTTTCAACACTATGTACATTTACCTTGTTGCTTTTGACAATCTGAAATTTGCTTGCATCCTCTGTTTCGGTATCACTAGACTCTTTTGCCAAAATGAGTCTCCGAGTAGATTTCTTGTAGGTCTATGTTACCTTGGGAATAGTAACACTCTTTGTTTTCTTACTCGGTGAAGCTGCAGATGCTCTAGTGTTAGGTCTCTTTGGAGGTAGAGTCGATGAGGCCTTTGATGTGTCTTGTTTCTTTCTCTTCAACACTTTTCCCTTAGGCAATTCAGTGCTCAGTGTTATAACTACCTCTTGGGCTTCAGATTTCTCTTCGGTAATGGCAATGGTGCCTTTGACAAGTGTAGAGGAAGAGTCTTCTCTGAATTTCTCCAATAATGCCTTTATCATCTTTGTTGCCTTTCTTGTAGCTTTGGGTACTACAATGCTCATTTTTACTTTTTCCTTTACTTCCTCATAGGTTCCATACCTCAGTTCGGTAGCATGTCTTGGCAATGTAAGAAATGCATCAATTTGCTATTGTGTGATGTCAAAATCAATTTCGTAACCCATCGGTGACAAAGATTGAGTTCTTGGTTCTACAACATTCACATAACAGTAATCAGTGTCAACTTCAAAACATATGTCATTTTTGTATTTCTCCACTAGCTGGGGTGGAATCCTATACCTGTTATGCATTTTCTCTTGAAATTTACTGAAGTAATCATCCATAATATCATTGAAATTATCACCTAACTTCTTAATGAAGTCATTGATCTGATGGGTGATTGGTCGGTGTAGTTCCCAAACAACTTTACCGACTGATGGAAAGAATTTTCAAAATAGAAAAACATGCATATAAGTACTGATCCAAACTTTAGTGTATTAGCTGAGTTGTTCTTCTTCAGCTTCCTGATGGTGTTCAGATTCTCAAACAGGTTCTTCAACAACACCTCACATAGATCAATTTTCATTCCCTTTATCACAATTTTGTATGCTAGGTCTACTGCTGCACAGGGTACACTGTTTTCCCTTGTTGATTGGAAGAAACAGTAACCTATTACTCTTATGGCAAATTGTAGTTCTTCATCTGTGACATTGTTCAATTTTAATCCTCTGCAATCTGATTCCACTCTGGTTAAACTGATCAATTCCTTCTGTGATATCATCTTTTGGGCTCGGGCATGATCATAAATAGGGTAATCGGTAATCAGATGAATGATTTCCTTGGTAATCTTAAATGGTTTCTCTTCTAGCCACATGAAATCATCGTGAACCCTGCTTAGAACAAACTTGACCCACTGGGGTTTGAACACACGGGGATAGGTTAGGGCTTCAGTTAATCCCTTGATCTTGATGTGCTCATACTTGCTATTTAATTTACCATCTGTGCATAATTCATCATAGGTGTCTTTAATTTCAACATGACTGAGTTCTTCAACACGACATTTGGTGAAGAATCTCACATCCTTGACTAACAACACTCTATCCAAGATGAGTGAAAAAGTGGTTTTGTCATCCGGTTCAGATGCAATTTTGGGAGTCAAAGAGTATTTTAGTGAGGGCTTCTCTACATTCTTGACAACAATGGGATCTTGGATCTTAGGCACCATTTTAGATTTCAGATAAAAGCTAACAAAGAATCCTTAGGGTTTCAGGATTTCAAACGGCAGACGCTTCACACTTAGCAAATAATAGCAACTTGATAAGATCGATAAACTAGCTTAACAATGCGTTGAGATTGATGTAAATACCTTGAATTTGCTTTGTAGGAGGTTTGATCGCCTTAGATTCTCTTTGCTCTACTCTCTCAAAAACTTGGTGAGTTGAAAATGACTGCGAAAATGCTTTTAAGTACACAATATGCCTTATTGGGCTCCGTGCAGGTTAGGTCAAAAACATTAAATGCACTCAGTTCCACTTAACTTTCTTTCCTTTTTTCGCTTTAACTGAGTAACCAAACTTCCTTCATTCACCGATTTGACAGGCTTCCTGTATTCACCGACTTGACAGGTTTCCTGTAAAGTACTTCAAAAGACTTTGATATAATTTCAAACTTACTAATACATCTTAATTATGCAGATTTGAATTAAGTGCATAATAAAATAGGAACTGTTAAGATTTAACCTTGATAGAATGCAGTCCCTTCATACCTTTACCGATTAATTTGGAATAGGAGCACCTAACTCGGTAGGTAAGGTGCTTTTTTCATTTGACACAATTTCCTTCTTTTTCCAAATCATCTTTAATTTGTCTTTTATTTCTTCAGTGTCTTTTCTAGGTTGATCTCTGTAATCTCCAGCTAAATGTCCAACTTTGTGACAATGAAAACATGCCATACCAGGATTTCTCCATGATCTTCTGTTGTACATCCCAAACCTTATAAAACAATTGGCACTTATATGTCCATATCTTCCACAACATTCACACCAGATTCTTGTATTGTAATCCCATGGTACTGCAGAATATTGTCGGTAAGAATGTGTGTGAGTTAGGTAACCTGTAGCATTTGCTCGGTGTGCATACCACATATAGTTCTTTTGGTTAAACCAACACTTCTCGGTACTATGTCCATATCTATTGCATTTTTTACAAAACCCTTTGAATTTTGCCTTCTGATAATTGTTTACAGACTTTGTCCTACATTGATTAGATGTGTGACCGTATTTATTGCAATTGTAACAATAACCTTTGGACTTAGTGACATTCGATTGCTTACCTTTTCTGATTTGGCACAAGTTGGTAGTATGACCTTGATTTCCACAGTAGTTGCAAATAGGCTTCTTTATTTTGATGTTGTTCTTGTTTCCAGCTTGCTTTGATGATTCTCCTCTCTCGGTAGTATGAATTCCCTCTTCGGTAGAGTCTTTTCCTTTGTAACCGAGTCCTGCATCTTTGTTGGGTCTTCTTGTATTCAGTTGCTCATCCAACATCTTTGATGCTTCATAACTCTTCTTCAGTGTTTCTTTGGATTTATTCTTTGTTTCAAGTTCATCGGTTAACCTTGATACTTCAAGTTTCAATGCTTGATTCTCATCATCCTTCAGAATTGCTTCATGATGTGCATAACCTAGTTGATCTGACAGATTTTGCTGAATTCTAGTCAACCTTGTGATTTCATCATTTTTATCAGATACTAAGACTTCAAGTTGTTGTTTCTCTCTTTGTAGATCTCTTACTTTATCCTCGGCTGTCCTTAATGCATCAAGATTTTCAGTCATCTGTGTGCTGAAATGTTCATGTTCTCTTTTCATTGCTTTTAGTTGATCAGCCAGTGTTTTGTTCTTTTCTTTTAATACTCCAATAAATTCTTCAGTCTCTTCAGACATACTATTCTCAGATGATGTCTCATTTGTTCCACTAACTCTTGAGAGTCCTACAAATCATTAGATAATCTTCTTCTTACTTTCAGAGATTTTTGCATTTGTCTTTGCATGTCTGCAATCACTTGATTAGCATGATCCAGCTCTTCTTGTAGATACACAATCCTCCAAGATTTTTTATAGCCTTCCATTGATAAGATCTTTCTCTTTAGGTAGTTAAACCCTTTTCCAAGATTCAAGCTCTGATACCAATTGTTAGGCCCAATATGGAAAGCTAATGTACTGAGAGGGGAGGGGTGAATCAGTACTTCAAAACTTTTCTTCAATAATAACTTTACTGTTATGCATAAACCGAATAGTGCAGTTACATAATATAAAGCTAAAAGAAATAGATAACAATCATACATGATTCACTCCATAACACATATATTTTGGTTACGAAGAAACTCTTGGTTAGAGAGAAAAACTGCGGTGGGGATGGCACCCACAACTTCACTACTGCAATAATAAAGAGTGCTCGATTAGAGCTACATGTTTAGCTATTTCTGATAGCTTATCCTATTAGGAGTAACAAGATCTATTAGATCTACCTTGCTAAAGGATTTTACAACACTTAAACTAAATGCTGCACCTGGTTAGAGGCTTTACAATTTATAGACTTGTTTAGAGTCTTTTACCCTGTTAAAGGTTTCTCTTACAACTTCAAAATATTACAATAAATCAATACAAATATCTGCAACTTTACATCTGGAGTGTTATAGCAGATTCTATGTGCTCAAAATAGATTACCTTGCTTATAGCATACCTTGGTAACCCATATAGTAACTCGGTAAACCCTTTTGTTTACTCTGTTCTTCAACTGTTCTTTGAAAACCTTCTCGGTGACCTCTGTGTCTCTATAACAGTCTTCTTACACTCATGCACATACACTTTTAATTCTTAACTCATGCTGTATAAATAGGTCTCTTATGTCGGTGATCCATTCATTGCTTCGATCTTACAAACATGATTTATCGAATGAATAACCATGTAAAATATTTCATTGATTAGATGACCTCAAAATCATACACAATCTTTAAGTGCAATTTCCAATGTGATAACTGTTAGATGTTCCTCGATCTTCTAACATGTTTTCATATGTATGTCTAGGTTCAATGAATCTGGTAACACATTTCACTCGGTGTGTCATCTTTGCTGTTCGGTAGACATGGAATGATACTCGGTAGATAGCTCGGTGTAAACTACGTTTTGAGACTACTTTCTTCAATAACCGACTGGACTGTGCATACCAACTGAATATCTCGGTAGTAGTAACCGACTAGAGTATATAGAATAACTTTGACATAAAACTAATGGCAACTTGATAAGTAGTAACATTCCTACCCTTTGCCATTGATGTCAAAGGGGAAGAGAGTTGCAAGAGAGCAGTGAAAAATGATGCTCATTCTTAGGAGGAGTCAATTGACTCTACAAATTTGAGAATTTCAGATTGTCAGATTGCTTGCAGTTTTTGGAGTTTTAGAACACTTATCATTTGTCACAGTGTTTCCATCAATGCCAAAGGGGGAGATTTTTTTGGCATAAGACACTATTTCGGTGATGCTCCAGTGAAGATTGATGATGTCTCATGCATGAGATTTCTTAGGAGTTGTCATTGATGGCAACTCTTTTTATTGATCTTATCCGGTATAGAGTTTGGGACATCCGGATGTCTTGAGTAAGTTTTGGTATAAGTCTTTCGGTGATACCTAGTGTATAGTGTTGGTGAGAATTTCTTATTTTCGGTGATGTTTTTTTTGGTTTCAATAATCAGAGTTAAGTTGATTGAGTATGAGAAAAATATTATCATTCAATCCTATCCTCCGGTGTTGTTTCTTAAGCATGTTAGAAGGTCCGGTATCCAGTAGAGCAGTGAAACAGAGTTATCTTTATAATTGATGGTGTAACGTGTGGACTAGATTCTTTGAGGTGAATCTAGTGGTTGTTGGTAAGTTTCAGGCAATTGGACCGACTTATGGGAAGTGTGTGATCATATGTTTTGGATTCTGAATATGGTTTTGTGAAGATATGAGCTGACTTGAAGCTACACGTTTCATATTTTGATATTTTGAGAAGCCGATTTGTAGGAGATCAATTTTGCTAGTGCGGATATATAGGATCAACTTGGATAATGTATTTGGGTGATGATATGATATGTGAGATGTTTTTGGGAGTGATTGAGCACAGTTTCACATGTGCACCTTAAGTTTTGTTGATACCGTAATCAGTGACAGAGAAGAACAAAGTAGCTTATCAGAATATCATCAATGAATCACTTTGTGCCTATTTGAAACTATTATTTGGCATAGTTAGATACTTTTCTTCAGTTCATTACTCATCATAATCATTTTGTATCATCTTGTAAGGTAGCGAGCCTTCCTTTGGGTTATAACCCTTTTGTAATTGAGTAGTGAGCTCTAGGGAGTGTGCCTGAATGCATGTGCATTCCCCTCATGTAATATTGTTTTACTAATGGCCATAGTATAATAATATTGTGAGTACTCAATCCCACCGTTGTTTTTCCCTTTTCGAGTTTCCACATAGAAATATTGGTGTTATGGTTATGTGCTTATTTGCTTTGTGTTTTTGCATTTCAGTTTCTTCTTTGTGCATCTGGTGGTAAAGAATCAGATTAAAAAAATTGTATATACTAGAACACTGATTCACCCCCCTCTCAATGTTCATTGATTCCAACAAATCATAGATCCACAAACAAAGCATCATGTGCTGGAAATTGCTGACTCAAGTGTAGACAAGACTGAGCAAGAAATCAGAGAAGGGGAATTCAACATAAGTAGAATTGACATGGGTCCCCCTACAATTGAAGAAGATACTTATCATGCTAAACACTCTGTTGTTGTTTTATTGAAAATAACTAAAGTTGTAGAAAGGAAGAATCAGGAGCTTGCACAATATGTAGACACCTGCACTTCTTTCATTTGGTCTGCCAAAAACTTTGCACCTAGTTCATCTGCAGGAGTATCCATCATAAAACTTATTAATTTTGATAATTTAGAACTTGTCAAATGATCACAAGCCATAGCCAAGGCAGTTGATGGTTGGGCAAGTCAGGTAATTTTAAAAGGGTTGTCATTCATTGAGCGTGGTTTGAGAAATTATGGTACTCTTAATGAGATGATCATTGTGCATCGAGTTGAATTACAAAAGGCAAGGAGAGAAACTGGTATATTATCTGTTGCCCTTATATAAATGAGAGAAATCATAAATTTCCTCTAAATGTCTTAATTTCAGAGCATATCATTGAGGACTCTGATGTAGATAACATCGCCATTTGGATGGAAATGTTAGATTGGAAACACCATGTCACAAATGAACTCCAATCCCATCTCATAGCTTAAGTGGTTTAGAAGGCAAATTTTCAAAGTCACTTGAAAATCTCTTTCGATACAATCAACATAAATATACTTGAAAATAATGGGAAGGAGTTGTTAGGAGGGGAAATAGTGAGAAGAGATTTTCACCAAAAATTGGAGGACAGTATCTCTATAGCTTATGTTGGTTCAAAATCTGGAACGTTTGAAAGATGTATTGGTGGTGTTAAATCTTGTCAATGAGGAAGTTAAAGAGATTCCTAGAAAAATTGCTGAAGCAAGCCAAAAGATCACAAAAGTGGATTATTAGAGTTGACACCACGACTGAACCTGCAACAGAAAAGATATCACCAATCCTCTCCAATTTTAGGGCATACAAAAAAGGCTAAACCCACAAGTGGTACAACAACTCCAGGGTGGTGAAATGGATGTAACAAAGACAAATCAAGAGACAAAAAATTATGTGGTTGGATTGGAAGATGAAGAAGCAAATGGGGATGTGACAGTTTAATTTCTTGTTTCTTAGTTAGTTGTTTATTTTTCAAGTCCCTTTGCTCAAAATTTATTGGTCCCGGTGAACCATTTATTTTTAAGTTATGTTTTAAACTCTCTTTAACTGGCTATCTTCAAGAAGCCATTATTTTGATTAGTTTAAGATAGATCTGTTGGCATTTACATGAAGATTGTTATGTTGTCATTGATGTCAATTGAACTGATAATGGTATTTATGATATTGTCTTGTAACCGGTAGGAAGAGCTTTGAGGAAGATGTTGTAAACTGGTATGTTAGTTTGTAAGTTGAACTGGTAAACCGATGTATAAGGTTAAACCCTTTCTATGCAATGTAACTGGTAAACCCTACCAGTTGTTTTTTGTTAAACCCTAACCGATCAAGTTTGTTGGTTTAAGATCTAATGATGAGCGGTAATGATGCCAACACGTGTGATCATTGTATGAGGACAAGATTAGATTATTTTGGCATGTTTATTTGATTGTCTAGGGAATGAGCAAAGTGGATTGCATCTAATGCATAGCGTGTGATGAGTTACAAAGTCCGATGAAGCGGTGATCATGGAGCAGTTGGAATTTTCTTGAAGAATGTGTATAGATTGCTATGTAAATCCAACGGTCACACTTGAATCGATTTGTTTGTAATCTCTATAAGAGAATTAGATTTTTGTTGTGTTACCGACCTAATAGATTTGTATTTAAGGTCGATGAAGTTGTTTGTAAAGTTGTTGGCAAAGTGTTGGCAGAAATCAGTTGAGTGTGTGGTTGCCTAACTAGAGAATGGATCTGTAGTTTGTGTAAAAGCAGATTGAAGCTTAAAAGGATTTGATCAAGCAAATGTAGTGCTATTTAGACAAATCAAGAAAACATGTTATTTTCTAACAATTATAGCAGAAGTGAGATCCCCTTACCGGGTAAGCTCTAACAAGCTTGGTTACTTCTTAAATCCTCTAACAAGGTGGTCCATTAGCTTGGATTCTCAAATCCTCTACCGAGGTTACTCCTAACAGGGTATTTGCTTTTCATCAAGGCATTTTGTAAATCCCTTAACCAGGTGATTCCCAACAAGATCAATTCTTAATAGGACTTATTGTAAAAGCTTTAACATGCTTGGCTCCTAACAGGGCGAACTTCAAAAGAGTTCAGATAGCTATCTTGTTAGTCTCATCTCACCGTGGTTTTTACCTATTTGGGTTTTCCACGTATAAAAATTTGTGTCATGTGTTGAATGTTTTTGTGGTTATGATATTATTTGTTGATTTGATTGACTAAACTATTCTGATAAGGCATGATAACTGGAAGCATTGAGAGATGGAATATGTTATATGATTAGGCATTTGGATGTTTATTGTTAAGTTGTTATAACAGTTACTTCTCTACTGAAATGAGAAGTAATCTAACTCCCTCTAAAAGTTGGGAATATCAGACAAATCCTTATTGCTAGTTTGCTGAAATAATAAACACTCTTTCACAATAATATCCTGCAAACTAGAGAGGAAAACTTCCTCATAACATGACTGCACTTCAACTTGCTGATCACAATTTCTATCAGTATTTTGCACACATGAAAATACATGATTTTTACTTGCCGATGGTTCATTTCCTCCTTGCAAATCTAAGAAAAACACCCCAGATCTATCATGTCTTCTAAAAGGTAGATCCTCATAATGCATATCAAAGCCAGAATTCATATTAACATATGAACCTTCATTATCATACCTATCAACCATATATGCATAATCATTTTGTCTATCAAACATAGGAAGAGAATCAACATCATATGTATCATTTTTTACACCCTCTAAAACATCATTAGTATCAAAACATATACTGAATGGGTATGAAAGATTGGGCACATTTTTGAATCCACATCTCTGAAAATCAGCAGCTAAGAGTTCTGAAATTTGCTCACTACTTAGTGAACCTCTTTCTTCATTTTCCATTTTCCCTGGCTTCATCCTCTGAGCTGTAAACATTGTCCCAATCTGATAAAGGTATTGGATCTACAGTGCTCATGTCTCTATGCACATTTATTTCATCATCACAACAACTTGCATCTGCATCATATCCTTTATCACACTGCTCATAATGTGTTGCTACATGTTGCAACATAGTTTCATAACTTTGTTTGCCAACATTTTGTGGATTGAAATCAACAACAAGGTGATCTACATCATTAGCATCTGAAACCTCAACGGGCTCATGATTAGTTGAACAATCACTATTCTCACAAATTTCTTCTCGCTTTGAATACACATCTGAACTTTCATGATGAGAATAATCACATTCAGCATCATAGGAGGTGCATCCACTTAGGGGCTCATCTCCTTCATTATTTTTAATCTTGTGTATATTTTCAGATTGGTTACTTTCAATCATATCTATCCATTTTTTAATAGATTCAACACATTCTTCTCTGAAGGCAGTAGACCAATTAACTGAGTCAGGCTCATAAAGCTCTAAGAATATCTCAATTAAGACAGACTCAGGGGGTCTATTATCAGTTGAAAGCTCATTCAATGTAGCTAAAAATCTTTCATAAAAGACATATGATGATTCTCCTTTACTTCTTGGCCCTACTTTCCCTTTTAACACCTAGACAAATCTCTCTTGGATCATTTGAAGACATTTTTCAATTTCTATATTGATCTCTTTCAAATTTGACAAAGGATTCATGGATCTAGGAACTACATCTGAATCCATCAAGTTTTATAACAGTCACTGAACCATTATTTTTTGACCATGCATCTTATTGTGTCATAAATTCATTCAAAAACATATGCAGTCACTAATTTTTGGAATCATACACACTTCTCACCATATTTCTGACTAAAAACTTATTTCAATGAAGTATGTAAATTGTAAATTTCTTTTCCTTTTAACGGTGACTTTTTCACCTCATAAGGAACATGAATTGTCTCATTAATACTTTGAGGAATACCTGGAGTAAATTTTTTACTGCTATTGCGTCACTTCTGACTAGAAATTTGAAGAACTCCTCCAAATCTCAGGTTCGTTCTTACAGAGTTGCCACCTCCCTGAAGAGGAATAAAATCTAAACACTGATCTTCACTCTGAAACACTTTCAGATTTTTGGGTCTCACCACACATAGCAGAGTCACATAATATTTTTCAAATGTCTTAGCAACAAGAATTTCCAGGGTTAACACTTCCAAATCTGAAAATGACTTTCAGATTTGTACACTTCTAAGACTCTTCCCCAAATGAATTTTAGCTAGACTCATGGGTTTGATTGCAATCAACAAGGTTACTAGAACTTTTCTCAACCTTACAGAATAATGCAATTATAAAACACTGTTACATCCCCAGCAGAGTCGCCATTTTTGTTGTTCACCAAAAGTGATAACCCAAGTATACCTGCAAATATTTCTATGAAATGACCAATCTCAGTCTATGAAACACATCAGGGCTTGAACAACATGACAAGGATATGAATCCTTCTACTCTTCAGGCTCTGTAAAACCTAGGCAGGTATACCTTTGATGCTTTGAATACAACAATTACAAACACATAACTGCATCAACACTAAGCAGATAGATCATTTCACAAGCTCACCAAATCTAGAAACACATTACAGAATGGATAGATCTGTATAAATCATAAATGAAAATAGAGCTTGGAAAGAATGGAACACACCCCTACACATAAAGGGAAATAGATTTGTCTTTTAAAATGTTGATCTGAAACCATCCCCAAATCTGTCAAAGACTAGTGCCTTGTTAATTGGGCAACAGAGTCACACACACAAAACTACAAAATGTTAATCACAGTTGCAAATTGGTTTTCCTTACAACATATCCCTACATTAATACCTTGTACTAATTAATTACTCAATCCATTCATAAAATTATCAGATCTGGGACACATTCCATTGTTTTTGACTGATTATAGAATTTAAACTCTTCATTAAAGAATGCCTACAAACAATCATACAATCTCCTTGAGATGAAAAATTATAAGCCTCCTTGAGGATTCAATTCATAACAATTAAATGCATACACAGAGACAATATCATGGGAAATTTACTCATGCCTGACACAAGTAAGACCTGCAACTAGAAAACAATCTGTCATCCTGCAATGTAGCCTCTATACCCTGAATAGATCCATAGAACTTTACAAGTTTGGGTCAAGAATTTTAAAAAATGGAAGCCATGAAAACTGGAGCACTTCCGCACAGAATTATAGAACCCCTACAATTGAGAAGAATTGGGAATAAAAAGAGGAGGGAAGAAAATCAAATCTGCAATTGAAAATATCAAATATCTTCCCTCTAACTGAATTTTACTCCTGGCCAAACTGCTTCCAAACTATCCCACATTTGTCAAAATTAACCTCATAATTGGATTCCTCACTCTGAGAGCTTTCCGACGATATATAACACTTTATATTTTGGCCAAAATTGAGACCCTGGGTGAATTAATTCTCATTTGTGCTCAGTCATTTAAATTTTTGAATTATTTGATATAGTTTAAACTATATCATTTACAATTTTAATTTTAATTTTTGCCTCCATATGTGCTCTGACGCTTTGCCACGTGGCGGCCTCCGATTGGTTGATGGGGTTGACTGGATGCCACCTGGGATGACACCTCATCACTGCCACATCATCTGCTTTGTCACTGCCACTTGGCCGCCATGTGTACACCACCTCAGCACCACGTCATCGCCATTGGACTGCCACCTATGCACCAACTATGTGCCACATCACTGCCACCTCACCGGGACCCACCTATTGGACATCTGACTTTACTCGCCACCTGGATTTCACAACTTCGCAAGGTGTAACTCATGTGCATCTTCCTTTTGCAAAATAGTGCGCACCATTGATCCATCTCGAACTTGCTCACTCGTTAAGCCGGCCTTCCTTTGCAAAATTTTCCCTGTCTACCTCGGGAAGCATGCCTGCGTGGGGTCCACCTGGTTGCCACTCAGTCATCTCCTTCGTCACCTCGGGATCCTTGCTCGCATGTGGGCCCACCTTGGGCACCCATAGGCACCATCCGTCAAAAGCCTTTATGGCTTAGACATATTACTACTGTTTGTTTTTGCTTATAAACATTTAAAAATACCACTTCCTAGTGCATGTGGGATAAAGAGATTTGCCTGTAACTGCATGTTAAAACTCTCTCTGCAACTTTCAATGGCAATTTTGGATGTTGCTGAAGATTTTGATGGTCCTTTTCAATGCCATAGAAGGAGGAGTTACTAGAATTCGCTTGGAAATCTCATGTTGCTGCCAATTCCATGTCAATCTAGAGTTTTAAAAAAAAATCTGAAAAACCCTCAAATGTATTTGCCAAAACCATGCTCCACGTGAAAGAGGGGTTTATGCCTTTGAACCAGCCAATTTGCATTTGTTTCATTGTTCCATGCTACAGCAGAGAGTAATTTACTTGGAGTTTAAAGCTTCTACCAAAAGCCACTCACAACAAGGGAGGATTCATAGCTGTACACTTGCTATTTAATTTGCTTGAAAGTTTTTATTGATTGCCTCCTTACCATGCCACGTAGAAGCCTGGAGTGTCCAATGGCATTTGTTGAAGGTTTCTTAATGCCCCTCAACATTCCAAACATCATGCTTGTTAAAAACCACGCAGAGTGCATTGACCACGTTGTGGAGGATGCATTACACCTGTTTTTTTTATAAAAAAAATAAAATCAGAAGCCTCTTTCAAAAACCCATGCCACACACCAGGGGAGGGAGATGGGAAGGTACGCAAGTGAGGAGGCTGCTAGAAAATTGCTTGCACTTGTTGTTCTATGTCTCTTCTTCAACCACGCAGTCTGGGAAATTTGCTTTTGGGAGGGCATGTGAGAGCTAAGAAATAAAATAGACCATTGCATAACCCATTCAATGGCGTTCACTTTCTATTCTCAATGCTTGTCTTTGATATATGTTATCCTCAATGATATCAGTTCCAATAAGAGTAATGATTATGATTCAACTTGGAAATATTAAGTCACCAGGAAAACAAAACTGGAAATTGTCTTTCACATCAAAATTTCAAGAATGATTGATTGAATTCTGCACTTTTGTTCTTAAATTTGATTGCTAAAACCTGAAGGGATGTCTTGAAGATCCTTATTTGAAAGCGATGAGGGCTTTGATCTATTATCAGATCCTTCTCCTTCTCCCCAAACTCATCAATCGCCAGCAGCTTGACACCACCGTGTCCTGGAAGTCTTTCTCCAAATGTTTCAGAGTCTTTTCGGCTGGCCTCCTCATTGTTAAATTTTTTTTTATGTTTCCCTCTCATCTGAGCATATTCCAATATTTACCTCATATCCTTCATTTTGTACCACTCTAAAAATATCTAGGGGTTAAAAAAGTCGTGAAAGTAGAGCATTCCACCACAAAATTAATGCGCAGGCATGAGCCAGGTCGGGCCCCAAAGTGGGTCCGACTAAATTTTTTTTCGTTTTCATGCAACTGACCCCTGGAATGCTTCACGGACCTCAAACACACCTCTAGAAATGATCGGCATCATTTTTGGATCATTAATCCGCATTTTACAACCTTCAGGCAATTACGCCACAATTTTCGCATTTAATCGCGAAGACGTAATTTTCAATGTGGTCAAAACACCTTTCTGGAGCTTGCCGTCTGACAGGCGTGTACTCTGATATACAAGGATGACTTCTACCAAACAGTTTCTCAAGATGAGTCCCGAGCGAAGAGATTAATTTTCGAAAATGCCCAACTGGCTTTGTCGACACTGCGGACCTGATGAAGTCAATGTCCTGGCAACGCATGACGCCTTTCTCAAAAATATCAAACGACCTCTGAGGCCCTCAAATTTGAAACATAGGTACCTTAAAGTACATATTAAAACTTAGAATTCTCAGTTCGATCACCAGATTGACAGGATGCAAATGGTGCGCTCACAAAAATGGCTACATTAACTGATATAAAACTGGAGTGCAGATAACTGAATTTGATGGCAAAATGAGCTCTTTTGAAAACCGATCAAACGGATTGATAAAGGCTTGAAATTTGAAACGTAGCTCATCATTTATACCAACATTATCTTGGAACAAACATTCTGACATGACGCTTACTGAGGAAACTTTTACACTTGTGCAAAATAGGGCTCTGACTAGCTGTCGAAACAGGGACTAGTGAAAACACACAAACTGCAAACGGATTTGGCTTAAAAAACTGAGCAAATGGATTCGTCAAGACCTAAAATTTTGCAGGCTGACTCACATTAATGTATACAATTGAATCCATTTTAAAATTATCCATGATGATCAACAGGGCAAAAGATGTAATCGCTCAAAGTAGGCTACTCAATAAAAACTGCATTTATGCCTAAAATGCACTTTCAGCTCACCCCTCAAACTGGGTACCTCATAAACTTATCCAAATTGAATTCTGAAAGTTGCACATCATTGAATAGGCCAAATGAAAGGTGTGGGACATGAATCCCGAGCCTTACCCTCTGAAAATCAACTGGCTCCATTTTACCCCCTTGCAAACTAAGCCATTCAAACTGACTCATTTGGGTACTTTTCTGACATGCAGGGCAAAATTTTGAAATGGGCCTCTAAACTTGACTCAATTTTAATGAGTCCCAACAAGTTAACCGGTTGATGTTGAGTATTCTTATAAGTATTGATCTTGATAGTGAAAGTTTAGTTTGTGAGTTTGAATTTGAGATTAGGAAGTTTGTATCAGTTTTTCAGTTTACTGATTCACCCCAAACCCTCTCAGTAATCTACCAGATACTTATTCTTTCATCATACCATCAAGAACTATTTAAGGATAGCAGGGACCATTGGTAGGGGTTCCTTTTTTTCTTTGAATTTATCTGACTTTCACTGGACAATAACATGGCAATAACATTTAGAGAAGATTAACAAAATTCTTTTTGAAGAAGACTTTATGCTAGTTCAATTGGAATTCTAATTTATATCTGATGCTACCATCAACATTTATATCTGGATGATTCGTTGAATGTGGGAATATCTGATTTTGATTTTAGACTTTGTGCTATAGTGGAGATTAGTTTCCTATGTTGTTTTGATTTGAGGTGAATATGATGCATGTTACTATTACTGATCTTTTTATGAGTTGACCATTTATTGGTGGAAATCTTTTTATGGATGCTGGTGGATGTTTTTTGTTTAAGTTGCATAAAGATTGATTTTTACACTTTGCTATGAAGATCATGTGTGATTAATCTCATCTTTATTTTCCACTTTAAAGTTTGCCCTTTCTTCTTTCTGGTTAAAAGAATACCTAGTGAAAATCTAAATTCATATCATAAGAGGGAGTTGTACCTCTAAAATTAAAAGGAAAGTTACATAAGTAATCACAAACTATCCAACTATTGTGAATAGTTTGTTATGTTATTCGGGTTGGGAGTCAATATTGTCATATTTTTTATGAGAACAAAATCTGTTAACCAATAGATTTTTGGTGACTCTACTAAGGAATTGAAAGAAGGAAAATCTTAAGTAAGATTAAATGTCGCCTTGTCTTGGGAATCATGGTTTTGCCTCATGTAGATATTTTTCCCATTGTACAACCATATTTAGACTGGAAAAATCCACAAGATCATATACTTTCAGGACTTCCTAATTTGGCTTGGAAGTGTAGACTTGATGAGGAAGATTTTTAGCATACTCGAGCAGTTTTAGATGAAGAGGAGATAATAGTTGGAAACCTTGAAGTAGTTTATTTTAGAGCTGTAGAACCTTTCCACCCTATGGTTAATATTCCCCCAAGGCCCTTGGGAAGAGAACCAATTAAAAGAGTAGTGAACCCTCAAAATCATCATTAACATTTGGTGAATTTGTCTACTTATCCTTTAATACTCTTAAAATAGCTTCCAAGAATTACACTAGAAGTGCAAGAAAGAAAGGTGTTTAAGACCCAAATTTTGATTTCCTATAGTCTATGAATTTCTCTCTTTTTCCTCCTATTCACACAACTAAATATTTGAGTAGGCCCCCTTCTCCTCACTGTCCTAAACTTCCTTTGTCAAGTAACTCTTTTCAAGTCTTGATGTTGGCAGGAACTGTTTTACCTTCTCAGACCAATTTTCCCATTGCTCCACCTATAAATATGGGAGTTCCATGGGGATCAGTGATTGGTCCGCTTAACTTGACAGGACCTTTACATGACCTTCCTAAAGGCTTGGGAAAAATCATACCTGAATTCAGGGGTTATGGGAAAGTCACATCAGATGAACATATGCATGCCTTTTTCAGGGCTTGTTCCATCTTGGAAGTTCAACATGAAGATGTTGCAATCGGGATTCTGTTGGATCTTTAACAAAAATTGCATCAGAATGGTTTTATCATTTTCCCAATGGTGTAGTTGATAACTGGGACACTATGAAAACTAAGTTTGAAGAGATGTTTAAAACTGTTGACAATGAATATGTATTAGTTGCTTAGTTATCTACTATGAAGAAAGAAATGCATGAGTCCATGCAAGATTTTTGTAGCCAAATTTAATAAATTGGTGGGTTGAATACCAGCTAATGCAGCACCAAATAATGACATGTTGAGATCTTTACCAAAAGTGTGCCCTCTGAAGTTAATTTTCTCATCAAGAGAAACCCACAAGATAATTTGGAAGTAATGCAACATTTGGCTGTTTGAATAGAAGATGACCTAATTACTTCAGGGAAGTGGAAAAGAGAATTACAAACTAGTAAGGCACCGTAAGCTAGTTCTACTAACCTAGTAATCTAAAGATTGGCCAATGACATTATTACTCTGAAAAGGAAAATGCCTAAAGGCCCTCAACAACCTTTTTACCAAGATGTATCAAGATCATCGACCAAACCTTTAAGCATCACTGGTCCTTCTCAGAGGCTGGCTATAGAAGGCCCTTCCTCTTTAGGAAAAGGAAATCAGATGGTATGTAACTTTCACATGACTACTAATCATGATGGTGCATCCTATCCAAAGATGAGCAGATGCATACAAATGCTTGCCACAAATAAATAGGAAGAGTATCAAGTTGAAGAACCTGCAATTTCAGTGGATGCCGGTGTGAAATTCCTCGAATATAAATCTAATGTAGAGGGAGAAGATTTGTTCACAGAGAGATAATCCAAATTTCACAGTGCTCACTAGAAGTCAATATGCACAAAAGAAGGATTTAGAAGATAAGTCCAACAACGACAACGCTGCCTCTCATCCATAATATATTATGACTAGAGGGTCTTCATCTAACTTCAAGAAGACAAAAATGGGCCAAACTAAGAAGCCGGTTGAGGTACCTTTTGTCATTGTTAGTGATACTTTTCCCATTTCTTTTGATATAATTGAATCATGTAAATATACGAAGATACAAATTACTCATGCTGAATATCTTAGATTAAATCCTTCCGAGCTAGACTGACTTGTTAAGTTCATCAGAACTGAGTCTTCCATACAATCTATCACTTCTCAAGTTATTGAAGATAATCCTTTGGCCAATATTGATCCCAATTGTCTCAATTCTTCTTGATAATTAAAGCCTTATGATCCAACAAACCCTTTCATGAAGCCTGAACGTTTCTATGTGTCTTTGGTCATTGTTGGTTTTAAATTGAGTAATTGTGTGATTGATTTTGGAGCTTCCGATAATGTGATGCCATCTTAAGTAGCTAAAGCTCTAGGTTTGACCCTTCCCTCCTTGAGTGAAAGATGTTTCTCAGTAGATTCTTCCTAAGTGCCCATATTAGGTCAAGTTAAAGATGCTCAAGTGGCTTTAGCTTCTCATCCCTCTAAAAGACTCAAGCTTACCATCTTAGTTACAGACATTCCGACAAGCTATGGAATGCTTCTGAGTCAAAGTTTTTGTAAGGACCTTAGAGGAGAGATTCAAATGGACTGGTCTTATGCTACTATTCCAGTTAATGGCAAGAAGGTTAGGTTAGAAACCGAGCCTAAAGAAAAATTTACTATGATGAAATCAGATGACCTTAGATCAGAAATCTTGTATGTAGAAACTGGTCCTGGCACTTATATGTGTAGCTCTTCCGAAGATGTGGGAAATTTCTTTGTTTCTGACGAAACAAAATAAGGGTTGTGGAATATGGAATTTGATGGAAGTTGTTCTTCAGCTTGATCTGGTGCCAGATTTATCCTTATCGACCCAGATGGTTGTTCATTCCCCTTGGCTTACAAGTTAGAATTTGAGAACATAAACAATACTGTTGAATATGAAGCCCTTTAGCTTGGTCTAGCTACTACAAAAAAAAAGGGAATTAAACAATTACGAGTGAAAGGAGACACTCAACTTCTGGTGAGACAAATTCGAGGCCAATATACTGTAAAAAATAAAAAGTTGAAGCATTATAAGAATAGGGTCTGGGATTGTATTGAGGATTTTGAAGCTTTCTCAACAGAAGCTGTTCTTAGGATGTGTGGTGTGAAAAGTGGAATAATTTTATAAGCTGTAAGACACAACACTTCAATTAAGCCATTGCATGCATGGTTAGATAGATTTAATCATGAATATGAAAACCATAACAAATCAACCTATTACCTTCTAAAATATGTGAGTATAGACTTGCTCTTAGATTTGTATAAGCAATTCCAATGACTAGAATACACCAAGACGAAGGATTTAATCTATATGAGTATGAGAATAAGCTAAATCGATGAAAGATGGATGCAAGATTAAGCTAGATGGATGAAAGATTATGCTATATGAAGTCAAGCAATCATAACTGAACTAAATATGCAAAAAGCTAAACTAAGATGCGATAATCTCAAAAACACAATATCTTGAATGACTCCAGAGCAAAAACTACATAATACAATAAATCTCCAGGGTGTTTTGAATGAGAGATGAAGGTAGAATTTATAGAAACTCAAAAGAGAGACCAATGGTCAAGATCGATTAGCAATGAAGAGTTGAGATTTCTCAAGAAAAAGCACATTTCAGGATAATTGAAATAATTGAGAGATCAGATTAAGTTAACCTTGAGATAGAATCCAATTATAGTTTGATTGAAATGCATTTAGATTATAAGTTCGAGTTTGCATTCAAGATTAAATTTAGTTGATTCCATGCACTTGAGATAAAAATAGGTGATTCCATGCACTTTCCTTTAATTTATTCAAGATTTTTATTTAGAAAAAGGCTTTTCAATGCAACTGAACTTCTTTTGTCAAAAGCTTTGAGTTTCATTTTAGAAAATGATTAATTCAATTTAATTGCTTTTCTGATTGCAAGTTATCTCATTTTAGAAAAAGAAATGTCTTAAGTTTAATTCTTTTCTCTCTTATTTTCAATTTAACTCTTTCTTTTATTCTCAATTCCTCTTTTTTGTGCTAAATCTCTCTTTGTAAATTAATTCCTTTTTTGTGATTAAATGGAAAATTTATTAACTAATTAAATATGCTAGGATATTTAATTAAATAAATAGGATAATTGATCAAAATAATTTACTTGGAATGATTTAATTAATTAAATTTATAATTAATTAATATAGAGTGATATATTTGCCATCGAACATTAATGATTGGAGAATTAATTAATTAGGTTCTCACGGTTGATTTAATTGCCTTTGGTTAGTACCTTGGTGATGTTTGTCGAGATTAGGGGCCCATGGTTTAGATGACCATTTTTAGGGTATTACATTTTCCCCTCTTTGAATTAATATGTGAGCAACACGTTGGTTCAAAGAATAGTTGATGTCTAGGAGATATCAGTTTTGAACTTGATTGATCATGAACCAGATGAAGACAGAGGTGTTTAGCTTGATTTGAAACAATGAAACTGAACAGATTTGATTAAAGTGATACTGATCCTGAACTTAATTGAATTGGGACCGATGAAGAGCAAAGATAACAAACTTGAACTTGATTGATCAAGAAGCAGATCTTACTGATCTAGAACTTGATTGAACTAGACACAGCGAGTGAAGATAAAATTGATCTTGAACTTGATGGATCAAGACACGATGAACGAAAATAAACTGTCCAGCTTGATTTGATGTGATGAAACTGAACGCCTGCTTAGATTGAGCGTGTGATCAAAGATACTTTTTAAAACCCTTGATTGAGTTTTAACAAATAATCAGCTTGATGAAAAGCGATGAAACTGATTAATGTTAAGAGACTGATTCAGATGAAGACAATATCAACTTGATTTGAAGTGATAAAACTGATATGCCCCTAGCGATAAGGTTTTGTTAATTTTATTTGCTTGAAAATATTTTTTCTCGGCTTTAGATGAAGATTTGAAAAGTTTCTCGACTTTTGATGATAATGTCATGAGTATGCCCCCTCAGGAGTGAAATTGAAAGATAGCGAGGGTAAAATGATTTTAGGCCATTTGATAAAAAGATTAAGCAATTAATCATTTGAGCGCCAAGAATGATGGAGATGATCATTTGAAGATTTAGCATTGATTGATGAGAAATTGAGCGCAATTTGAAGAAAGAATGAGCATTTGATGAAAGCGCTAAGTGGTCTTAGTTGTCCGAAATTGACTAGAAGGATGATCTCAGATTTTGATTTCGATCCTGAAAATGGAATCAGGACGGTCAAATTAGCTTAGGGTACAATTTTCACATCCATCGGAGCAAGTTGAAAAATTAGGGTTTTGGCTATATAAGGGGTTTAAGTGTCATTTTCAAGTCATTTTCACCTCTCCAAGTTTGAAATTTTAAAAGATCTCTGGGAAGAAAAATGGCCATTCCGATCCTAGAGCATCGATTCAAGCACCAGAGATGACATAATCGTCCATGAAAATACAACCCGATGGTAAGTGATCTATCTTAAGCCTGTTTGATTGCTCAAATTTTGAATTTTGATTGATTTTTTTTCATTTTGAAGTCATTTAAAGTCATGTCTCACGGTTTATTGTGTGGTGAGACACTGTTTTCTCATACGATAGACTGTCTCTATGGTGGTTTATCATATGGGCTTATAAGATTTATCATCTGATGTGGGCCCACATTTCGTACGAGCTTGTTCTTCATAGCCCATTTCGTCGTGCGATATATAAGGTTGTTTCGTATGAGAATATTTTGTCATGCGAGGCATAATCTTGATTCATACGAGATTCTGCCCTTTTGTGAAAATTCATATGAAAAACAACAAGCATGTTTTGGGGTCAAAATATCAAATTTGATTTTGCATTTTGTATATTTGGCTTCACGAGCATGTTTAGCATGTTGTTGCACAATTTGGATGACTTGCTGATAATCTGTATGTTTGATTGTGCAGATTCAGTTTCCAGATATCTTGTTTCAATGTGTTTATCCACCTATGATGGGGTTAGTTTGTAGCTTATCAGATGCAGATAGGGGACACATTGAGTTGTGCGGGTTTGGATACCTTCTTTAGATGCCGGATATTCATGTAAATCATAGGATGTTGACCCCATTAGCAGAGCGGTTCCATTCAAAGCATAATACTTTCCATTTACTTGTAGGAGAGATGACGATCACACCTAAGGATGTCTACTGAATTATCATGATTCCATTCGCTAGTGACAAGATTGATTATGATTTTGCTCAGCGACCTGGTATTTTAGCTTTGAGACGTATATTTCACGATGAGACTATCCTTGAGCCGACCATTACACAGGATGTTATGATGGCTAGGTATAGTGATCCATTTCCACTAACATGTGTGTTAGCAGGTATCATAGGTTATTTTGTCATGCCGGACAGGGGACAACATGGCTTTCTATGTGGCCGGGCTAGGATGCTGGAGAGACTACTAACTCATCCTGAGAGATTAGGGTGGGGATCTTAGCCTATATGTATCATGAGATGCACGAGGTTGCATATAGGGATGGGAAGAGCATGACAAAAAGAGTCTTAGTTTTGCAGATATTTCTATTCAGGGTATGTCACTCAACCTCATCCGGGCAAGACAGATTACTAGAGGAGACAACTGGATGATTTTATCATGGTAGTGTAGAGACCGCATAGGGGTCTAGAGCTATGGGATGATTGGAGAGGCCAGAGGAAGGATATGTTTATGAATCCTCCTCTTATTGGCAGGTCGGTGTCCATCATTGAGCAGTTCATAATTTCTAGGGTTATGAGGTAGTATGGCAGACCACATGGTATATCACAGAGTTTACAACCTATGCTCGATATGGAGATGAGGAGAGATGATGATGGGCTCTGAGGTTATCCTACATGCTGAGCATGTAGGAGGTAGTCGGTTTATAGCGACTGAGATGGGATTACTTGGAGGATGTCCCAGATGCAAGGGTATTATTCTAGTACAGGGATTGGTTCCAGAGGCATCCTTTTCCTAAATTCATAGATCCTTCAGAGAACACACCTCTTATAGAGGAGGCCGGGGATGAGGCACTAGCATAGGCACAGGTATTGGGTCAGGTACAGGGGCGAGGATAGGTACAGGGATGAGGACAAGTGCAAGGTCTAAGAGCGGATGCACCGAGGTGGACAGGAGGTGATCCTGGAGCTAGTAGCAACATGATACCAGCTGGATGGAGACAGTGATAGAGAGGGGAGGGTGGATCTTTAGGAGATACTGGTGTTGAGGCTAGTGGTGCCAGGGCTGCAGAGGGTGGAGGTGAAGAGGAGAGAGTACCTCCTAGTAAGGTAAGACAATAGAGGGATGAGCAAGGAGGTAGAGAGCCTGTGAGAGAGCAGGGTGTAGCAGACACAATACGGTCTATGAGGGCTAGATCGACATGTTTGTAGTCACAGTTGATAGTGGCATAGACGTAGCTTGCAGAGTGGGACCGACAACTTGCTGAGGTCAGAGTAGAGCGAGATACTCTCCAGCGAGAGGTATTACATCAGACAAGCCAGATAGCCTATTATGTTGCTGCGTATAGTGTAGCAGTCCCAGTGGCACAACATGTTGTTCCACTATCAATTACATGTGGTGGACAACATTTTGCAAATAGTGTCAAGATCCGAATTGATGTCCATGTTGGATGGATTCTCTGGTTACAATCAGATAGAAGTAGCCCTAGAAGATCAACACAAAAATGCTTTCACCACCCCTGTGGGTGTCTTTTCCTATAACAAAATTCCTTTCAACTCGATGGTCTTTAATTTTTGTGATTTGAAGAATAAGATTATAGTTGATTATTTGGACGACTTGACTGTGTTTTCTATGATGAGACTAAATCACTTACAAGATTTGGAGAGGGTGTCATAAAGATGTAGGGATTTTAGTATTTCTCTAAACCCTAAGAAGTCTATATTTGTAGTTATAGAAGGAAAATTTTTGGGACATATTGTTTTAAAATATGACATTAGGACTGATCCTGAGAGAGTCAAGGTGATCCAACAACCAAGTCTTCCCTCTTCCTTAGATGGAACTAGAACCTTTTTTGGTCAAGTAAACTTTCTGAGGAGATTTGTGCCAGACTTTGCTGAGCTAACAAGACATATTATGGAGATGTTGAAAAATCAACCGACCATTAAGTGGAACTTAGAAGGTAAGAAAGCTTTTGAAGACAAAAAGTCAGCTATAGCCAATGCTCCCACTTTGATACATCCAAATTTTCTAAAAGATTTCATTATCTATTGTTATGCCTCAAAACATACTTTATCTACTATCTTGCTACAAAAAGATGATCAAGGTATGGAAGCATCTATAGGCTTTATGAGCCAACCACTAAAAAAAAATGACTTGAAATTGTAGACGTCTAAAAATGGTCAATGCTTGCAGAATCATACTTTAACATTTGCGCATTGCCTTATTTTAGGGTTTTTGCATCGCATTAACATTTCTCCTATGTCACGCACTTGGTTTTTTATCATTTGTGAGCATCGAGTCCTTCTTCTGCATTCTTTATTTATCTCGCTCTCGAATTTGGTCTTGTCGACAATAATCTTCAGTCATGATTTTGGTTAGTCTTATCCTGTCGTATCAATGTGCGTGTTCATTTGTCATCATTATGGACATCATCAATCCTAATCGATGATAAAATTAGGGTTTTGCCCTCTTCTCAATCTTGTCATCTTGCGATCGATTCACCATCGATCCTTGTCAAATCTCATCAATTTTGCGATCGATTTGTCATCGATTGTTGTCCTTGTCAATCTCGTCAATTTTGTGATCGATTTGTCATCAATCATTGTTATTTTCAATCTTGTCATTTTGCGATTGATTTGTCATCGATCGTCATCCTTCTCAATCGTGTCAATTGGGATCAATTAGTCATTGATTCCTCGTCAATTGGCACATTTATCAATCTTGGTCAATTTGTCAACCAATCTCAATCATTTATCAGCATTGGTCTTTTATCAAGTCAAAATCATGATCAAATCGATCTTACATCAAGACCTAATTGTCGTCCTTGTATTTCTAATTTATCTTCTAGGGTTTCATGATTTATTCATTTAACCTTGTTTGTCATTTTCTCTCCATTTTTCTCTTTGGGATAAATGATTTATTTATTTATCCTAAGTCTTCTTGTCACAATTAAATGTTTATTTAATTGGCTAATTAATTCCTCCTATTTTTGTAAATTAATTAATGAATGAGAAATTATTAATTAATTTACCTAATTTTTCATCAATTTCCTAAATTCCAAGTCATCATTTCTAACCTAATTTTCTAATTGTTTCTAATGTCTATTTCTATTTCAAAATCTTGTCATAAATTCTTGCTTAGCAATTTGTCATAAATTGTCATAAATCCTTACATAGCAATTTGTCATACACTTGTCATAATTTTGCTATTCCTGATTTGAATTTCCATTCAAATCACTTTCATGCTAATATAATCTTTTCTCCAATTTGTCTATAAATTGGATGAATTTCTTTAATCACATTATCTGGCCGAATCAATCACACTTCTAGTACCCTTATGCTGTCATGCTATCTTGTCAATCTTGCTTTCATCTCATGTGTATGCACTTGTAGGTGAGATCCACAAAACAAAAGCTATTTGAAGGAGAAAGAAGGACAATGGGGCCACATGAAGGAGACATCTGCATTTGGTTTGCTTAGATTTCATTTTGAATGTCTTGTTTTCATGTTTTCATTCAATGTTTTTAGGATTGTTATCACTGCATTTTAGTTTTCGTGATTGAGCTAGGCCAAGTTTCTATTTGCTTTGATGATTTCCAAATTCCTAGCTACATTAATTGGTGAAACCAACGTGAACTAACCTCCTAACCATGCTTTTGAGTTGATTTGAAGGTGAAAAACCCAAGAAACAGGGTAATTCAGGGCTTTCTGGGCACTTCTACGCCTATGTAGGAGAGTTCTGTGCCTGTGTCAAGGGATCTATGCCTGTGTTACTGCATTCTACACCTATGTCAAAGGGATCTGCGCCTGTGTCAGTGCATTCTACACCTGTGTTACTGCATTTTGTGCCTATGTAAGACATTCTGCGCCTGTGTAAGGCTAGAAACAGAGGTAAAAAGCAGTGTTTTTACTTGCAAATTGCTTTGTTTTGCATTCTGTTTCTGCATTTTGGTTTTTCTTTGGTACTGATTCTCTGTGTAGCACCTTGGCGTTACGCATGGCAAAGACAAAAATGAAACTACTAACAAAGTTTATGTAGGTTCGCTAGTCAAAGACCAAACAAATCAAACTTTTAACTTGATGATTTTGCAGGTTGCCTTGTATTTCAACCGAACTTTTGTGTTTGTGGTTCATAATTAGGCACCTAGTTTGATTGCTAAGTAGGATGGAATGAACGTGTGTTTTCTTTGATTGTTGAGTTTGACATTGGAGTAGGAGAGTATGCTCTCATCCTTCTTAGGGTGATCAAAAATCCAGATCTTCGATACCATTCTCATGGCTCAGATTGTTTGTTACCTTTAGAGGGCCTGCCTTCCCGACCATTTGCTTTTTTTGCAAGCAAGTGACAATCGTGAGAAGGGAATGACCCAAAGTGAGCACAACTAGAGTACCTTGGCATTCTAACTCACTATAAATAAATACCTGATGGGCGAAAGCTTTGAAGGAAGGGTTACGTGGGAATTGCAGTTACTTGGGAAGTGATGACCCTTGAACTCTTTCTCATATCAACATCTAAGTAGGACCTCACGGTCTAAATCATGCTTACACGACTACATTTGTTTGGTATCTTGGTGGGCTTAATGTCTCAATCACACTTGCGTGACACCAAGGAGTAACGCTTAATAGAAATCCTTACTAAACACCTTGTATTTAGAGGCCAAAAATCCTTCTAGTTGCTTGAGAAGGAGGAGTTTGGATACTTGGAAGAGATACTAAGTTCACCATGGGGAGATTTCCATGGGGACTGATGCTTGGCTTCCCTGATAAGTGAGTGTCATGGAGGGGAGCCCGTGGGATCAAGCATCTATGTATTCTCCTTGAATCTCATAACAAGTCTACCTCTCAAGTACCTACTGCCCTTGCCTACCATAAGAAATGATTGTCTTGAGTCTAAGTTAAAATATCTTGTCTTCTTTACTTGTCAAAAGTTGACTTGTGTCTCATTTCAAAAACAAGATAAATTGATTCAAAAACAAGGTTAACCACAAGAGTATTTCATCCAACAAAGTGTAAGGAAGTTAAGTAGCGGAAACAACTTCCTACACTAACCTTGAGAGGAGGGTAATGCAAAAATTTTTCAGATCATTACAACAGCTACAGAAAATAGAAATAGATATAATAGCAATCATACCACAACACAATGATTTACGTGGGGAAAACCCTTTCGGGAGAAAAACCCCACCCTCCAAAAGCAGCTCAATATTTTATTCAGCAATCAAAAACAGATTACAAAATACTTGCAGAGCAAGCTCTTCGCAGGAGTACCGTTAATCAGAGATTCAGAGGCAACTCAATAGCCATAGGACTCTTACACACAACCTCTATCTCACACACCTCATAAATAGGAGATACAATACAAGAAACCGTCAAACGGTATTACAAAACCATGGGCTAAAACCACCCAATAAGGTGTAGCCGACCTTATCTCCCTTCTATGACATGTTAAAGCACACATCAACACGTGTCGCTCCCTTTTTACAGCTCATTTATGTATTCGATACAAATTATTTTTCCTATTTCAGGAGTACAAACTTCCGGAGGCCATAACTTGAGAACCGGGTGTCCGATTGACGAACCGTTTGAAGCGCCGAAAAGCTCGCGAAGTGCTCTATCACCTCGTAACCTGCTTCGCCGGTTACGACCACTTTTCAGGGCGTTTCGGAGCCTCTAAAGTCCCCAAAATTAAGTTTAAACATTTTATTGCACCCCTCCAAGATGAAAACTTTAATATCTTCAAAACTAGCTGTGACCTTGCGACGAAACTTTACCGGAATGCTTATCTAGCCAACGAAAAGCTTCAGGGAGAGTTTCGCACCATTTCGTGCTCAAATGAAAACTTACTATAAATAGTAACCTCGCATAAATGCAAGGTTGAGACACCATTTTTCCCAACACAAAGTTCAAAACACCTTCAAACATGGTTGTCAAACATTTTTCAAAATCTTGTCTCAACATTCATGTCACTTAGATTTAGGTTCATCCTAGGTTTGCATTTTGCAAATTCATTGTCAACTACCAAGGTTAAATTTCACTTAGGTCATACTCCTTTGCATATCAATAAAAGTCATGCATTTGCATGTGTCCTCTTGCATTAGAGTAACACCATTTCATAATTCAACCTTAGGTTTTGCCTTAGGTTGACATTGTCATACATTTGCATTTTCATCTTTGTCCTCATAACATTAGGTCACATTTGCATACCCTAGGTCTCTTCATTAAACTTAGGTCATTATCATATCATATTAGGGTCATTTGCATAGTAATTGTCCCTTTGCATATAGTGTCAAAACTAGGTTTTGTCATACTTGAGTAATGCAAATCTTTGATAAACCCTAAGTTATTGTTAGGAAGTCTTGACCTTATCAAACTTTTGTCTTTTTGTCATCAATGTCATTTGGTCAAACCTAGCTTAGTATCCAAGCATATAGGTGAGACATTGTCAATTTGTCCTATTGTCACTTGGTCCTTTTGTCCTTTGAGGTCTAGACATCATTTCAATTTCCTAAGGGTCTCATTTTTAGAATTGCATTCATGAGTTTGTCAAAATCTTGAAAAATAACAAAAACATTAAGTTGCATTGTCATCCTTTTAGGTTGCATTTGTCAATCCCATTAGTTGCATTGCATAGTGACATGTTTTTTGAAATGAGGTATCAACCTTCTTATGAAGCCATGCCATCACAATTGGGAAATCAATCATGTCAATCCAATCTCTACATGTCTCAGAACTTGGATCAAACTTATCATGATGATGTAAATGTCCAAATACAAAAACTAGAGGAGAAACTAGCTCAATAAAATGATATTTTGGAACAAAGAGTGAAAAACATTGAGAAGAATAGATCACAAATGTCCAAAATGTTTTGAAAATTTCCAGGTTGAAATCCAAAGATTGAGCCAATTGATGTAAGATCTCTTCTTGAACGATCAGACATACCAGCTCTCCTCTCCCAAATAGAGATGATGAAACAATTTCAAGAAAAGAGACAACATCAATTTCAAAATTATGTGCCTCCACAACAAGAACAAGAAGGTGTTTACTATCAATCAGATTTTCAACCATCACAACCAATTGTTCAATAGTTCGAACATTTCCAACAGACACAACCAATTTTTCAACATTTCCAATAGACACAACCAATTGTTCAACATATACAACCAATACAACCAATGGTCCAATTTCAACAATATGTCCAACCAACTATACAATGTCCACAAATGGTTCAACCAATGGTGGAATATCAACTAGTTCGATCAACATATCGATGTCAACAACCACAACCAAACATTCAAAAACAAAGGTTGCAGCCCACACCAAGCCAAGTTTCAAACATGTCGGAACAATTGAACCAAGTCCAATATCAAAACATGACATCAGATCATAACCAACTCCTTGCCAAACAAGTTCAAATTCCAGATACAACCATGTCAAAACCTCGAAAGAAAGGTGGCCTTATTGCAATGATCTTAAGGAAATTACCAAGTGATTTTTTTGAGGAAGATCAAGATAATACACTTATGTCTAGCAATGCCTCATCCCCCCACAAACAAATTGACTCTCCAGTGGCATCTATCCCTACACCTCTAGAAGTTTCACAAGAACCTTCCATATTGTCCTCATCAAATAATACACCCAAGGATGCAATTATCAAAGGGCTATCCATAATTGATTGCCACGATAATCTAATTCATGATGCACATCCTTGTCATGTTTTATAAATACAAGACCCAATGCCACCATGCACTTTATTGCCATTACCTATTTTAGAGGACCCCATTCGAAGTCCCTCTTCCTCATGTTCAAGCATTGATTCCTTGCTAGAATCCATCACAAATGTTCAAAGTGCATTTCCTTCATGCCAAAACATTGATCCCTTGTCAGAATCCCCCATGCATATCCAAAGTCCAACCCCATGTCAAGAGGATAATCTAAAGCATGAAGAAACGTGTCTTGAAATAGATGAAGATCAAGATCTTGAAACCTTATCATTCCATCCAATTGTTGACTAGGATCCCATGTTCCCAGACACTCACGATGATTCCCCTATTCTTGGCTATCCTATCCAAAGTCCTATTGACACTCCATTCCTCGAGCAAGATCAAGATATCCCAGTCCATCCAATCCCAAATGATCCCTTTCCATTTCATGAAAAAAATGTCCTTTCAAATCCCATTGGCATTCCACTTCCTAAGAAAGATAAAGATATCCCTTCCATTCTTTATGATGATCCCATTAAAAGTCCAGTGCAAAGCAATTTTAAAGAGAATTCCAATGATCTTCCTCCTTGTCAAGATCAAATTATTCCTGCAGATCCTCCACAAGATCCACTTGTTCCTCCATCTCCTTGTCTTAATGCTCCATATACACTCCAAGATCACATTTCTTTTGATGATCCCATTATTTCTCCCATTCCATCTCTTGAAGAGCCTGTCATTGAACCATGTCCACTACACAATCCTAGTCCCCCTCATGATCCTAATCCCCCTCATGATTCTAATGTGTCAGTGCAAGATGTTCATGAACCCTCAACATGCATAATGGGTTCTTCCACTTTGGTCCAATCTGATCCACTTCAAGCTCTCATTATTTCTCTCATATCATATCCACCTCATAATGGATTCGTGTCTTCTTCCCAAAGAAAAGAGTATCCTACAAGTCAAGATATTCATAAAGGCAAAGGAGTAGACCTTCACAAGAAAGAACTCCTCAATATCAAAGAAAATATTAAGGGTCATGTCTACACAACTCACTCTCAAGACGTTGGTATCCCTCCATCAAAATCAAAACATACACCTTCCCCATCATACTTTCCATCCATCTTATGTCCTTATATCCCTTCATCCTTTATGCAAGGTCAGCAAAGGCACACATCCTTGAGTAAATTTCATCCATCCAAAAGAAGTCCATTTCATTCATATCCATCCATGCATTCCTTTCCCCCTCCAAGCAATTTGGATGCCAAGTATAAAAGTCATAAGTCTAGAAATCCACATGTATTCAAGGATCAACATGTCCAATATAATTGACATGTCAAAACAAAGAACAATATGATCTATAAAGAAAAATAAATATCCAAAAGGCCACAAAGGCCCATTGAGCAAAATAAATCAAAGTCAGAATCTATATGGGTTCCTAAATCCCTTGTGCAAGCTATGCGTTCCAAAGAACAACAAAAGCATGAAAAATCCAAAAAAATGTGGGTTCCTAAGCAGCTTCTTGAAGCACAAAAGCCTAAAGAAACATCCAACTTGGCATCCAAAATTGCTATTCCTCCATCCAAACCTCTCAAATTTGTTCCTCCACCACCTTCTTCATCCATTTTGGGCCCTTATGTCCCAAAATCCATAGCCTTTCCTTCGTCAAAATCTCACAATTTGAAACCCACTCTTCCTCCAGCAGTCCATCACCCCTCAAGGTGTGTTCCAATGTTGATCTTGCCTTCATTTCCATCCAGTGAAGCCCAATTCTTCCAATACCCTATCCATTATCCAATGCATATTTTTCATCCTTCGATCCCTTTGATCCCATCTTTTGCATAAATCCTGGCCTTAATTTTGTCTCTTTTTCCATGTCCTTATCCTACCAACGTCTTTGAGCATACTTTTAAAGGTCATGGTCCATTTTTTTTCAAGGCTACTATCCACACAAAAAAAAAGACGCTTGAGTCCTTCTTTTATCCCCTATGATGTGTCCATCTTCTATTGAAAAAGTCAAAATACAAAAAACAAAGCAAAAAAAAAAAAAAGACAAAAGAAAAAATGTAAAGCAAAAATAATTCATCCACTGGTGAAAACCTGGCAAACAGGCACCTTGGGCAAGTACCATGATGAAAATCTGGCAAAGAGGCATCATGCGTAATCTATGAAATTCTTGCATACCGTACTTGGGGGCAAGTTTCCTCCTTCATATCCTTTTGTCCTTCATTGTTCCATTATCCTATTGTCCCTCATGTCCATTTTCCCTTTCCACCTTTGATCTTGACAAGGCTGAGGATCTTCATGAGCATCATGCATCTTGTTTGCAGCTTTCAGTCTATCATAGCTTTTGGTCATTTATCCATTTGCTTATTATAACCTTTCATCCATATTCCCTATCTTATTGCAACTTTCCGCCACTATCCCTTAGCCTATCCCAATCTTTAGTCCATGTCCCTTATCCATTCTTAGTCTTGCTTATCCTATCCATATCTTATCACTATCCATACACTCTTTTTCATTCCTTGATCTTGATCTGACATAAAGATGCAAAATTTAAACATGGTTCAAAAACCTCTTGACATGTCCCTCATGCCATGTCACTGCTTTACATTGTCATATCTAGTCTCTTGTCCCATCATGCCATAGCCCTTGAAAATTGCATCCGTATTGTCTCCATGATAAAAGGCCTTTGTCTTCCCTCTATCCACCAACATTTCAGAAAGCCTATTTATTCACTTGTCATATTCCTTGCCTTGCTAGACACTGGGGGCAAAATCATAAAAATTGAAAAATGTCCTGAAATAATCCAAAAAACTGAAAGAAATCCTGAAAACATTCAAAAACATCAAAAAAATCATTGTGTTCATTTTCAGCTAAAATGAAACAAATCCAAAAAAATCAAATAATGTCCTGAAAAAATCCAAAAAAATCAAATAATGTCCTGAAAATTACAAAAAAATCAAATAAAGTCCTGTAAAAATTTAAAAAAATAAAAAATCGAATAATGTCCTGAAATAAATTCAAAAAAAATTTGAAAAATGTCCTGAAATAATCCAAAAAAATTGAAAAATGTCCTGAAAGAAAAACAGTACTGAAAAGAATGAACACAAAAAAATTGTAAACACTCAACAAGCAAAACACAATATATCCCCTTTGTGCATAGACAGATCACTGAGCATGCATCCAACAACAATTAATCACAACATCGTGCTTTAATGAAATCACGCATTCACAGATGAACTTTTTCAATCAAACCAGACATTCAAGCTGATCGCAATTGTCATATCAATCAATCAACATCAATATCATTCATCCTTGGCACATTATCATGAGTCTTATATAGGGTGTGGTATGCTCGAAACCTGACTGTGTCCTGTCTTAGACGGGGTACTGCATGTCCTAAAACCAGACAACATGATTGTCCTATCAACACTTTCAACTTTTGACAATGAAGATGTTTGTTTGACTTGTTGGAATTAGCAAGTCTTATCATTTATTGATTTATCTTTGATCATGTTCCTATGTTGCTCGATGATGTCACTGAGTGATTTAGAGTGACCGGGATGGTTCATGGTCCCTTTCTTTTTTGTTGTGATTGCTGTTTGTGGAATGTTTGTTACAAATTGGGGCAACTATATCATTGGGTGTCTTTGATAAGTATGTTCGCTTTGTGAATGCCGCACATACCTCGACCCTTGATGTATGCACCCTAGGATGCCTCACTCATTCCTTGTGTGTGATATGTCTGTCTTTTGCAAAAGGGTTATGTTTCAGCTCTGGCCTTCAATGCCATGATGCTATGCATCTGTTTTGCTACATTAAAATAAAGGTTCTCACCTACAAAGTGCATTACTGAAAGCAAGTTTTTCTTTGTCTCTAACTGTCCTCTGTCTCATTTTCTTCTTACTAACATTTCTTCCATTAGTTCGGATAGTCAGTTCGGTCTAGTGCTCCGATTTCCCCAAACACATATGCTGCATCCTGCATTCATTGGTTAGTACATTTGCATTACATCAAGCATCATATCAAGCATTTTATCCATTTCATATTATAAATGCATTGAAAACACATAAAAAAATATATCCATACATGTTCCACAATGGTACATCAATAGTGCATAAGTCATAACACATTGCATCCCATCATATTGATGCATATCATATCATATATCAAAATAATATTGGAGTACAAAATTGGACTGTCTGTCCTTAGTATGGCCTGCAGGCTAACTACAAAATGTCACACTACATAATGTCAACTGTCTGTCATAAGGAGTACATGCCTCTGTCACTAGGTGCTCCCTCTGTCCTCCTCATCCTTTCCATGTCTCAAGGATGATGTCCCTCCTGGTCCTGGCTGTGGTGGTCTCATAGGTCCACTCACCCCCATGCTGCTCACTGACCTCAGAGAACATGGTCTGCTCTCTGTCCTCGATCGTGCTTGATATGACGCTGCTCTTTGCTCTAGTGGAACTCCACTCTCATATAATGTCCTCCAATGGCGTATCTCCTCTCCGGTCTCTACCAACATCTGTGCCATCTCACATGCACTGGCATCCCTAATTGACCCAATATACTCGGTGACTCTCTGTTCTTCTCGTTGTGCCTGAGCTATTGCTGTATCTCGAGCCACTGTAAGTCTGGCTATCTCTGCTCTGAACTAATCATGCTCTATCCTCAAGATAGCATTCTGCCTCTCTAATGTCACAATGTGATCATGCTGACTTGCTATGGTAGCCCTGCACATCTCCATCTCCTCTATCCTAGCTGTCTCCGACTCTATGGGTATATCCTGCAATAACTCCTGATCAGCTAAATCTGGCTCATAATCTTCATCCTCATCATCTCCTTCCTCATCATCCCCCTCATCCTCATCACTGCCCTCATCCTCCTCATCCTCATCTCTATCCTCATCATCTCCCTCCTCTCCAGCGAGTGGAAAATCCTCTTGTCTCCTCGATATCGGAATGTCAGGATCTGTCAATGGCACTGGCCGTTGTCGTGCAAACCATTGCTCATACTCCTCTGTCATCCCAACATCCACCATCTCTGACCTCCAATCCCACTGTCTCTATTGTAGCTGTGTGGAGTCAGCATATGCTATGTGTGGCTGAATCATCCTCCCCCACTGACTCGTCTCTCTGTGAGATCGGGGAAAGTGTGCAGTCCCTCTCGGTACATCCTACCTCTCTCCAAACTATCATTTGACTCTCTCCAGCAAGTACATCTCAATCACCCTCTGGTGATTCACTATTCGTCCAATCAGGTATCTCTCCTGTCTGCAATACGATAGCTCATCACTATCATCTGACCATCCAGGGCAATCAAGATATGGCCTCCATTTGAACTCTCTCAGTCTGTCTAGCTCATGTCGCCAATACAATATGTATCCAAAAGGACCTTGTCTCAGTGCTCCCCCATAGCAGTACACATATGGTCAGTGTGGTAATACCTATCTCTCTGCAATCGGTCGACATATGGCTATGTGCTCAAATGCCCATACCTGTAACAGTGTGACTCCACAGCTCAATGTCTACACTCCCTGATATGCTATCTGATGCAACTGAAAATATAGCATCACGAGCATGCATGGTCCCCATGCATACATAGTCCCCTCTGTTTCCATCCGCTCTAGCACTCTTCCCCATCCAATAGGGAATCCATGTCCTCGTCTGTCCCCTGCTAATAGGCATGCTATCACCACTGCTATCACCACATATCGCCGATCATACTCTAATGCCATGGTCTCCCAACCAATCTCCCTCTCTACGATATCTAGATCATCTACGTCGCACTCAAATAATCTGCACAAAGCATCTCTCCCTATCACTGGGTTATATTCTATCATTTCCCCATGAATCAGAATGTGGAGGATACGCCATACATCCTCTAATGTCACCGTCGCCTCTCCAGTCGCCAGATGGAAAGAGGAAGTCTCTGAATGCCATCGCTTTGCCAATGCGGTGAGCAGTCTTGTGTTTTCCCTAATCTTGGGCATGAATGTAATGTAGCATATTCCAAGTCTTGCTAATGTATCTCTGTCTGTGCTCTTGAGTCTATGTCGTAACATGAAGCAGTCAGGTCGGTTCTCCCGCATAATCAGGGGATACTGTCGACTCTGCATCACAATTGGGGCACATTTTGTCAGTTTTAGGGTTTGCTCCTATGGGCTGCATTTCCTTGTTTCATGTCCAAATTAGGGTGTTTCTAATCTATTTTGATCTATCCTACCCTTATCCCCCCTTTTCGGATCATTCGCATGCCGTTTTTGACCAAAATTGAGTTCCCAGTGAACAACTGCGCCTGTGTTCTATATCCTGTGCCTGTGTTGCATCAACTTGTGCCTATGTATCCTACACAAGTGTAGGATACCCTACACAAGCATAGGATGCGCTCACACAGGCACATAAGTTAGTTTCTACATTCCCTGTGGGCCCCGCAATGTCTCGCAAGCAAGTCAAATTCATAAAATTGACAATATGGGTTTTTGCGATACATACCGCTGCTCCCGCATTGTCCAGTCGTTTGTAGGTGTGTACACGTTCTTCAAGGTGATCTGCCATTGGAATGTTCACCATCTCTCTGCAAGTGTCCTTTTCCAGAGCACCAAATCCTCCTCTTGGGCTAGTGCAAATGAGCAATTTTCCTTCTCCTTGTCTCATTTATAGATCTTTGTCAGTGCATACATGGACATGCACTCTCTCCATCTCATGCTGGTCGCGGTCTTTTGCACCTTCCTTTGCTTGTCATTCGTGCATCCGATCCCCGATTTTCAGTCCGTTTGCTCCTATCATTTTTTATCATTCTTATCGATCAATTGGCCTCTTTTCTAGATGTTTCCAGCCAATTCCTTGAGGGGGCATGCATATGTCATTGTCAGTGTCTGGGGCATTTTCATTATTGTTCTTTGAAACAACGCTTAAAATCACATTGTCTCAAAGAGGGGCAAAATGTAGATGTCTAAAAATGGTCAATGCTTGCGGAATCATACTTTAACATTTGCGCATTGCCTTATTTTTAGGGTTTTTGCGTCGTATTAACATTTCTCCTATGTCACGCACTTGGTTTTTTATCATTTGCGAGCATCGAGTCCTTCTGCATTCTTTATTTATCTTGCTCTCGAATTTGGTCTTGTCAACAATAATCTTCAATCATGATTTTGGTCAGTCTTATCCTGTCGTATCAATGTGCGTGTTCATTTGTCATCATTCTGGACATCGTCAATCCTAATCGATGATAGAATTAGGGTTTTGTCCTCTTCTCAATCTTGTCATCTTGCGATCGATTCACCATCGATCCTTGTCAAATCTTGTCAATTTTGCGATCAATTTGTCATCGATCGTTGTCCTTGTCAATCTCGTCAATTTTGCGATCGATTTGTCATCGATCGTTGTTATTTTCAATCTTGTCATTTTGCGATCGATTTGTCATTGATCGTCATCCTTCTCAATCGTGTCAATTGGGATCAATTAGTCATTGATTCCTCATCAATTGGCGCATTTATCAATCTTGGTCAATTTGTCAACCAATCTCAATTGTTTATCAGCATTGGTCTTTTATCAAGTCAGAATCATGATCAAATCGATCTTACATCAAGACCTAATTGTCGTCCTTGTATTTCTAATTTATCTTCTAGGGTTTCATGATTTATTCATTTAACCTTGTTTGTCATTTTCTCTCCATTTTTCTCTTTGGGATAAATGATTTATTTATTTATCCTAAGTCTTCTTGTCACAATTAAATGTTTATTTAATTGGCTAATTAATTCCTCCTATTTTTGTAAATTAATTAATGAATGAGAAATTATTAATTAATTTACCTAATTTTTCATCAATTTCCTAAATTCCAAGTCATCATTTCTAACCTAATTTTCTAATTGTTTCTAATGTCTATTTCTATTTCAAAATCTTGTCATAAATTCTTGCATAGCAATTTCTCATAAATTGTCATAAATCCTTACATAGCAATTTGTCATACACTTGTCATAATTTTGCTATTCCTGATTTGAATTTCCATTTGAATCACTTTCATGCTAATATGATCTTTTCTCCAATTTGTCTATAAATTGGATGAATTTCTTTAATCACATTATCTGGCCGAATCAATCACGCTACTAGCACCCTTATGCTGTCATGCTATCTTGTCAATCTTGCTTTCATCTCATGCGTATGCACTTGTAGGTGAGATCCACAAAACAAAAGCTATTTGAAGGAGAAAGAAGGACAATGGAGCCACATGAAGGAGACATCTGCATTTGGTTTGCTTAGATTTCATTTTGAATGTCTTGTTTTCATGTTTTCATTGAATGTTTTTAGGATTGTTATCACTGCATTTTAGTTTTCGTGATTGAGCTAGGCGAAGTTTCTATTTGCTTTGATGATTTCCAAATTCCTGTCTATAGAAATATATAGTCTGAAAAACATTCTTTCACTATTTTTAAAGTCCTAAATTTTTTTTAGATTTTACTTCTTGCATTCTCATTCAAAAGTTTTTGTTCCTAATTTTGCTGTTAGGAGCATTTTTACTCAACAAGATATTGATGGAAATAAAGGGGGTGGTTGGATCACAAAGGTGAAAGAATATGGTGTTGATATTAAACCAACTACTCTGGTTAGAGAGAGAGGTCTATGCACTACGATTGCTGAAAACAGACCAGAACAATAAGATGACCTCCTGCTCGTATTGTTCACTAGTACTCTTGATGATTCGTTTGGAGATATCACATATTTTTTGACTTATGGAGAATGCCCTGCTACACTATCACCTAATAAGAAAATAAATTTAAAGATGAGGGTAGTGAAATATGTCCTATGGGAAGGGAATATATACAAAAAGGGTATAGATGGTACCTTTTTGAGGTGTGTTGATAAAGAGCAACAAAAGAAATTTCTGGAAGCTCTTCATGGGGAGGTCTATGGTGGACACCTCTCAGCCTCTATGACTGCTTATAGGATTATGAGACAAGGTTTTAATTGGCCTGATATTTTTAAAGATGCATATGCATGGGTAGCGAAGTGTGAAAAATATCTTAAATTCACAGGTTGACCTCATTTGGTTGCCTTGCCTCTAAGAGTGGTGGTAATTGAAGACCCTTTCTAATAGTGTGGTTTATATTTCATAGGGCCAATTAATCCAAGCTCGAGTGCCCAACATACTCACATCCTTACAACTTCAAACTACTTCACTAAGTGGGTAGAAGCTATTCTTGTCAAACACACCACTTCTAAAGTAGTGATTAATTTCCTCAAAGAAAACATCCTATCTAGATTTGGTGTCCCCAAGAAGATTGTAACTAATAATGCCCACAATTTCTCCTCTTCAAAATTGACCATGCTCTGCTATGATTATGGGATCAATATTGCTCATTCTTTAGATTACTACCCACAAGGAATGGGCAGGATGAATCAAGCAACAAGAATCTCATTGCTATCATGGAGAAGTTGGTAGAGAAAAATTAGAGGAATTGGCATAAAAGTTTGTATAATGCTTTATGGGCTAACAAGACTTAATACACATGAGCCATAGGGATGTCCCCTTTTTAGTTGGTTTATGGAATAGAGAGTGAGCTACACCTTCCATTGGAGATATCAACATCTAAACTTCAAAAAAGTGTTGAAGATGAATATTTCCAGTCTTCTTTGGAGAAAAGAAATATGTGACTGAGCAAGCTAGAGGAACAAAGGTATGAGGTCGTTGATAGAATAGAAAAGCATCAAGAAATGGTAAAGAAAGTGCTTGATAAGAAAGTCAAGAGAAGGAAGTTTCTAGCAGGAGACTCAGTTTTGTTATAGGATTGTCAGAGGGAACCCAAAGGTGCACATAAAAAAATTGATTTTTTATGGACAGGCCCATTTGTAATAAGGAAAATGGCTGGAGAAAATTATTTTTACCTGGGATACCCAGATGGTACAAAATTTCATCTTGCTTATAATGGGAAAGATTTGAAGCTTTGTAATTGATTGTTGAAGCTCATTGTTATTATATTATTGATTTTACATTTTTGGTGTGACTCTGTAGCCCTTAGGAATAATTCTTTATGCCATGTAGTCTAGGTTCTCTGCATCCTCTTAGTCCTTGTCAACAGTTAGAGCCAATTGTTACCCGCCTTTTCAATTGGGTCATAGTCGCTCTCTCAAGTCACAAATGTCACTTCACCGTGGGAATACTCCACATCGCTTTAGTTCTCCAAACCCTCAATCGACTGATCAACCTCTTTTCTTTTAAGAGTCAAATCTTAGTTAAGTCCAAAATGGGCCCACCTAGCTTTGTTAGCTTATCACTATATAATAGAATCTTAACTCACCGGGTTTCATTGTCTGTGAGCCTTGTTTCACCCGATCCCTAATAGCATCGCATCAATGGGCCCCTCACAATTTAATTGGCTGATCGCACATTAAGGACTTTTTAGCACACACTTCTCTTGTTCTGCACTTCTTAAAGAATATGATTGTCCAATACTCCGATTGCAACAACCTCAAGACTGGCGACTTATGCAGTGATGTCAATAACGTACCTTTCTGTAATGAAAAATAAATGAGACATTAATAAAAATTTTAGCTTCAAATCTCAAGGCAGTACGACAACCGTCAAATGCATGAATTAATTTCTCCAGGATCTCATATGCTTGTCACCTTTTTTCTTGCCATTTGCATTCAAAATTTCTGGTGAACTCGAAGGAGATTTTAGGCGAAAGCATAGAACCAATTTTGAGGAGAAAAGCTTTCTTTGTCCAAAATTATTGAAATTTTTAGTTTTCTTGTTGATAAAATAGAGGAAGCTTGTTAATTTGACATATTCATGAACATCTGTTCTTCTCATAGCTCCCCTCTATTTTATCCCAATTTGAACTTTCATCCTTTGTTAGAAACCCTATCCTTTTTGCGTTCAAATTTTATGGTGCCTAAACCTTCTCAACCAATTGAAAGTGAGTTGGACAATGTTAAGGACACAAAAATTAGGCCATTCACAATGCATGATATTAATAGGTGGTTGTATAGTTCAAAAAAGTCCCCCATTACATATAAAACCATTGAATATTCTCTATCCAAGGCCAGGGGTTATCCTTCTTCTGTTGCATGTTCGGAATTGGTCCTCTCTTGTGTACAACATTATCACCTTGAATCCCATGAAATTCAAAGTGTGAATCAAACTCTGATAGACAAAATAGACACAAATAATGTTTCTCTTGCACTACACATTCCTGGAAGAGAAGGGAAGGTGAATTTGTCTTGTCATATAGGATGGGAGTTCTTTCAGAATCAGGGAGACTAGTGTCTGGACACTATTGCTCAAGGATGGTTGAAAACCTCTCATCTTGATAAATTTAGGTTGTCTTCGCGAATGAAAACATAGTTGTTTAAAGATGATATCATTGATATCATTATTTTGCTTTTCCGTGTGGTTGGCCGACCTAGGACAAAATTCTTTGAAGAATGGATGTGTCAATTTGTCCCCATCGTTTGTGATGATAAAAATCAGATTGATTGGGCAAGGTTAATATGTGATTCCCTTCATGAGCAGCTTGTAAAGTTTAATAATAAAAGACAATTTCTTGTGCTTTGTACTTTCCTATGTGTTAGTTGCTGGGAGAATATCTTGGTCCGGTTTATGACAAGTAGGCAATCTCACAGATGGTGCTCTTGTCTATAATTGTTTTCCCCAACTTCAGAAAAGAGAAGGTATGAGAAATTTCTCTCACGTCCATGACGCTTTCTTCATGACAATCATAAGAGACATTGAAGGGAAATCCTAAGAGGAGAATATCAAAAGAAGCTATGGCCCCAATTCGAGAATTATGGTAGCTTCTATATTTAGTTTGGAAGCTTCTCATATTTGAGAATTGGAGGTTACAAGAAGGCCCCATTGTGACTACCCAAGTATGCCTCTGATTATTTCATCTTCTTGGAATTCTATCGCCAGATGACCTTTGTGAATATTAAATTTGTACAGATGAGAAAGAAAGGATATTCTTTTCTTCAATGAGCTTATCTCACTTTTCATGTAAAAACAATGAGTCTGCAAAGCTTTATGATAAGTTTCTTGCTGAGATGGGTTTCTGTTCTCTACCCATGAAGGCCCATTTTGATAGCAAGGGTTATGTCAGACATAATTTTTATGGGGCTTCTCACTATGTTTACGTACCCAAGCTAGAAGATTTTTGGGAAGACTGTGTTAATTAAAATGAAGTTTGCAGAAGAGGTTTCATGAGACTAACTTTAAGCCAAGTATTGAATTTTAATGTTATTTCTTCTATTCCTAAAAATATTACAAATGATGGCTAAAATATGATAGATAACTCATATCAGGATTCCATTTTTCTCCCTTTCAAATGCCCAAAGGATGAAGAAGAAAAATATGTCAAAATTAAAATTTCTTAAGTTCTAGATAGGTCGCACACTTGGTTGAATCATGTGGTCAAAACTCATTCTGGCTCTTCGCTATAGAAGGGAACACCCAAGGAGACTAGTACAATTGTTGAGATATCTCAAAGGGTGGTAGGTAAATTGATGCTAGAGATTGGTGCATCTTAGGAAGATTCACAATCAGGTGGAGATAATGATCCCCCTGAGAAGAGTTAGAAACTGAAATTTGTTTGTGAAACAGGTGTTGCAACACCACCAAAGAAGATAAGAACAACCTTTCAGATTAGTTCTAGTGAAGAGGATACTTAGTTTCTTCATCAATTAGGAGAAAAAAGTCCTCTAGTTTCTTTGATTGATGATGTAGATCCACAAACGTCAATCTCTAATGCTCCTATGTTGACACCTAATGCTTCCATCAATACTTTGTCTAGCAAAAGTCCAACAAGCACTTCATCCACCGCATGGCTCACAAAGGCAATTGAGAAACAAAGGAAACAATATTCATCGGTCTTTGAGATCAGAGTTGATACAATAATGCACTTGTTAGGGGAAACACCCAAACCTAAAAAGGCAAGTAGAATGGCCCAGATGATTATAGATCCACAAACATAGCATCATGTGCTATAAATTGGTGACCCCAACGTAGATAAGACTGAACAAGAAATAATTGAAGGTGAATTAAACATAAGCAGAATTGACATGGGCCACCCTACAATTGAAGGTGATATTTATCATACCAAACACTCCGTTGCTATTTTATCTAAAAGAACTAAAGCTGCAAAAAAGAAGAATCAGGAGCTTGCATAGTATGTAGACACCCTCACTTCTTTCATTCGGTCTGCTTGGTATACCAAAAAAATTGCAGCTAGTTCATCCTCAGGAGTATCCATCATAGAACTTATCAATTCTGATAAGTTAGAACTTGTCAAACAATCACAAGCCATAGCCAAGGCAATTGATAGTTGAGCATGCCAAGTAATTTTAAAAGGGTTTGAGAAATTATGATACTTTTAATGAGATGATCACTATGCATTGAGTTGGACTACAAAAGGCAAGGAGAGAAACTGGTAGATTATCTTCTACCCTTCTATAAATGAGATAAATCATCAAGTTGCCCCAAAATGTCTTGATTTCAGAGCGTACCATTGAGGATTTGGATGAAAACTATTAGATTGGAAACACCATGTCACAAATGAACTCTAATCGCATCTCACAGCTTCGGTTGTTTAGAATGCAATTCTTCAACGTGACTTGAAGATCTCTTTTGATACAATCAACATAAATAAACTTGGAAATGATAGGAAGGAGTTGTTAGGAGGGGAAATAGTGAGAAGATCTTTTCACCAGAAAGTGGAGTTCATTCTCTCTACAACTTATGTTGGTTCTTAATCTTTGGAACGTTTGAAGGATGTAATGGTGGTGTTAAATCCTATCAGTGAGGAAGTAAATATATTCCTGGAAAAATTGCTAAAGCAAGCTAGAAGATCACCAAGTGGAGGATTAGAGTTGATGCCACGGTTGAACCTACAATAGAAAATATATCACCAATCCTCTCTAATTTCAGAGCATACAGAAAAAGGCTAAAACCACAAGTGGCACAACAACTCCAAAACAGTATAACGTATGTAGCAACGATAGATCAAGAGGCAACAAATGATGTGGTGGAACTGGAAGATGAAGAAGCAAATGAGGACGTGACAGTTTAATTTCTTATTTCTTAGTTAGTTGTTTATTTTTCAAGTCTCTTTGCTTAGAAACTATTGGTCTTGGTGGACCATTTATTTTTAAGTTATGTTTTAAAATTTCTTTAACTAACTATCTTCAAGAAGCTATTTTTTTTATTAGTTTAAGGTAGAACTATTTAAGGATAGAAAGAACCATTGGTAGGGGTTCCTATTTTTCTTTAAATTTATTTGACTTTCAGTGGATAGTAACTTGGAAAAAAAAATTAGAGAAGGTGAATAGAATTTTGTTTGAAGAAGATTTTGTGCTTGTTCAATCTAATCTATATCTGATTCTATCATCAACATTTATATCTGGATGATTCATTGAATGCGGGAATATATGTTCTTGATTTTAAACTTTGTGCTATAATGGATAATAGTTTCCTGTGTTGTTTTGATTTTAGGTGAATGTGATGCATGTTACTGTTACTAATATTTTTATGAGTTGATCATTTACTAGTGGAAATCTTTGTGTGAATGCTAGTGGATGATTTTTGTTTAAGTTGCACGAAGATTAATTTTTACACTTTGTTGTGAAGATCATGTGTGATTAATCTCATCTTTATTTTCCACTTTAAATTTTGTCTTTCCCACTTTCTAGTTAAAAGCATACCAAGTGAAAATCTAAATTCATATCATAAGAGGGATATGTACCTCTAAAATTCAGAGGAAAGTTGTAGAAATAATCACAACTTATCCAACTATAGTTAATAGTTTGTTCTCTTATTCGAACTGGGAGTCAATATTGTCATATTTTTTAAGAGAGCAAAATCTATTAACCAACAATGATGAGATTTTGAGTAGATGTGTTGGAAAGTGATCTAACAAGACTGAGAGGGTGTTGAAAGGAAAGAAAGTGAGGAGATCATCTAAGAAAACATCTGCTTCTTCTTCTAAGGTATCTAAAGGTAAACAAATATCAAAGGAATTTATAAAAGATATCATTGTTGAGAGTTATAAAGAAAAGGTTAGTGTGCAAAAGAGTTCTTGAACTAGGAAATCAATGGTTGCCTCCAGTGCCTATTCTGCGGAAGGCTCATTTGATAAAAACAGAGTTCTTGAGATGCTTCCAAGGCCTGATGGTTTGAAAAGATTTAGTTGGTGATTTGTATCTCATTGTTTCATCTTATGATCTAACACTATTCAAAAGGTGTGTGTTCAATATTTACTCTGGAACAATCTTGTTCAATTAAATGTTGCTAATGTTTTTCTAGAAGTGTTGATAGAGTTGTTGATTGAGAATATGGCTATTGTTGCTGGTGATGATAGCGAGTCTAGTGAACCTTGCATGGAAGGAAATGCATCAGAGAAGATGATTGAAAGGTTCTTCAAGGCACATTGTGATCTTAAGTTAAACTTGGTTAATTTTAGGAAGATGATGGACAATGCATATCAATTGTATAGATATTGCTATAGATGGCATGCAACTACAAAGAAGTTCAAATATGAGATAGAATTCATCGAGTTTCAGCTTACGGAGTTAGCCTAGTCCTTTAACATTACAAAGATGCCAATGGTGGAATGAGGTCTAGGTCTCAAGATCTTCATTCTCAGTTGTCTATGAGGCAGAAATAGAGAGAAGAATATGTGAAACTACTTTGTGGACTCAAGGATTCCATGAAATTGCGGCTATCCACTTTTCTCACGTTATTAGTTGATGTAGAGAGAGTTGAGTAAAGTGTTATTAATACATGTCTTTGATGTTACATTGAATTTTTGTGTTGATTGTGAATGTCAGAGAAGGATTTTGTCTACTGCTATTCATGCTTGGAACTCTTCTTTTATTGGTTTGAAGAATTACTACAAGGATATTTGGCCTAGAAATGTTTGAAAGGTATTTCTATTTGCAATCTGGAGTTGTAGTTTTTGATTTGTATGGTTTTTGACTTGAGGAGTTACCCTTTGTCATTATTGTCAAAGAGGGAGAAATGTTGACATGGGGAGAAACATTAGAATATGTTTGTCTATGTTTATTGCAGAAGTGAGATTGTTGCACATATGGATGCCATTGTTGTCATTGATGTTAAACATTTGTCGCTGGTGATTCATAAATATGTATATATGTTCAACTACTGCATGGTGTATCATGTTATTGGTTTGGATATCTCTTCTTATGTTTCTATGATACATAACTATTTGTAGATTCATGTTTTAATGATAAAATGAAGTATGGTGATGATTTATTGAGGTTCTAAAAGTTTGGTGTTCCTTACCTAGTCTGGAAGTAATTTTATTCTCTTTTGTGTCTTCTTTGGTGAAACTTATTATGGTTCGAAAATAATGTTTGTGCCAGATATATCTACGATGATCATGTTTTTCATTTGGATTGCTTTTCTCATCGTGACTATGTTACAGATCAATATATTGTGGTTCTTTGGGAGTGAGTAATTTTCTTTTAGTTCCAGAATAAGACAATGTGTTTAACAGATCAAGTGTTGTGCTGGTTTTGCATATTGGTTCGAGCGGTTGTGCATAAAGGTTTTTAGTATTAATTGGAAGGTGTGCTGACTTAGTGCGAGTCATCACACATTTCTTATACATTCTAGATGATGTATTTTTGGGTTGATTTTAAGTATATGTTTCATATTCTTTTAGCCAATCTAGTAAAGTTTATTTTTGGATCCAGTTGATACATATTGAGCTAGTTGGTTGTGATAGTGATGTATGGATGAGTGTGCATGTTAGATGAGACAAGTATGGGTGAAAGATGATTTGAAAGTGGTGTATAAGTGGTGGATGTGAAAGTTGTGTGAAGATCCAGAGATGTATTAAGCAAACAAATGAGTATACACTGAGAATTGCGATCTGCATTCTAACATATGCTATTTCTATACAAGTCGATCTACTATTTCTATTGTATTGTAAGAACAATTTGTATCTTTCCCTAAATAAATGATCTTTATCTGAGAAAGCCCTATTTTGTATCTTTCCCGAGGTTGTGTGCCTCATTCTACAATTCTGGAGTAGTAAGCTCTTTTTGGCAGGAGGCCCCTTTCATTGTAAAACAGTTATTATATATTGTGAGTTTAATCTCACTGTGGTTTTCCTAGTTTGGGTTTTCCATATAAAAAATCTTGGTGTTCTTGTGAGAGTGTTTGGATGTTTGAGTTGTTTAATTTCATGCACATGTATTGGGATAATTGTTGTTGTTCAAATAACTTAATATGTTCAAGTTTTTGTGAATACTGATTCACCCCCCTCTCATCTTTTGCTAGTGTTCAACATTCTAATGTCCTATTCCACATGGATATTTCACATATTTTATTATTTCCTTCTTTTCCTTGACTTCCCTTCATTCCTTCCATTTCCTTTTGTTCCACCACTTGGATTTAAACATTTCTTCCATCTCCCATTCCCTTGTCCACTACTATATAATTTCTTTTCAATCTTCAACTTCCTCCTTATGTAGCCTTTTAAGGTTCATTTGAATACATCTTGTGTTTAATTATCCAAGATTTCCTTGGACCACTTCTAATTCCCCTTTACAAAAATCTTTCTTACCTTGAGATCGGTGTTATTCTTATACAAATCATGTATCTAATTTCACTTTGAATTCTCACAAGGATTTCCCTAAGCCCCTTTCACTCATTTTTTCCTGCGTGGATCTCAAGTTGACTTTGATACCTTCTCCATTCCATCAACTTTCCATATATGGTCCTAACCTAAAAAATATCTTGTGTATAATTATGCGAGATTTCCTTGCACCACTTCTAATTCCCCTTTACAAAAATCTTTCTTACCTCAAGATCGGTGCTATAATATACAAATCATGTATCTAATTTCACTTTGAATTCTCACAAGAATTTCCCTAAGCCCCTTTTACTCATTGCTTCCTACGTGGATCTCAAGTTGACTTTGATACTTTCTCCATTCCATCAACTTTCCATATATGGTCCTAACCTAAAATCTTGCAACTCTATTTCTCACATTTCATTCCACCCCTAATCTGTACATTTATTTTCCTCCATTTCATATTAGATATGGTTTAAATCAAGGTATTTATGGGTATGTGCAAGCTAATGAGTCACAAATTCATAGAAGTCTATGCGTTGGAAAACGCGCTCCACAAAACGGGCCCCCGTTTTCAAAAAATGGGGGCCCGTTCTAAAAAACAGGGGCTCGTTAATGGTTCGGCCTCTCAAGCCGAAAGGTCACAGGGTGCCAAAGCTAAATAAAACGGGCCCCCGTTTTGAAATTCTATTTTTACCATTTTTTTGGACAATTTTTCATTTTCACCGTGATAGTGAATTGACAAGAAGAGATCAAAAACGGGCCCCCGTGCCGTGGTTTCCACTTCAAGCCTCCACCACTATCCCAGGTACACATTCAGTCATCTATTTTCACATTTCATAATTTTCTTGTATATTTTTCTTGTTTTTTTGTGTATTATTTAGTTTTTTTTTATAGTAGCATATAAATAAATTATTTTTTATATTTGTAAATTCTTGATTTTGATCTAAAATATTTTTGAACAGTTAACTCTAAACCGTAATCAACAAATTTAGAAACCAAAACCAAACCTAGATAATTAACAAAACGAAATCGACACAAACAAAAAAACGAAAATCAAATGGAAACAAAAACAAAAACGTTTGAAAATGAAATTGAAATAAAACCGAACATATGTACCTAAATTGTTCTTAATCCTCATTAGGCAATACAAAAGTTACCACTAAATTAGTATAACCTTAAAAGTAATTAACATTACTCTTCAAATTTTAGATATCAAAGTTTAGGCTTAGGTTTATGCCATGTCATGGCATAAAGGTCCTATTATGGTCCTATTATGTCATGTAATGGTATAAAAGGATCAATTATGGACACAATTTTAGAGCAAAGCTAGATAAGTTACTAAAATTGGAGTTTGGTTTACATAGGTTCATAAAGGAAGCTAATATGCCAAATATATAATTCATTAATACAAAATAAAAAATATTCTTGATTTATAATGTTGATTGATAATGAGTTTTCTAAATGGGGTGCTAATTATATATACATCCGAAAGATTTGAAAAATATAATTCCCAAGAAGTATTTTGAATATCTTTTGAAGTATATTGGTATATCTAGAATGTAATTTATATTATAAAAGATTTGATATATGATTTGAAGTTGGTAGATATTTTGAGGAAGATTTATTAGATTATGTTATGATTAAGCTAATATTAGAAGAATGGTTTTAACAACATCTTTTGGTTTTAAAAGGTGCACAAGGTTTGAAGTTGAAATCATATTTGATTGTATATAATATTAAATTGTTAAGGAGCTATTTTTTTTAAAAATAGTTAATTTAAGATATTAGTTGAAGCTATTTGAGAATGTGAGATAGTCCTAATGAACACACGAATTAAATTAATGAACCTAGGATCATGAACTCCTCATGTGCACCAAACATAAGTTGCCACTTGGAAGCTTCTAATGCACACAATCCTTTCAATCAATCTACTCCATTGATCTCTCAAAACAATCTTAGTCTTTAATCCTCTATCCTTCATGACTATAAATAAATCATTATATGAGCTATTTTCAAGAACTCTTGTAATGCAATGTTATGTTGCCAATTTAAGCACCTTACATCCTATCTTGGTCACAAATCCATCTTGAAGCCATCAACCTTTAGCTACAACAAGAGTTTTCTTTCTGAGATACTATTGTCTTTCATCTTTTATACATTATCCTTTAACTCGATCTAAAGGTGGTACTTATGCATAGCATAATGGTTTGAAATTCATAGCTTAAGTCCTTTATTGATTTTTTATGCTTACTTGCATACACATATATTGATAGAATTTAGCAATTCTTTATAGCTTCTATTTTAGTTTATTTATGAAAGAGTATAAATGAAGCTATATTTAAAGTCGAAATTGTAAGATCCCCTCAATCATTGAGGTAGAATTCAAAATTGATTTCACCTCTAATTATATGAAAAATTTAATTTGTCTGTACATATCAAAATCTTTCAAAATTTTGCATATTAAACAATAAAATATTGTGATGAACAAGTCTCTAGAGTCTTAAAAACCTTTATTTTCATAAAGTGCCAACACTGCATTTTTTCCCTAAAATATTCTCTTTGATTAATATGAAATTTTAAAATGGTTGCCACTAAAAGTATTAGGTCAGCGAAAGGAATTGGGATATTTAAAAATAGGCTTGCATCACTTTTTTAGCTTCATTGAGTTGTAGTTTGTTCATTGACTTAATAATTAAGTGCTTGCAAGTATGATAGTGGACCCCTTTGTGCGTGAGCGCATCCCTAAAGCTTTCAATTATTAAAATAAAAAGCATTACGATGTGATGATTTGAAGGAGATGTATCCGTTAAAGAAATATTATGGATGGGTATTAATGAGGATCATATAGTATGTTAGGAATTTTATTTGGAATGTTAGTCAAAATAATATTCTAGTTGATAATTATAAATGCATGTGTAAAATATTGTTGAAATTGATTATTTTAAAAGTAAATATTGCAAGGTTAATTTTGTTTTTAATTGTTGGCATGTTGTGTTGATTTTTATGTAAGAGTTTCATTTCTTATTCAAATTTGTAAGAGAATTTGTGTATGAATTGATATCTTAAATTTTATAGAAAGATTATATATGAAAACAAATGATTGCGGAGTTTTATAATAAATGATTTATAGGAAATAATATTTTTTGAAGGTTTTGTAAATTATAATCTTGTGTAGATTTGATTATGGGAGAAATTTAATGGTGAAATATGCTTAACTCTTCAAAAGTTTTGATGTTTTGTCTTTACATGACAACCACTTAGAATATAATATGTTTTAAGTATGTCATTTATAGTCATGGGAGATTAGTTTTTTTTTAAGATTGTCTTAAGACTAATTAATGTAATATGAATTGATGGCAATTATCTCAAAACTATGTAATTGAATTCTAATAAATTATCATGTACACTAAAACACTAGAAATATGGAGCATCCAAACACACACGTGCATTTTTCTAGATTTATTAATATTATTGTGTTGTATCTCATTATAATTTAGTTTCAAAATAACTTTAAGTTAAAGTTAACAAAATATTATGTTGTCTTAGTAATATTGTTTCCATGCTATATATTCTTACACTAGAAGGAGGATCATCTTATTTCTCACTTCTTTATTGATCTTATGTATGAAATATTTTATATTGATTATAATAGTTGATGCATTTTACAAGAAATGAATTTATTAAATTGAATATATAATAGATTTATGATGTTTCATTGAAAGTTTTTATTAAGTTTTGTGCACAAATTTTATATTTCAAGATTCAATAGTATGTACATGTATATTTTTTTAAGTTCAATATTATATTATATATTTCATGTGTATCTTTTAATAGTTAATTTCAAGTAATATTTTAATATTATTTTTTTATTGTACAACATGAGACAGGTGGATCTGGACCACGTCCTGGGGACAAGAGACCACAAGATGTTATTGATGATAGCACTTAGATTTTACTGTTTATTTGACTTTGATATGTACTTTTTTATGGACTTTACACATTTGTTTACACATGCACATACTTTATATATATGGATAGTTGCATAATAGGATTAGATCATATATATTTTGTGCATACTTTATATATTTTGTGCACATTAGATATTATGTGGAGTGAACATCATGTTACCATCTAGACATATATATGGATTATGTGGACTTGAAATTTTACTGTTTATTTGGCTCTGATATGTACTATTTTATGGGCTTTACATATTTGTTTACACGTGCACACACATACTTTATATATATGGATAGTTTCATAATAGGATTAGACCATATATATTATGTGCATACTTTATGTGTATTGTGCCCATTAGATATTATGTGGACTTGAAATTATGTGCACATTAGATCATATATATTGACTTGAAATTATGTGGACTTGAAATTTTATTTATGGAAGTTATGCTTAAACAACTTTATAGGCATTATGTGGACTTGTAATTTTATTTTTGGAATTTCATTTAAATAGTTCTTGTGATTAGATAAACTAAAGGTGCATACATCATGAACTAAGTATCGAAACATATCTTATAATTATAACATATTCTAAATTAAAAAGTATCATTTAACAAATATAATGAATAGAACTTGATTAAAACATAATTATCTCATTCATAAATTTGACCAATAGTCTCTCATTTATGTATATTGTACACAAAATGTAATCAAGAAGACATATCTAAAATAAAATAAACAGTCTATTTAAATAACTTTGTTTTCATTGATGCCTTCTACTTGTGGTAGACCTGAAACAAAATTTTACTAGATTCATTCCGTTATACCATCTGCATCCTCTCTCTTTTGCAAAGCATCTATAATTGTCTCGTGCTCTTCCATAGAGAGAGTCCATAATTGTTTATTAGTAGGCCTGCCACGATATCTATCCAATTTTATATTAGTTGCCACTACCAAATGCGAGTAATGTATAATCTTCTTCTCTAATTCATAATCTTCAAATGTGGGCAATCCATTCTTTCTTGTTAGATATTTGCGTAGCCAAGTGCCAACAACAACCACAGATCCTGTTGGATAGTCATAACCATCATCATCTACTCGAGGAGTAGTTAGCTTATGTTTTAGCTCTACACATCGAGCCAACCAATACTCTGTCCCCTCTTCATTGTCCTCTGGTGCAACAACATCATAGACATGTCCTGTGCACAAAACAATTTTATTTTAATATTTAATGAGAATTAAAAACAAAAAAATATACACTGTAAGATTCCATAAATTTATGTACTATTTAATAAATCAAAACAAATTTCAAAAATAATTTTACCTTGTTGTATAAGATCTAAAATGCGATCATAGTCATTTGATACAAACATTTGATCCATATCTTCATCAGTTCTTTCATGCGGATCATTTGCATCTATGGGTGTCAATGATCTTTGTTGCCATTCTTCAACCCATTCTTTATTCTCACAAAATTCCCAATCTCCGGAAACACAAAACTGACAAAAGCAAGCAAGTTGCCTTGTGAATATAGTCCATGTGTTTGAATTAGAACTCTTAAATGAATGCCATTTAGCTGATCCAATGATGGTATTACAATCATGCTAAATAGGAATACTATCTTCCTCTATCAACTAGAAGAAACGTCGAATTGCAGAGTTTTCAGTTGATCCTTTTGACAACTTTAAATTGCACCAATCTACAACTGCACGAGCATCTTTGAATTTCACTGCATCCTTGAATTTCAATTGTTCTCTAGCAAGAGCTCTTTTTATACAGGCACCGGCTCCATCATGTTCCCCCTTACCATGTCCCGCTTCAAAAAAACTCCATAAATTCTGGACATTGGTTATCTTGTGAACTTTGCATAGCCAATAAAACATTCTTGCATTTTTGAATTGTCGAGTGCAGTTATCTGACCATATCATATGTTGTTTCATGTCAATTTCTCTTTCCTTAAGATTATCATAAAATACCTCAAAGCAATGTTGAACAAACTCTGAAGAGTGTAATCGATTATCGCTAACATAGAAATGATACTCCCTCAAAATTTTTTTGTTATCTTCTGTACTATCATGGTCATGTCTATATATAATGTGCACAAATATGGCCACTTGCACTGATTTGTAGTATTGTGATTGAGTTTCCTCTTGTGGTTTTAGAGTATAATTTTCTGCAAAATCCACAACTGATACTATTGTTCCAACTGGAAATGTGTTCTTGCATATGCGAAACTGTCCATCAAGCCATCGGGCATGTTGGGAATGTTTCACATATTTTGGAACAATATGAGTTTTAAACTCACTAATAAATGCATTCACACTATTCTGTTCTTTAATCAATTCTAAACGTTTCCCCATCTTTCCATCCTTTAGAGGGTATTCTATATTTTTAAATCTCCTAACATCAACCATTTTTTGTCCAAACTCAGATGAAACATGTTCATGCAAACATTCACCTATCGAAGAATAGTTCCCACATAAATTGCAAAGGCCATAAATGCATGAACTGGAAATAAATAATTGTTCATTAGGTGGTTTACAAAATAAACTTCCAATAAAATCTTTTATAGTTTCAGGTGGAGCATAAACACCACAATCCTGCACAAGATCATTACCATGCAACATACAACGAATATATCGAAAAACATCATAATAGTAACGAAACTGGACATGAGTTTTACAACAACAAGATATTCTTTGTTTATTGATTTTAACATACCAGGGTTTGCATTTTTCAAATGATCTTTGACTAATTCGTAAATTCATTAACACAGATTCATCGCTAAATTTTTTAAAGAATTCAGTTTGAGTCATGTCAAGAAGATGTTTTGGATGAGGATCACGAATTTTTGATCCCACCCTTAACTTTAAAACATCTCTAGCATTTGATGAAACTCTAGTGTTATCATGCCAAAATTTTGCAATTAATTGTTTAGTTTCATCATTTAATTTCATGTCCGACCTTTGAAGTCTACCACTAAAACTCCAACAATGGTTTAGTGGATCAATTTCAATTGTGTCTCTTCTTTTGGCTACTCTTGACAAGGTTCTATGATGTAAGTTCAAATAGCCACTTATATCACTTAACATTCTTTTACTAACAATCATTTTGTCAACTATAGCAGTCGTTATAACTCTACGTGCTGCATTCTTATCTTTAGATCGACTTGTTTTTCCTATAGAATCGATGGCACTGGCAACAATAGATACAACTTGCTTATATGATTCATCTTTTCTTTTTGGTTTTGCATAAATACCTATTTTTTTCATGACTTTACGCATTTTTAACGTTTTTATTAATTGTAGCATTAATTGACATTGGAATCCTAACTTTTTATTATAGAAAAATTGTTTATATAATCTGTTTGCATGTGTTTTGATTTGTCTCCAAGAAATTAACCCATTAAGATTATCTAGCACATTGCTATTTATAGTAAATAAATTACATTCATTTTCTTTCAGAGAGGGTGGTGTAATATTTTCAATTTTTATTTCTTTTCGTATTGGTGTATGAAATGTATATCCAGCTTCATTTAAATCAGCAATTTGATTGGCATCATAGTCATCGGGATTTAAAAACATACCAGGATTTGCATCCACATCAACATTTGCATCAACAGTCATACCCGTGTGTGGTTCTACATTTCTTGCATCCATCATGATGTCTTCAATGGTCTCATCTACAATGGGCACTGAACTAGATGCTTCAGAAGTGTTATTCAATTGTCGTTGTTGTGATCTTCGATCTCTTTGGCGTTTTGCCTCCTTCTCTCTTTGTGCTTGAATTTCTTCCACTGTCATTGTCCTCTTTTTTTTCTTTTGACGTTGCATAGAACCCATTTTAACAAACTTGTCTTCAAAAAATAATATCTTTTTACTGAGTTCTTCAAAAAATCATGTAAAAAATATTAAAAAGTACTGCCAAATGATGTAAAAACTCTTTGTCAGTACGGATTTCAATGATAGTGTTTGTAAATCGATGCAATCTATCTTTTTTTTTACTGTAACGGTTATTTAGAAATGGGGGCCCGTTATTTAAATAACAGGTCCTCGTTTTAATAACAGGGGCCCGTTATTTAAATAATGGGCCCTCGTTTTTAAAACGGGGGCCCGTTGTTAAATCCAACGGGCAAAAAATGAAACGGGCCCCCGTTTATAAAACGAGGGCCCGTTATGCAAAATTTGAATTCACAACCCGCCACTTGCCTCGGGATTAGGCCCGAGATAGGCCTGGGATGGCCACACCTGAGACATGAACCTGCAAATTCAAAGCTCCATGAATGAAAGCACAAATATGATGAAATGAAATAGTTTACGTGCCTCTAATCAGAGAATTTTTATACGAAATTGAAACCCATTTCAGATTATACTGTCTAGATTCTAAATATGTAAATTAATTTAAAAATTGATTATTTTAACTATTTTTCATTTAATTTATACTAAATCAGGTCCATAAATTTGAAATATTAACTAATTTTCTTAATTTAATAACTTTTTTATTTTAATGAATTTTGAAAAAAAATTATATGTCATCAATCTACACAAAATTCTTTTCAATTTAAAAAAAAAAAAAATTCAAAAAATGCTAAGTTTACGTCAAATTATGTGGGTCGTACATGTCAAATTTTTAAAAAGATAATTACGGCCATTAAAAAATTAATTAAAAAAAAAATGTTTGAAAAAAAAATATAGAAAAATATGCTCATCAATCTTCAGTGTGTTACAAACCATTTCCCAAAACGGTTTGAGAAAATAATTTTAATTGTGTCAAAAAGTGTGGGTCGTACACATGCATGGTATGGTCTCGAAACAGGCATTTTTAAAACATAGTTTTTAGAACTCCATTCAAAAAGTTATTTTTTATTATGTGGGTATTAAAATAAGACTTTTTCCAAGATTCAACCTCGAAGTGTTTCAAAATTTAAGCTCAAGTGAGACAAAATCTGAAAAACAGGGAAAACACTTCCACTTTTTGGCCAAAAAGTGGACTCATCTTCTTGCACTGACCCTTATCTATATCATATAGTTGTATCTAAACATCATCTTATGGAATCCCCTCTCGGCCTAGCAGGGCATAATGTCAAGGAAGTTCTTACTTTCCTTAGTAAATTGGTTCGTTGTTGCTCTAAATAATCATATTTATGGAGTCTTCCACTCTAAGTTTGGTACCCCTATTGCTCACGAACAACTTATATTTAAGGGTTTTCAGATCAACAAATTTTAACACCAATAAGACCCTTCCTAAGAGGAGATAACTATGAACCTCAAAATAATGTATGTGTATATTTATGTGTTACTTCACCTATGTCACATGGATTAAGGTTATCTTGGATGAGGATATAAAACATTTGCAAAATAATGATCCATCAAGGATAGTTTGTGTCTTGTTTATATATAAATCATTGTGTTTATTGAGGTTCATTGCTAGTTTTGGAGGAGTTTATTCATACAGTTATTGCACCTTTGCATGGTAGTTAGTAAGCACTGAAGGAGCTAACTTCAAATGCCAAATATATAAACCCTATAAAATGTTATCATATATTCAATGAAAAATAAATACATACATTTCACTTTGTATTTCTTTATTTATTTAATTACAAACAAAACCAATTAATATAATGGTATGAATACACCTTACACTAATTCATGTTTTACATTTAATAAGCATGCCAACTAATTTCATCATTTAAGAATCCATTGAGTACTGATTGTTATTGTCTACTCTAATTACCCACATTGTACATTTGAATCCTCCAAAGATTGAGATATATTTTGCTAATCTTCCTTAGTCCAAGAATATTTTGAGCCAAGATACTCTCAAGTAATATTTAAATGAGTCGACCAATTTTCATATTTTATACAAAGGTCCATTTGAAAAGCCTAAGCACTCGAATTCATAATTTGTCTTGTTACTCAATTAACTATCAATTATCACATGTCCTCAAAATTATACTAATTATTCAACAATTTTATTCTATCCTAAATTTAATCACTATTTTATGACATCCCAATTATCACTATCTATGGTTACATGAGTTATGTTGATTTGTAAATAGATATGGATTATCATCAACTCTAGTCGTTCAAGTTCAATGATTGTTTATGTTGAAAAAGCCACAATTTTAACATCTGTAATGTACCTTTTCAAAAAAATTAATGAAATCATAGATTTGAAGCACAAGCAACAATACTCACCAAAGAAAATACACATGGACTATATCCCAAAATATAAAATTAGTTAAACTCATCAACACACATAAATTTTACAATTGAATCACATCACTTATATTAATATCACCACAAGAAATGGGAGTGTTTTGTAGTCATTGAAACAACAACACACCACAATAACAATACAATTCATATGAATCACTTATATTTCCTACAATGCCTTAAAGCTCCAACACACTCCTTGAGTGAGAATGTCTCAATCAAGAAAAGTGTTTCCATCCTCTAATTCCAACAATCAATGAGTTTTTTGTCGCTTATTACAATAGTTAATGGGTTTTTTCCACAAAAGATCACTGAACATAAGTGCTAAGAAGATATAATAACATAAAATTTATGATAATTATAATTATAAAGCGTCTACTTTTATATGCTACCCTCATTATATTTATTAGTCATCCAAGACCCAAATTCAAATGTTGTACTCCACCATAGGTCAACCTCATGACCTTGCAATTTTCTCATCATTCCACAAACTATGATTGGCCACCATTCCACATGCCATCCCTATCCCCCTTGTCTTTCTATGCATTGGTATTTTCCCACCATTCCTTTAGTTTTGGGATGGGTTTAATTTCCCATTGATCTTTTGCACTTGATGACTATTTGTATCTCTACTCCTATGCTCTAGCTTGGGTCAACCAGTACCCTAGAACCCAGATCCCCAACAACACTTAGGCACATATTGGGTAGAAGCTTCGATAAATGACATCCAACAATTTCTTGAGTCAATAACCCCTTATCCATCTTTGAAAAAAGGGATATGAAAAGTCCCTCCCCCTTAAGATTGCTTTCCCTTAACCAATGCAAGTTAGGATGCTCAAGAATCTTTGTCCCTTCCCATATGGTATCTTCAACGCATACATTTTTCCACATGATTAAATAATATGTGGTGCACTTGTTCCTTAAGTTTTTGACATGGGTATCCATCACTTGTTTTGGGATTAGAAACAACTTTCCCTCATCCTCTATGGTTGCAAACTCCTTTGAGAACATAATGTAATGACAAGGGACTTTATTCAAACATGACACATCAAAGACATTTTAAATCCTACTATTTTGTGGAATCTTCAACTCATAAACCACCTCATTGATCCACTTTTCAATTTTGTATGACTCATAATATCAAGGTTTGAGATTTTCAAGTCCCCTCTTCTTAACATAAGTTTTCTTATATGGTTGCAATATTAGGAAAACCAAATATCCCACCTTAGAGCACCTATTTATTCTTTTTTGATTTGCATAGGCCTTCTACTAGTTTTGTGCTTAGTGTAAATTATCCTTTAATTCCATTAAAATATCTTGATCATGACCCATCCAATCACCTACTATTACCTTGCTATCTGAAAACAATAAATCAGTTAAAGATATTGCATCACAACCATACAGAGCCTTATAAGGTGTCATTCTGATGGACATGTGGTGTAAAGTATTGTAGAAGTAAATTAATTTAGGTGCAACCATTTGATCCATGTGGTCTATTAATATGAAAGATAGTTTCCTAAGTACCTGTCAATTTATTTATTCATTATCTCTATTTGTCCATCGATTTGAGGATGGTAGCTAGTACTTGGTATGAGATCTATTCCTATTAAGTGAAATAACTTTCCAAAGGGAAATCATGTTCTTGTGCAAGTAACAGTCTTAAAATCTCTTTGAAAAATATGTCTACTACTTGACGTGCCTTTGAATATGAAGAAAAAATAATAAATTTTGCATACTTTGTCAATCTATCAACCACAACATAAATACAATCTTTACGTTGTACCTTGGGTAGACCTATGATGAAGTCCATGGATAAACTCTCCCATTTCTGATTTCTTTTATTTTGTTGGAAGGTCATGTATTCTATAATGTGCTTATGGACATCCTCCTTCAATACCTTACATCAAAACCTTTCATTAATATTCATGTATGTCTTGTAATATCTTTGATGTCTTGTTGCTAGAGTATTATAAAAGGCTTCCAAAATATTCTCTATATCTTAAACTTACGCGCCAATTTTTTTATAAAACTTTTGTAGTAGATTAACCCATCCCTCACAACATACATGTAATCCTTCACAACCTCATCAATGATTTCAGCAACAAATTTATTTTTAGCATACTTAACAATAATGGAAATCCTCCAATCAATAGTAAGAATAAACAATAAGCATAGAGTAGGTCTCTTAGAAAGTGCATCAAATACCACATTCCTCTTGACCTCCATGTACTCTATTTTAAAATCATAGGCTGGAAACTTTCTTACCAAATTTTGTTGGTGATCATTCATATTTTTTAATCCAAAAGGAACTTCAAACTTTTATGATTGGTATTCACTGCAAATTTTACACAAACTAAGTTTGTCAAAACTTCTCTAGTGCATGCATGATGTTCAACATCTCCCCATCATAAATGAAATATCTATTCTTTAAAATACCCTATTTTATACTCTCAAAAGCTATTAAATTTACTCTTTGACTTAGGATAGCTCCAATTACTTATTTAGAAACATCACATTCAACAATAAAACACAATGAAAAATCAAGAATGGCAAATACAAGACATGAACTCATTACCTCCTATAGCATCCTAAAATTGCACCCTTTGCAATTTTGATCGTATTTGGGTCTTTGCCTTAGTGTTTGCACCCCTTGGTTTGATTGAAGACCTGATTATGCTCATACACATCATAAATGTCATAAAAATCAAAATGCACCTCATTATGCACCTTAAGCCTACCCCAAAATAGGGCAGGACCATAGCACCACACCATGGTCCACCCTAATTTGGGGCCCCTCAAAAACCAATCCGCTACTTTGAATTTGAGTGAGATTCCCCTCTCTATGTTAGCTCATGTCAGAAAATTAATTAATTTTCTCAACGAGAAAGTATATAAAGAGGATTTCCCCTCTCATTTGAACATCCACACACATGAAATTCAATTTGGTGTTCAAGCATTCTAGAGAAATTGAGCATTTTCAGTCTTCCTTCAAGCCTTGGAGCAACAATAAAGTCAAGATTCAAGCATTGAAGTGGAGATCTACATCCTATTTCATGAAACCCCAATTCCATGTGGAGGTAAGCAAAACTTCACAAGGAGGTATGTCCATTCAAATTTCAATCATAATTTAGCATCCCCCTCAAAAGGAGAATCTTTCATTACAGTCATTTCAATTATCTTTATTTCAATTTCATGGTTAATTTTAAAATAGGGGTTTGACCTAAGGAAAGCCCCTATTCCAAACCTATTTCCCCTTCTTTCTGTGTGTAGGAAACAGGTTCAAAGTTGTACTCTTCAAAATAAACTCTATGCACATAGACGAATCAACCCTTTTTGGCATGCAAAAAGTTCAAGGGATCGATGTGATGCGCCATGTTCCTATGTTTTTAGGGGATTTTTTGAGGTTTAGATCCGAATCAACTTATACTACTCTATTCGAGGTGCACGTGAAAGTCCTGCATTTGTAGCTCACTGTTTTCTCAGTTTTACCTTCATTTTTCAGCATTTTACCTTAAATCAACGTTTCAACTTGCAAAAGAGAGGAAAACCCCCACAAAAATAAAGCAATCCATTTATTATTCAATCCTTATCTGATTTGTGATTGAATCTAGTGGATCCCCTTCCCTCTTTTGAATGTAAAGGTTTTAAGTGAAATTGATTTAGTGATTTCTCCCTTCTATGTTGCAAATTACCAAATCAATTTTTTTTCCCCTTTAAATTTTGGTGAATCCAACTCCTTACACCTTTAATTCTGATTTTTATTTATAGATCTGAGTGTGTATGCAATTTAAAATTTAAATTTTCATTTACAAGTTTGATTTTCTTACAAATTTTAGAAATTTAGAGGCTAAATTCAACAAAACCCTAATTTTTGAATTCAAAATTGAACTTGTAATTTGTCTAATTTGGATTAATTATTTCAGATATGAGTACTTTTCAATTTTACAATTCAAGTTTTTTATTTATATGTTCAATTTTTAATCAAATTTAAAAAATTAAGTGGTCAAATTCAAAAACCCCAATTTTTAATTTTAAAACTGCACTTGTAGATTGTCTAAATCTTGAATTAATTATTTCAGATTTGAGTTTCTTGTTTCAATTTCAAAATTCAAATTTTCACTTGCAAGATTCAATTTCAAATTTTTTAAAATTAAGTGGTTAATTTCGAAAACCCTAATTTTTAATTTAAAAATTGAGCTTGTGGGTTGCTTAAATTTTGAATTTCACACTTCAAATTTGGTTATTAATTTTAATTTCAATTCAAAATTGCAATCTTGAATCAAATTTCAAATTTATTTTTAAATTTGAATTATCCTTGTGCATTTTCCAATTTTGCATTAATTATTCCAAATTCCAAATTTCAATCTTAGATTTAAATTCTACAATTAAAAGGTTCTTTTTACAGGGCCCTAGTTTTAAATTTAATTTCCTTGTGGACAATTTCAAATTTAAATTTTAAAATTAAGTGGTTAATTAAACGAGCCCTAAATTTTACATTTAAATTGGTTCTTTCAATTCTCAAATTTTAACATTACATTTTCAATTTTAAAATTTAAAATTAAGAGGTTATTTTCACAAGGCCCTAATTTTAAATTTAAATCTCTTTTAGATAATTTTAATTTTAAATTAAGAGGTTATTTTTGCATAATCCTAATTTTAAATTTAAAGTTCCTAGAGAATTGCATCATTGTTCTTTCTTAGATTTGCATTTCTTAGTTAGATCTAGTTATTGCATGTTTCTTTTCATCAAAAACATAAAAAAAAATTCTGAAAAATATTGTTATTGTGTTCATTTCTTAAACATATAGCTCATGCACTTTTATGCTGACATTTAGTGTATCATATAATTGCTTCAAATCTTAGACATCTAGTTTACTTTCTTTGCTTGCATTATTTCTTTCATTTCATTTTGTGAAAAAAAGAGAAAAAAATAAAATGTTTCATAATAGTTTCTTAGACCTTTCTCTAACACTCCATCGCCTTCTTAAGGAACCTATTAAGGAAATTTTGAGGCAAGAGGATGATTTCAATAAAAACTTTATTAATTCTCTCCCTCCTAAAGATGAAGCATTAATAAATAGTGTTATTCACTCTCCCAAAATTGACCCTACCCATGAGGACACCATTGTGCAAGAAGATTTTTGTAACACTTCTCTCAATGATCTCCCTATTTGGGATAAACCATTAGATGACAGTGTTGATTATTCTCTTAATTTCTCCCTCCCCTATGAGAGTATCCTGGTCAAAGAAGATGGTATTATGATAAAATAGGGTGATATGATTGACAATTCCCTTAATAACACCTCACCTTCTATTCATTTCAATTATTTTTCCTCTAAAGATGAAACAGTTCCCTCTCCCCAACTTGGCTCTACTCATGGGGATACCCTAGTTCAAGAAGAGATTGTTAATATTTCTTTCAAAGATACCCCTCCCAAGGATGAAGCTTTGAATAGTGATATTGATCCTTCTCCTAGAGAGTATATCTCCTATGTATATCCTTTGGTGATAGAGGATGGTATGATATTTTCTATTAACACTATACCTTCTTTGAATACTCTCCCTTCTAGGGATGCAACATTAATGACTAGTGATAATCCCTCTCCCAATGTTCATCCTATTCATGATAAAAATTTTGTGCGAGAAGAGACTATCAACACTTCTTTCAATAATTCTTATCATGTGAATGATGTTGATCCTTCTCCTAAAATGTATACCCCTTGTAAGGATACTTTGGAACAAGAGACTGTTCTTAGATTATAAGGGTTCACTATCACTAACAATCCCCTCTATAAGGATATCCCAGGTCCCTTTCATTCAATCCAAAGAAAGTCCTATTCACGAAGAAATGTTTAAGGTCGATAATCCTCTTTACGAGCCACTTGATGATTTCAACTCTACTAGACCTTCCTCACATGTTCCCAAACCATCTTTGATCAATATGATACATGTGAATGGTTATGAAACACCTAATAAACCCCTCTTCACAGTTCAAGCTGCTAGTCCTTCTTCTCAACCTCTTAACAAGCCTCTCATTGTGGTTCAAGGTGGTTATAGTAATGATGCCTTTTGCACACCTAACAAACTAGTTATTACTGTGCAAGGAGGATATCCCACTAAGAGTCCTTATGAGTATGCTAAACAAATCACCCAAGAGAGTTACAATTTGGTTGATCATACATTTAATACATAGAAAAATAGGCAACCTAATCCTCCTCTGGTTATTTCTTCTTCACTTCCTACTTCTCAACCTATTCTTCCACAAGCACCTCGTATATCACAAATTCTTGGTAAGGAGTATGATCTTATTGAACAACTTAAAGCTACTCCTGCCAAGATATATCTTTGGGATTTAATTCAAACTTCATTAACACATCATGGAATGCTACAAGATGCTTTAAAGAACTTAGATGTCCCACCTACAGTGACATCTAATAATATGGCTTCTTTGATTGATCCTATGAAAGAATTTAAAGCTCAAATTGTGTCCACACAAGATGAGTTACCCTCCCATGAGATCCAACATCAATATGATCCTCTTATGATTTTTGTTCTTATCAATGGTAATTATATAAGAAGAACCTTAGTTGACAATGGCTCTGGCTTTAATATTTGTAGCATTAGTCTATTACATAAGATCAAGGTCGATACATCTCTAATTAAACCACATTCTCTTACTATTCGTGGCTTTGATAATGTTGTTAGATCTTCTTTAGGTAATATAACCTTGCCTATTAAGGCGGGACCTATTATTTTACCTACACCTATTCATGTTATGCATTATGATCTTAATTATAATATTTTATTAGGACGACGTTGGCTTCATTTTATGCCAGTTGTCCCTTGTACTTTGCATAGGCAACTTAAGTTCATCTACAACAATAAGATGTATACTTTATTTTGTGATACAAATTTACAAGCTCCATTTAAAACCTCATATTCTTGTTAAGATACTAATTATTTTGAAAATAATCCTACATTTTCAAGTATGCCTATTTCCTTGAGTACTCCTGATTCTTCTTCCACTCACACTGAATCACCATCTCCTCCTCAAGATACTTTTTAACCAGAACAAGTGCTCTTGTAGGATGATTGGGGGTCCTTATATTTTACACCTACCTTTGTAGGAGAATATAAAGTCACTCCAAAAGACCCTAAGACTAAAAAGGAAGATAATATGGTGGAAACTAAAAAGCAACCCACTTTGTCTAAAGAACTTAGTAGCAATTTTGTGGCTGCTTCTAATTTAAATAATTCTTTGAAATCTTCTTCTTATTCATCTAACTATGGCACTAAGACCTATGATCTCCACCATCTCTTTCTAATGTGGCATCCCTTTATGGTCTTGGTTTTCACATTCTAGCTAAGAGTGGATATAATGGAAATGGCTGTGGCGCACATGAACAAGGGATTAAGGTTCCTTTAGAAAATAACATACGTGAAGCTTCATTTGGACTTGGATATAATCCTTCAAATCTCACCAAAGCATCTAAAAGACCATCTCTCAATGTGAATGTTATATTTAGTAGTGATGATGACTTCACCTGAATTAGATCATCCTCTACATCTCTCAACACTCATCCCACTCATAAGGAAATTATGGTGATTGATAAGTCTCTTTATGAATCTCCTTAAGAAATTTCCAATCCCACTTATGAGGCTTTATCTTCTATTCATTCTAATATCCTCTCCTCTAGAAATAAGACCCTAATGAGTTATACTCATCCCTCTCCTAAGGTTTCTTGTGTGCAAGACGAGCATGACTTAGTGGCCTATTCCTCTCCTAAAAAAAACTCTCTTGATCAAGAATTTTCAATATTTATCATCTTATACATGTTTTAAATCTCACAGATGGTAAAGCATTTAACATGTCATATTCAAATTCTGATAGTTTTGATACAAATTGTTAAGTACAGACGCCAAGCTAAGATGAGAGGGGGGGGGGGGTGGGGGTGAATCATACAAACTTAATCTTCAATATATTCAACAGATTCAACCTCGGTAGCTTAAACAGATATATGTAATCAAAACTATAAAACATGCAACCTTAAGAACACATAAACATAACAACACTCATAACACTAGATTTAACATGAAACCCAAATAGGTAAAAACCACTGTGGGATTTCAGACCCACTAAGAAATATACTCTTCTAGAGTATGCTCGGTTAAAAGAAAATCCTGTTAAAGATTACAAACACATTGCTAGATGTGACCCGGTTAAGGGATTTCCCTCAGATCTGTTAAAATCTTCACCTTGTTAGAGGTGACCTTGTTAAAGGGTTTCAAACACTCAATCAGAATGTCACCTTGCTAGAGGATTTACAAATAAGACTGTTAAGTCAACTCGGTTAAGAGATTTTCTGTCACTTACAAATAAACAGCAGTAATGAGTATGTCTGCAACTTTGCATCTAAAATGCTAAAGTAGATTCTTATTTACTCAATACAATCTAGTCATAGGACTTATCTTGTCCACCTGCTGGGCTCCTTACTATGTTATTCAAATAGGTCTTCAAGCTTCTGTGCTCGGTAATCACTATGTAGCATCCCTGTGCTTACACTTGCCCGCATACATTGTTTATCAATAGTTCCTTATTTATAAATAATTTGCTAACTACTTAATCTCTTTGATCATATTTCCCATGATCAATCATAGCCATTAGATCTTCAATCTTGGCTAGGTTCAATGTATCCTTCGATCAGAAAACATTTTACCTCGCCTTGGAACTTGTATATATTTCTTGGAACTTGTGCTAGAGTATTGCGGTTTAATCTAAGCTGTAGATCTTCCTGTCGATCTTCCATTGCCATAGATCCTTAACAAACTTCATACACATTGTATCAATCATTTAATCATATCCAGCTCATCAACTTCCATCATTAAATAACACATGTATACATCCAATGCATTTTGTTATTACTTGATTGCAACTTGGTAAATACTAAACTTCACTCGGTAAACATTCTGCCTTCATTAACCGATAGTGATAACCTTAGGGTTTAGCGACTAGGTTCCTTGCTCGGTAACATAGTATAGTATTAACCTTACAAACAATAGCATATGTAGGATATCAAAACAATCTAAACAACATGATCTCATCATTGTCTAACTTGGTAATAGTTGCCCATTGAATAACTTATTCCTCCCCTTATTCATCACAGTCTTTTTGTGTCTTTTACCGACATCTTAATTCTCTTCAAAACATACTTCTTAGGATATGGCAACATCATACTAAATCAGAAAATCAATTTCTTGACATCAATGACAAAATAATATTGTGAAGACAGTAAACATCCTTAATCAGTTATATCCATAATTATCAACAACCTTCTCAATATCCTAATTGAAATGCCAACAATCTCTTATTGTCTGTTATAATGCCAACAATCTCCCCCTTTGGCATTGATGGAAAAACCAATTGATTTGACCTAAAAGATTCGAATTCAGATTGCTGTGATTGTGATTGCTCAGATTACTGAAATGCTCTCCCCTTGTCATTAGTCTTCTCCCCCTTTGACAACAATGCCAAAAGAAAACTAATACATAATTTCTTCCTGTGGGAAGTAATTCCTTTGTTGTTCGTTATCAACTCAGTCTCGGTTAGAACATTTTATCTTCAATTCCTGTTTCCTATTTTTGTTTCCTGCACACCTTTAGAAAACATCCTAAAGTGTGTAAATCAGCATCAAATCCTAAAAGATATTCTTTAGAGTCATTGAATTGATTCTTTCACCGAACTCAGTCAGTGAGTAGAAGATAGGGGTAGGACCCCTAACTTACTTCTGAGATACTCAAAAGTGTCCCTTGGCAGTGGCTTGGTGAAGATATCTGCTATTTGTTCCTTTGAACTAACATACTCCAACACCACTTTCTTCTCTTGAGCTTCTTCTCTAAGATAATGATATTTGATAGAGATGTGCTTTGTCTTACAGTGCATAACAAGATTCTTTGAAATGTTAATGACACTAGTATTATCACATAATATAGTTACTGGCTTAGTAACTTTCTCATTTATGCCTTCCAACAGTTGTTTGATCCATGCTATATTGGTACAATTTAATGCTACAACAACATATTCAGCTTCTACTGTAGACTATGAAATACATCCTTGTCTTTTGCTAAGCCAACTCACTAGTCTTTCTCCTAAAAAGAAAGCTCCACCACTTGTGCTTTTCCTGTCATCTATGTTGCCTGCCCAATCAGCATCAGTATAAACTTTTAAATAAAAGTCATTTCCTTTCTGATATACTAAGACATAATCCTTAGTACCTTTCAAGTATATGAAAAATTCTCTTGATTGTTGTCATGTGTGTTTCCTTGGGATCTGCAGAAAATCTTGCAACTATACCTACTGCATGTGCTATGTCTGGCCTACTGTGAACAACATATTGCAACTTTCCAATCATATATTGGTAAAGTGTCTCATCAATAGATGTGGATTCATCATTCTTTGATATTTTACAGTTGGTAGTCATAGGAGTACTTACTGGTTTTGAATCCTCCATTCCAAATTTCCTCAAGATTTCCTTTATGTACTTGGATTGAGTAATGAAAATCTCATCTTTCATTTGTAGTATCTGTAGACCTATAAAATACTTTATCTCACCGATTAATGACATCTCAAATTCTTTGCTCATTTCATTTCCAAAGTTCTTGCATAAAGAGTCATTTCCACAAAAGATAATATCATCAACAAATATGGCTGAGATCAGTATTCCATTTTCATTATTCTTCATGTACATATTGTTGTTTTCACTTGTCCTTATAAAACCAATCTTGATTAAATAAGAGTGAAATCTTTCATACCATGCTCTAGGTGCTTGTTTCAAACCATATAAAGCTTTGTTCAATTTACATACCTGATCTTTATTCTCTCCTTCAACAAATCCTTCAGGTTGTTCAATAAAAACGTCTTCTTCTAATATACCATTCAAAAATGCATATTTGACATCCATTTGATAAATTTTGAAATTTTTGTAAGCAATATATGCCAACAATGTTCTTAATCCTTCAAGTCTTGCCACAGGTGCAAAAGTCTCACCATAATCAATTCCCTCTTCTTGAGCATAACCTTTGCAAACTAGTCTTGCTTTATTTTGAATGACCTCACCTTTTTCATTCAGCTTGTTTCTGAAAATCCACTTTGTACCGATTACATTTTTGTCCTTCGGTCTTGGGACCAGTGTCTATGTGTCATTCTTCTTGATTTGATCAATCTCTTCTGTCATAGCATTTATCCAATCTTCACTATTAAATGCCTCTTTCACTATCTTTGGTTCAAATTCAAATATCAGACATGTGTTCTGTCTCAGTTTGTTTCTTGTCATCACTGGATCATCCTTATCTCCTATAATCTGACTTGACGCACGATTCCTTCTGACATACTTGACTAGTACAGGCTTGGTAGGCTCTATATGATCTTCTTCATCACACGGTAACTGGGCATTCTCTTCATTTCCTTCAGCAGTTTTCTCAGTAGGACTTCTCGGTTGAACATATACAAATCCTTCATAATCTTCTGGTTCTTTGGGGTTTCCTTCATCATTTCTTTCTACAAATTCATCAATTTTCACATTTTCACTTTCTACTATTTTGTTAGAGGATTTGATTAGACATTTAAATGCTTTGCTTCTAGAAGAATAACCAAGAAATGTTCCTTCTTCACTTTTTTGATCAAACTTACCATTTCTGTCATCTTTGTGAACATAGCATCTACTTCCAAAGATTTTTAAATAACTTGCATTAGGTTTCTTGTCATACCAGATTTCATATGGTTTCTTCAAGGTTCCTTTCTTCAGTTGTACTCAGTTCAGGGTGTAAACTACAGTGCTGATTGCTTCTCTCCAAAATGTTTGAGGTACCTTATTTCTATCATCAAGGTTCTTGCACAATCCACAATTGATCTATTTCTTCTCTCGGCTATCCAATTTTGCTAGGGTGTTCTCGGTGCAGATACTTGCCTCTTTATACCATGATCATTGCAGTATAAGTTAAATTCATCAAAAGTGAACTCACCTCCTCTATTAGATCTAAGACATTTCAGTTATCTTCCTATTTCATTTTTAATTCTTGCCTTGTACCATTTAAACATTTGAAAAGCTTCTATTTTTTCTTTTAAAAACATTACTGACATCATCCTTGAGTAATAATCCACAAATAATATGAAATACTTATCACCATAATAACTCTGAACTTTCATAGGACCACAAAGACAGTGTGCACAAGATCTAAAATTCCCTTAGAAGTGTAGGACTTACTTGTAAATCTTGATCTTGTCATCTTGCCCATCTGGCATCCTCGGCATATAGCATTCTCAGGTTTCTCAAGACTCGGTAGACCTCTTACTCGATGCTTCTTGCTTATTTTGATCAGATTATCAAAATTTACATGACAAAATCTTTTATGCCATAACCAGGTATCATCTATCTTTGCATATAGACACTTATTCCCAGTTGAGTCAAGGTGAAATGTGTTACCTTTTGTTTGTGTCTCGGTAGCTACTAACTTTCCATGCTTGTCATGAACTTTGATAATTCCTTTTTGAAACTCTATTCGGTATCCTGTATTGTTTAGCTGTGCTACAATCAACAAATTGTATTTCAAACCTTCAACCTAATAAACATCATTACATTTAGCATTGTCAAGAAGTGTTATAGATCCTTTACCTCTCACTGGACATGGTGCATCATTACCAAATCTTACATAACCTCCATCATAATCTTCTAACATAATAAACTTGTGTTTATCACCTGTCATGTGATGTGAGCATCCACTATCTATGATCCAAGAATCATTAGTATTTATGTGAGATATTAAATCTTTTTCTTTGTACCTTTCTTCATTTGATCCATCTTTGATAGCCACATAAACAACTTCCTCTGTATCAGTTTCATCTGATTTATCATCATTAGATTCCTCATCAGCTATTAGACATGTCTTTTTATCTCTTCTTCTGAAGTCTCAGTGTCCTCTGTAATGATTATCTTTCTGTCTGTCATCTCGATAATCTCTCTTTTCACTGGATTCTTTGTCAGGGCAATTAGAAGCCATATGTCCTATTCTATCACAGTTAAGACATTTCAAAGGAAACTATCCTTTGTACTTACCTTTTCCTCTCGGTAGCCTTCTAGCTAATAGTGCTTCAAACTCTTCTTGCTTTGTGATTTCTCCATAAAGTTTGTGTACCTCCTCCATGTTTTTGCGAAATCTTTCACTTGCTCCATTGTGATTCCCTTCAGAGTACTTATACTTTCTATCATTGTAATCATCAGATTCATCAAGATGAAAATAACTAAATGCAGACTCAATTTTATTTACTAAAGACCCACTATTATCAAAGTTACTTAACTCAAATGCATGTATCTTACCAATAGTAGCATCCAAAGAAACTGGCATAGTGGGTACAGACCTCAATTCATTGATTGCAAAGACTTAGATTGCATAAGCTGGTAGAAGGGTTCTTAATAACTTACTTGTGACATCCTTCTCTTCAATGGTTCCTCCCGCTCCTTTGATTTGATTGACAATCTCCTTTAACCTTGTACTGTACTGGGTTATGTTTTCACCTTCATTCATTCTCATAGATTCAAGTTGTCCTCGTAGATTGTCCACTTTTTCTCTTTGAACATGTTCATCACCACCATACACAGATATGAGCTTGTCCCACATTGCCTTGGCATCATTGCAGCCTTCTAGATCATTAAACTCTGAGTCGATCAATGCAGATGTTATTTCAATCATTTCTTGAATATGTTGTTGCTTTGCCTTTATCTCTTCCATTGTCAATGGATAGGTGCTAGGTGTAATGAAATAATTCTCCAGATAATATACAACATATTCTCCAACTCCTGATAGGTGCAGCTTGACTTGTTTAGCTTCGGTGCATCCCTCTTATATATCTTTGGATCTTTTCCTCAAGTACCTTTAAACTTTTTCTTCTGGAGTCCAAAGCTCTGATACCAATTGATAGTTCTGATACACATTGTTAAGTACAGATGCCAAGCTAACAAGATGAGAGGGGGGGGGGGGTGAATCATACAAACTTAATCTTCAATATATTCAACAGATTCAACCTCGGTAGCTTAAACAGATATATGTAATCAAAACTGTAGAACATGCAACCTTAAGAACGCATAATCATAACAACACTCATAACACTAGATTTAATGTGGAAACCCAAATAGGGAAAAACCACTGTTGGATTTCGGACCCACTAAGAAATATACTCTTCTAGAGTATACTCGGTTAAAAGCAAATCCTGTTAAAGATTACAAACACATTGCTAGATGTGACCCGGTTAAGGGATTTCCCTCAGATCTGTTAGGATCTTCACCTTGTTAGAGGTGACCTTGTTAAAGGGTTTCAAACACTCAATCAGAATGTCACCTTGTTAGAGGATTTACAAATAAGACTGTTAAGTCCACTTGGTTAAGAGATTTTCTGTCACTTACAAATAAACAACAGTAATGAGTATGTTTGCAACTTTGCATCTAAAATGCTAAAGAAAATTCTTATTTGCTCAATACAATCTAGTCATAGGACTTATCTTGTCCCTCTGCTGGGCTCCTTACTCTGTTATTCAAACAGGTCTTCAAGCTCTCGTGCTCTGTAATCACTATGTAGCATCCCTATGCTTACACTTGCCTGCATACATTGTTTATCAATAGTTCCTTATTTATAAACAATTTGCTAACCACTTAATCTCTTTGATCACATTTCCCATGATCAATCATAGCCATCAGATCTTCAATCTTGACCAGGTTCAATGTATCCTTCGATCAGAAAATGTTTTACCTCGCCTTGGAACTTGTATATATTTCTTGGAACTTGTGCTAGAGTATTGCGGTTTAATCTAAGCTGTAGATCTTCCTGCCGATCTTCCATTGCCATATATTCTTAACAAACTTCATACACATTGTATCAATCATTTAATCATATCTAGCTCATCAGCTTCCATCATTAAATAACGCATGTATACATCCAATGCATTCTGTTATTACTTGGTTGCAACTCGATAAATACTAAACTTCACTCGGTAGACATTCTGCCTTCATTAACCGATAGCGATAACCTTAGGGTTTACCAACTAGGTTCCTTAGGGTTTACCGACTAGGTTCCTTGCTCGGTAACATAGTATAGTATTAACCTTACAAACAATAGCATATGTAGGATATCAAAACAATATAAACAACATGATCTCATCATTGTCTAACTCGGTAATAGTTGCCCATTGAATAACTTATTCCTCCCCTTATTCATCACATTCTTTCTGTGTCTTTTACCGACATCTTAATTCTCTTCAAAACATACTTCTTAAGATATGGCAACATCCTACTAAATCAGAAAATCAATTTCTTGACATCAATGACAAAATAATATTGTGAAGATAGTAAACATCCTTAATCAGTTATATCCATAATTATCAACAACCTTCTCAATATCCTAATTGAAATGCCAACAATCTCTTATTGTCTATTATAATGCCGACAAATTCTTCGTCCAATCTATCATACAATTAAATAACATTAGTGGCTATTATTTTTCTCTTTATCATGTGACATTAGTATCTTACCTATTGGGGGCTTATTGTCATTCATGATAGTACAATTTCACATGCAATCATACTTTGGAAGAAACACAATAGCCTATTTGTGTCCCGCCTTTTGTCTCTATGTATGGGGGTAGGAATGATTTCAAACATATCTCCTTCTTAAGAATAAAATTTCTCTTTTGTGAAGTAGTGTCTTCTATAGGGATTTCTTATTCATTGTGGCTGAGTATCTCCTTCCTCTTATCGAAAAAAGTATCCTTGACGAGGATCTTCAGTGCGTATTCTTAATTGGGACCCATTCCTTAGTATTGGAAGTCTATAATCATTCATTAAATTCATTTCTTCATTGCATAGTATCTTTTATAATGACTCTTTTATATGTTGGGTGTGCTTATACCTAATGAAGATCTCTTTCCTTCTTTTAGAAGAGTGTTTCTTTTATAAATGACCCTTCTTTGATGTCCCTGCCTCTATGCTTAGGGGGTAAGAATGATATTTCTATCTTCTATTCTTTTCTCGAATGATTCACCTTTCCTTTGTTGAGTTGCATTTTTCAATTGATGTCATCTCTTGCATAGAATATGTGTATTCCTTATTTAGGACCTATTCTTTATCTGAAATGATACATCTTCCATGAATGATCTATCCTTAGTGAAAGTGTGAATCCTTCACTAAGAATCCTCTTTTCCTCAATATTGGAGAAGGTGTGTATTCTTATTTTCCTTCTCTTTAAAGATGATATCTTTATCAAATAACCCCTCTATTCTCAAAGGTAGATGTCTTTGAATAATGATCTCTTCCTCCTACTCCATTTTAGGAGGTAATTTTTTTTCAAACCCTAATTCTACATTTTTCCACTTAATATTTCATCTAGTGTTAGAGAGACCCAATCCTCACACTCTTGGTTGTGTTGGAATTGTGGTTTACTTCTCTTTTTTACCAAATTATTTTCTATTGGTTTTGATCTTGTATCAAACCTTGTTGTGATAATTTGTCAACTATTTTACTTCACAATTCGACGTGGTAAAACTGATACCCTATTTCAACTCACTAATTAGCAAGCCGAAATAGTGCAGGCATATAACTACCCTCGAATTTAATCATTTCCTTAGTAAGCATTTAGGTGATTTTGTGATTTTACCTAACAATGTGGTTTTGTAGGATGTGGTTCCTAACATTGTACTGCAGATACCACTGGGGGCTTCGTTCGACACCTTATGGATATATCCTTTTTCATGAATGTTTACTTTTCTGTACTTTATCTTGCATATGCACGTAGTGTCATATGACTGCTAAAGTGGAGGCATACACTTTGCTCAATGATTCTCTCTCTTGCATAACTTGATACTTAAAGTTACTTGGCGAACTTTGTCTTTTTCTTTGTAAGTTTTTGGTATTTTTCTTTTTCATGACTCATAGTAAGAGAATGTTACTAGTTTGTACTCATGGTTCTCTCTTTCTCTCTCTCATGATCTTCCCTTTCACCTTGTCATTCAAGTTGTAAGATCCTAAAGTCCTTTGGGGGCTTGGTGTATCTTGCCTCCTTGACAACTTGGTGAAAGTTTTTCAATGTGAACCCTTTGTACTTTACCGAGAGTATGATTGACTTCATGCTCCCTCTAAAGTGGGGGCTAAATGTAGCATCCTAAAATTGCACCCTTCATAATTTTGACTGCATTTGGGTCTTTGCCTTAGTGTTTGTGCCCCTTGGCTTGATTGAAGACCTGATTATGCTCATACACATCACAAATGTCATAATACTCAAAATGAACCTCATTATGCACTTTAATCCTACCCCAAAATAGGGCAGGACCATGGCACCATGCCATGGTCCACCCTAATTTGGGGCCCCTCAAAGCCCAATGCAACACTTTGAATTTGAGCAAGATTCCCCTCTCCGTGTTAGCTCATGTCAGAAAATTAATCAATTTTCTCAACGGGAAAGTATATAAAGAGGATTCCCCCTCTCATTTGAACATCCACACACATGAAATTCAATTTTGAGTTCAACCATTCGAGCATTCAAGAGCAATTGAGAATTTTTCAGTCTTCCTTCAAGCCTTGGAGTGGCAATAAAGTCAAGATTCAAGCATTGAAGTGGAGATCTACATCCTATTTCATGAAAACCTAATTACAGGCGGAGGCAACCAAAACTTCACAAGGAGGTATTGTCATTCTTTTTTCAGTCATAATTTAGCATCTCCCTCAAAAGGAGAATCTTTCATTACAGTCATTTCAATTATCTTTATTTCGATTTCATGGTTAATTCCAAAATAAGGGTTTGACCTAAGGCAAGCCCCTATTCCAAACCTATTTCCCCTTCTTTCTGTGTGCAGGAAACAAGCATAGAGTTGTACTCTTCAGAATAAACTTTGTTCATAGAGACGAATCAACCCTTTTTGGCGAGTGAAAAGTTTGGGGGACTGATGTGATGCACCATGGTCCCAGATTTTTAGGAGATTTTTTTAGGGTTGGATCCAACTCAACATATACTGCTCAAATCTAGGTGCATGTGAAAATCCCACATAGGTAGCTCACTATTTTCTCAGTTTTACCTTCATTTTTCAGCATTTTACCTTTAACATTTTAACTTACAAAAGAGAGGAAAACCCCCACAAAAAATAAGCAATCCATTTATTATTCAATCCTTATCTAATTTGTGATTGAATCTAGTGGATCCCCTTCCCTCTTTTGAATGTAAAGGTTTTAAGTGAAATTGATTTAGTGATCTCTCCCTTCTATGTTGCAAATTACTAGATAAATTTTTTTCCCCTTTACACCTCCTTCACCTTGTTAAAAGTCTTATGAGTATTTTTAGACCATCCAAAAGCTCTCATTTTATGAAACCAATTAGAGGCATAATTGATTGAGAGGAACCCTTCACAAACATCCTATAATAACAACATAATCAAATAATTCCTTTTAGCTAAGTTAGATTGGTAGGTGGAGGCCAACCAAGGACCACTTGAATCTTCTGTTGATTTATCTGAACACCCTTGGATCTCATGATATGAACCAAGTGCAAAATTTTATAAAATCCAAAATCAGATTTGGACAAATTACCATCAAAGGATTGCCACTACAAAATACCCAAAACTATGTCTAGGTGTTCCAAGTGTTACATCCAATTCTTGATGTAGATCAATATGTTATTAAAGAAAATTAGAACAAATTTTTTAAGTTGATTACTATATACCTAAGTCATGCAAGATTAGAATGCAATTTTAGCATTAATGAGACTGAAAATTATGACCAAAAACTCAAAATGTCCATAATGGCATTGAAAGGCTATCTTCTCAACATATTTGTCCCTAATGTGGATTTTATAGTATCTCGAGCTAAGATCAATCTTGGAGAAGTACATTCCTCCATGTAATTCATCTATGAGCTCATCTATCCTTAGAGTAGGATATTTGTTCTTAATGGTCTTCTTCTTGAATACTGTATAGTCAATACATGTCCTCATATTTCCATACTTCTTCATAAGAACTACTAGAGATGCAAAGGAGTTGAAGCCAATTATTATGAATCCCAGGTCAAGAAGCTAGGCCTTATGATTCCCATGTCAATAAGTTATTTTGTGGATCCAACAACTATTGTGACATTGAAGCCTTCAAAGTCTTTTGCCTTCAATTCTCCCTTTATCACCAACCCTTTATTAATAAATTTGTAGGTGGCTTGCCCGTGGATGAGAATGGTCATCATTTGTCTCACTAGCACTCCATGAACCTTGAAGGGAAGATATTTTTGGGATCCAAAGAGAGTGAAAAGTGTACTTTCTCTTGTGGCTACATGATGTTCTTAAATGACATGATCAAGAAAATGTTCAAATAAATCTAGTTCATCCTCTTACTTTGAATCATCCACTTCAATGTAATGTATTTGTTCCATACCAAAGCATCTATGTCTAGGAACCCACAAATCTCTACAAGAGAAACATAAATTTTTCTTCATGAGTTCATTCTTTGTCTCACCCATCTTGCTCAATTTTGGGGTAATTATTTTGGCTAAGGGATACTATTATAAGGAGGCTTTTGTTGTGGCATTGGTGACACACTCTTGGAGTAGGGTTTTATTTTGGTCACCAAGAACTCTAAACTCACAACTCTTTTGATTGATTTTTATAGAGAATTTGGATCAAACACTCTTAACAAACCACTGAGTGATTTAGAGAGGCCTTCTATAAAAAGAACTACAAGTCTCCTTTTTGTCACTACAAATATACATACTATTGTAAACTTATTAATACTTCAAGAAGAGGGAATTCATTTTCAAAGACAATGTCAAGAATTATTATACCCATTGCAATCAATGCAAATTATCATGCAAGGTGTTGGTTACTACATTGATAACTCCATCCAAAGAATTGCAAAGTACATTCCAAGAAGGAAGACAAAGATATAATTCAAGACAAAAAAAATAAAATCCACTAGATATATAAGCTATATACATTGTCATAAGGTTTGAAAACTACAAAGGTCCAAATGGGACTAAGAAAGCCCAACTAGGATATTGATAATACTAACATCACATGAAGGAACTAAAGACAAATTCACTTATCCATGAGATGGGTAATTACCATATGTAAACCCAAAGGAATTACACTAAACAATGTCAAATTACTCCCATCAATCTTCTAATGATCATTAGTGTAATGGTCTAATTTGGAACTAGGGTTTCACCAAGTAGGATAAGATCACTAATTAGCCAAATTAAACAATACATTAAAAGGAGGATGAATCCTCAATAGATCCAACCTCAATTCTATTAAGAAGAGGGTTGAATGTTGATTGAGGTCCTATTTCCCCTTTTGTTTGAGTTGAATTGTGTTTGAATTAGGTTTTGAATTGAAAGTAGTAAATCTATAACAACAATGATAAATTGAAACATTTGTAATTATGAAAATAGAGTGTTGCAGAAGTCAAACAGAGCTGCAAGCTAAGATCTGAGCAAGAGAAGAGGGTCAGAGCCCGTACCCAAAAGTTCAGGAAAAATTGTCGAGACCGAGGCACTAGGCGCCTTGGTCCTGGTCGGAACAGGATGAAGTGCCCTGGTCCTCTGTGAGTGCCCTGGTCTCTTTGCAACGCCCTAGTCCCGGGGTGTTTTAAGAAGTTTTGCAAAAGGCAATTCACTTTGTCTTGGTCTTCTTTTTCCTTTCCCACCTACACGGCTCTCGAATCTGCCACCTACACACCAAAAGAAGGGAAATTGTGTTGTGGATAGGGGTTTGCCTTAGATCAAACCCTAGGTTTGGAGTTAACCTTGATTGAAATATAAATTAAACTTGAAATGGAATATCTTTCCTTTTGAGGGAAAGGGATTGAAATGCTTGAATGTAGATGATTATACCTCCAATAGTTGATGCAATGCTCTTAGGATAATTCCTTCATATGTTGATGCAATAACATGATAAATCACACAAAATCCATCATGAAATCATAATTGAAACATAAGTTGAAGATGCCTTGATGTAGTTTGCTGCTCCTTGAATCTGATTTTATCTTGAATTGATGATAATGCTTGCATAAAGTGTAATTGTTATATGTATGTGTAAAATAAATTGAGACAGATCCCTTATATAGGGATTTCATAATTAAAATCACCATAAGGCTGACTTAGAATTGATATATTTCCATGTGAAGCTGGATTTAAACATTATAATACCACCAAAACATGATCCCAAAATTTAGGGAGAAAAACTCGGGACCAGAGCGAATCATCCTAGTTTGACCAACTTTTTTTTGAATTTTTAGGGATGCAAGGTATCATGATTATAAGGTGATTCCCATCTCGATGCAATAATTCAAGGTTTTCAGATATGCGAAATTGGGCCTTGAAGGTTGAAATAGGACCTTTTCCAAGACTTAATTAATTAATTGATTAAAGATAAAATAAAAAGGGGCACACTTAGGGTTAAGGGCCCAATTTTATAATGTGTGAAATGATAAGAGAGGACTCTAGATTTAATTAAATTAATAATTAAATGCTTAAAAAAATTTTTATAGTGCAAAATGTAACACACAAAGACATGCGCTAACCTAAGCATGAAATTGTACAATCCTAATTAAGGGTGTACAATTTACGATGCTATAGTTAGGTTTTATTCATGACTAATTTATTAAAATATATGCAATTCGTATTAAATACATGACAATCAAGCAATATTGGAACATAACATTTATCCGCCTTATCAAGAACATATATACTTTTCTTTGATAATTTATTTTATTAAAATCAAGAAAATCATTTTCTACAACATAATCTTATAATAACAACAATTATCCATTAAATAAGTTGTGTAGAATTTCATTCTAATTGTATTCTTAGAATCAAAAGGATATCCAAATGCAAATATTCATATACTCAAATAGAAGAATATCAACTGATATAACATACAAAATGGATGATGAAAAAAAAAACTAATCTCAATCTTTTACAAAATATCAAAAAGGTGAGTACACATATATTGAAAAATAATATTATAAATTTAATGTACTATTTTTAAAATATTATTCTATATAAATAAAATATCCTCTAATCTATCCCATAATTTGTACCATCTTAAAATTTTATTTAATATGTTGTTTTTTATTATAACCATTACATTTCATTAATGTGACAACGCTAGTTATGGTAAGAGACATTCCATTATCATTAAGACGTGGAAGTGAGAGCCCCTATATACATAAAAAACAAAGATAAAAAATATAAAAATATAAAAATAAAGAAAATATTCACTATATTTTGTTTTAAAACTATAAATATGGCTTTTGGAAACTTAAATTTAAGATTATTTATTTATTTATTTTTAAATGAAGTTGATTTTTTTAAAGATATATAATAGAAACATGTTCCACTTAACTATAAATACTAATTCTTTTCTCAAGAACTTTTGTTGGTCTCCCCCACCTCAAGGGGGTCTTGAAGATTAACATAGATGAGCCTTCTAGAGGAATTCAGAGCATGCTAGAAGTGGCAATGTTGGTAGGGATAACTCGAGAGTTGTTTATTTCTTCTTCTCTATATGTAAAGAACAACATCCTAATAATTTATGGAAGCTTGGGCCTTGCTTTATGCTTTAGAAAGAGGTTCTCCTTTGGGTTGGTGAATGATCATATGTGAATTTGATTCTCAGATTGTGACGAACCTATTGAATGGATATCATTTAGATAGAGTGAATTGGTAGTTGGTATTGGAAATTAGGGTTTCACCACCTTAATGGATAAAGCCACTAATTTCACTTAGACACCAAAACATTAAGGGAAGGGACTTGAACTCAATTTATCCAATCCTAAAAGGACCAAATTCATATCAAGTTTATCCTTCCCTTGTTAGAATTGAAATTGAATTGTAATTAGTGTTGATTTGCAATGATAGATCTAAGATAAACAATGATAAATAAATATAAAACGAGAGTGACATAATGCTTTAAATATCATGCAGATCTATAAACCTAGATCTGAGGAGGGAAAATAGATCAAAACATATGACAGGAAGTTTAGGTTGAATTGTCAAGACTGAGGGGAGCAAGTTGCCCTAGTTCTCTGAATGTCGGGGGGAAGACAGACTAGATGTTTTTTGGATCAAAATGATGCACACAATCTATTGTTGGAAGGTTGTAAAAAATCCTTGGGCCTAAGGGGAGTCAGTTGTCTTGGTCCTCCACTTTTCGTACCTTCAAAAGCTAAGTTTGATTGTCGTCATCTACACTACTTGATTCCTCACTTGCAACTCTTGAGACAAAGGCTTTCCTTTTGAGGGAAAGGCTAAATTTGATCTGAAAATGCTTGATTTTGATACCTTTATGAAGTTTGATTGAATCCTTATGCAAAGGTTTGTGATGCAATGTAGAATGTCTTCATTAAAGGTTTATCATGGATGCTTGAACATGAATGCTTGATCTTGACTTGACATTCTCCTTCAATGCTTGATGAATAATTGAATGCTTACTCACATAGACTTGAATTGATCTTGCTAGAGTGCAATTGATAGGTCACTTATGATTTCCTTTCTCATTTTTAGTTACCAAGTAAAGGGGGCAGGCTTCCTTTTATACCTAACTATACATCAAATGTTTAGATTTTCAGAGAAAGCCAACACAAAGCCAAATTTGCTGCTCACATCAAGTGACTATTGCGATGTCCTATTTTGGGTCTTGATTGGGAGGACTAGGGTGCCCAGGGAATCTTGGTCCTCTTAATCAGGACTCAGAATGGGACAAAGGATAGATTATGAGTTGAAAATGTAAATGTCAAGATGGTATGAGTAGCTTCAAGGCTAACATTGAGAATTGGAGGTCAAAAGGCCAAGGTGAGGGCCAAACAAGGATGAAATTGTATGAGAATACAATTTATGATGCTAAATTTTCCCCCCACTCTAGTAGGAGTATGAACCTATGTCCATACTCATGGTAAAGTACAAAGTCGCATTGAAAAACTTTCACCAAGATACCAAAGAGACAAGACACACCAAGCCCCCAGGGACTTAGGATCTTGTCAATCTAATATCGAGATAAAAGGAAAAACATGTGAAGTGGATAGAAAAACATGACTATACTCGATCTAGTAAGGCTTGTGCTTACTATGAGTCATGCAGGTTTGAAAAAATTGAAAAAGATTACAAAGAGAAAGGCTTAGTTTGCAAAATAATCTAAACATTGAATTGAATTGACTGCAAAATGGGTACTGCAACACATACCAAACATGTCATGGTGTGTGATCAAAGTGTGCAAACCAAGTCTTGTGGTGTTTGAACGAAGTGTAACATTGAGTGGAGTGTATGCCCCACATTAAAGCGATTGTACATGCCTTACTAGGAGCAATTTCTTTAAGTTAGCATACATGCATCCAAAAGACAAGCACATTTCCACAATGAGATGCCCTCAAGAAAGGAAAAATCAAAGGGAAATGGTCACAAAACATATAAGAAAAAGCAGATAAGGGATCCACTAACTAGGGTTAGTATGCAGTTTTTATAAATAATGTATATCAAGAATAATTGCATTTGAATTGACCTCATCCCCCAAAGGTAGTGGAACTATGAACACTATGGAAGAAGAGCATATAAGATGAACAAACAAATGTCTTTTTGAGTCAATATGGAAAAGATCAAAAAAGACAATGCTTTGCATCATCCCCAAGTAGGAAACACAAAGGCACATTTACGAACAATAACACATGTACAACATAACATTGATACAACATATAGAAGAATTGAGATATAAATATAGGAATGTCACAACAAATTTAACCTCTTTATTACCTTGCACCAATAGATTAACATAGGCCATCCAAAGATAACCTAACGTAACATAAATACATATCAAGCAACATATCACAGGGGAAGCACATTACATAAAAGAAAACACATATAAGAATCTGCGATACAAATGAAGCTAGTCAATCAAATTATCCATCTCCCAATCTTGCTTAACATCATTTAGGGATGGTGGACAAGATGCAAGAGGAGAAACAATGACCATGGTATATGGAGCTTCTACAAGTTCCAAACAAGGACCATGCTCTAATGATGTGTCACTTTGTTTGTCAGTAAGGATCTAGGATTAATGCTTTTGAAAAATGTGGAGATAGTTCATGATTAATCTCAACAAGCTCATGCATACCATCATAAACATTAGGATCAACATTTTTAGCATGATCAACATTATTATCATTATCCATATCATCATTTAAATTAATCATAATAGGATCTCTAACATGAAAAGAAGTTGAACCATCATTTTTCTTAAGCATCTTTAACTTTGGTGATTTGAGTTGAGCTTTCTCCCTAGGGTTAGGTGAAGGTTGGACAAATGAGACTGTCAACATTTGGCGTCTTTGGGGAGGAAATGATTTTGGAAGCAATTTCACAAGCCTTGGCGTGACGTCTTTGTTCACATTCTCTCACACAATGATTTTTTTTAGTTTCACTCAAGACTTGCGAAGGCTTAGGATCGATCAACATATGCTTACTTTCTTTCCTTGTAGGGGGAGGAATAGAAGGACCCTCACTAGGTTGATAGATAACAAATTATGGGAATTTTTATTTATAAGATATCGGAGGTGGGAGTGGAACATATATAGGAGGAATAAAAGGTGTAGGAAGAAGACCAGGTCAAGAATGAGAAGGAGGAATATCCATGGGTGAAAGGTTTACTTAAGGCCAATATCATATCATTTTTCCATTTTTGATAAGATAGAAAAAGAATATCATCTCGAGGCTTTAAAGATTCAGGTTGTTTAGGCCAAAAGTAATCAAGAGTAAAATTTCCACACTTCATTGTGGGTTGGTAAAGGCTATGATTGATTGTGATGATATTCCCATTATGAGGGAACTTCAAACACATGAATTTTAGAAGGAATAGCTTTCATGGAAGAGATCCAAGGATGTCCCAACTTCACATGAAATTGATCCAATGTAGGAATAATGGAAAAGGTAACATCTAAGCACTTAATACAAACCTCAACATGAAGAGTAATAGAACCAATAATAGGGGAAGAGAAACTATCATACACATTGATCATAACATCAATTTTATCATATGTAACTTGATGCAATTCTTGAGTAAAAATATGTTCTTAAATAAAACATTCACCATGCATATTGGATCAATGAGAACCCCTCATGAGTGTTTGTCTTTAATCTTTGTAGTAATGTATTATGGCCCATCAAGTGCAACAATAGTCTCACTAGGATCAAAGGTGATGCATAATTCAGGTTTAGATTTAGGTTTTTCAATGAGGTTCACAACATTATTGAACTCCACACCCAAGTCATTAGGAAATAATGAAAGTGGCTGAGACTCAACAACATTGGTAGAGTGGGAAGGCAAAGGATTGGTGAAGATTTGGATATTTTGATAGGAGGTGCTATGGATTTGTTCCCTTTATCATTCACACTAGCTATAGATATAACATTGTTATCAACAAGGTCCTGAATCTTATACCTCAACTTATAACACTTCTTAGTATCATGACTTTGTTGGAAATGGTATTGGCAAAAGGCGTTGTGGTCAAAGGAAGGTGCTAGAGGCTTAGAGGTATCTATAGGCTTGATGGGAGGAAGTTGCAACACATTATAATTAAGAAAACTCAACATTATACTATGCAAAGACTTAGAAATATGAGTTAATTCTTTCCTAAATTATTTGGGTAAAGGGGTCCACACTTGATGTTGTGATCGTCACTTGAGTGTCGATATTGTTGGAAGAGTTATCATTAATCTTGATGTGAACTTTATTGTGTTTGTTAAATTTTGCAAATGATTGTTGAACTCTCTCATTCTTATCATTCATAGCCATTGAAGGAGATGATTCAGATTGGGTCACTTGAAGTTGATAGTTATGAAGCATTGCACACAATTGCGTAAAATAAGTACATTTAGAAAATAGAAGCTCATCCCTAATATCCTTATACAAATTAGTCATGAAAAATATTTGAACATCATGATCATGCACGAGAATAAGCAATTTGTGAATGCAAATATTTATATCTACCAATAAAATCAGTCATTTTTTCTCTAACTCCTTTCTTACAATGAATCAAATCAGTCAAAGTAATTTTAGGACCAATGTTATTTTAAAATTGTTGAATGAAAGAATTAGCCAATTTTTTAAAAGAAGTGTGGAATAAGGAGGCAAAGAATAATACCACTACAAATTTTTATCTCTAAAGGTTCAGGTAAATAGATTTTCCATGAGTCTTTGATCATGAGAGAAATCACTACACAAGGTTTGGAATGTCTTGATGAGTCAAGGGGTTACTTTTTCCATTGTATAAATCTAATTGAGGGATTTCCACATTATTAGGAGCAACCACATGGACAATAGATCATCAGATAGTGGGTTTTCTACATCATAAGTGGGAATGCTGAACTTGGATTGGCTTAAAGAATCCAATTATTGTTGTAGGCATGAAACATTTTGAGCTAGATTATTGATAGTGGTTTTGGTGGATGGATTATATTTGGACATATTGGATTGTGACGAAGGATTAATGTTATTGTAGGTAGGTGGAGGTTGAGAATAAGGAGGGGGAACATTGTGATTTGTTGGTATATGAGATGTTTGGGAAACAAATGACAAACTCACTAAAGGTGGTATGTAAGAGTATGACTTAATAGGATTGCCCCCATGACTAACATGTGTAGGATTAACATTTTTTGTAGATGTAGTCATCATAGAAGATGTATATGCAGGCACACTAGGAAAGAATGTAGTCATAAGAATGAAATGCTTAATTTGAAGAGTAGGATGGGAATAGCCAAGAGCTTTGACACAACTTTTGATAGGAATAACATTGGTATCAACAATATGAGCAATGCCACATAAAAATTCCACACCTAATTTATCATTTTGCACCCTTCTCTTCAATCCTTCAATTAAGGAGATTGCCTCACTATTTGAGTATTCTTGGCCGATCCATTGTTGAAGATTGTCAAATTCCATGTCAAGCTTCCCCAATTGAGCACTAGTAACCCTAGCTGGTGAGCCATCATCTTCATCATGAGAAGTGTGGGGTGAATGGGGATATACGATATTAGGGATGTCATGTGTTGGATTAGAGGAATACCAACACTCACATGGAATAAGTTATTTAGATTGGGCTCTATATCCTTGGTATTTAAACTTTGGAAAACCTTAATTCTGCAACTTCTTCTCACTAGAATATTGGATGTAGGACTAAGGGTAACAAAACTCATGCACAAAGAAGGAAATAATGAATGCAAAGATTTGAAACCACAAATTTTTTGATAATGCAAGCTATATGTGTGATTAAATAATGCAACTTTTTTGTAAAATGTTGATTAACCAATGAATTAAGAAATGAAAATTTATGAATTTGAACACAAGATGCTTCTAAATTTGATATGTAATAAAAATTAAATTTGAGCATGTAGTTTAAAAATTGTGTAACCCATAAATCAATTTTAACACAATGCTAGGGTTTTGTCAATTTAACCTTTAAATTGATGTGATTTAAGTGCTAAAAGGTAAATTTAATTAAATTTCTAAAAATTAGATCTAAACATAAATAATTAGAAATTCACATGAGCTATGGGTTCACCAAAATGTTTTGGTGTTGGAAATTGGGGTTTCACCATATTAATGGATAAAGCCACTAATTTCACTTGGACACCAAAAAATTAAGTGAAGGGAAATGAACTTAACTGACCCAATCCTAAAAGGACTGAATTCATATCAAGTTAATCCTTCCCTTGTTAGAGTTAAAATTGAATTATAGTTAGGGTTGATTTGGAATGCTAGATCTAGGACAAACAATGAGAAATTTACATAAAACAATAGTGATAGAATGTTCCAGATATCATGCAGAGTTGTAACCCTAGATATAAGGAAGGAAAATAGATCAGAACATGTGACAAGAAGTGTAGGCTAAATTATGGGGACTGAGGGGAGAAGGTCACCCTATTCCTTCAAATATTGGGGGTAGATAGACTAGATATTTTTCATATTAGGATGATGCACATAATCTACTATCAGAAGGTCATTAGAAATTGGTGCAGTCACCAGTTAGGAGGAACCTCAAAGAGATCAATCCAGACTGGTCAACAAGAATAAACACAATGGAAACACAAGGATATGATGGAGGCAATGCAAAACTAAATTAATTATATCATAAAACTATTTACAATCAACCGATAACAACTAGGTTATAGAAATCAGCTCACTAGCCTGCTAAAACATGCTGGATTATAGAACAGGTCGCAACCAGGACCTCAAATATTCAGATCTATCTTCTATGTTCTATCTCTTAACCGATCTCTATTCTAATTCTCAATTATAATTATTTATATGATCCAAGGGGATCCGATCGGCCCAAAAAAGGATCAAATGTCAAAGAACAAGACCTAACATGTAAAAACAACAAGGTCGGCCTTTGCCAAAGAAATTCCTTTGAAAAATCCAAAGGATAAAGTGTAGATCAAAGGGAAGGTCAGACACACACCAAGGAACATCAGAATCAACACTGAGGGCTCCACAAGCTATGAAAGGGATTTGGTAGATTCTGGTAGATTATAAATGCAAATAGGTCTAGGCAAACGGTACTAGAAAACTATTTTGGAAACCGGTAGCGATAAATTGTCAAAAAATGATCCAAATGCTCTGCAATTTGGGAATAAGGTAAATGATCAAGTCCTCAAGCAATAATCCAACTCCTCGAGATCTAGTGAGCCAATTCCATAAAATGCTAAATGAAATGCTGAAACTGCAAAACAGAAAGGAAATATTTTTGGTTGATGTAAGATTGCCAAGAGCTGGGGATGCTCCTACATCAAACATCCGGGGTTGTCGAAAAAAAGTGAGTCTCTCACTTTGCTGGGGTTAGAGGAAAACCAAGGCGGTCTACCTCTACCTGAGAAATCTAAGATGAATCTACAACTGGTTTGTCCTTCCACTTTACAAGATACTCCTTATATTTACTGCTCTGGGTACTACGCCCAATCCTACCACTCAAAATGTCTTTAATCTGATCTGGTTCCTTCTGGGGCAACTATTTCTCCAAGTCTACAATACTGTCCTTAGTGAATTCTGGTTCATGATACTAATGTAGATCTATAATGTTGAATATAGGTGAAATACTCAAACTATCTTGTAACTCTACTTCATATGCATTTCCTGAACATAACTTTCTCTAAATCTTGCAAGGTCCAAACTTCCTCATCTGCAACTTGTTATAAGTTCCAACCGGGAATCTCTCTTTTCTCAGATACACCATCACTTCATCACCAACTTCAAATTCCTTATGTCTCCTCTTCTCATCCTCTTTCTCCTTATACTTGTTGTTCATGTCCTCCAAATGCTTCTTAACTTGAATATGTAAGTCCTTTATGTGATCTACAAATTCTTCTACTTCTGCATGCAATCTCACCACTTCCTTGAAAAATAGGTCTGCTATATGCAATGCATCTGATGTCTTGTTACAAGGTATGAAATGAGTCATCTTAGAGAATCTATCTACTACCACAAATATATAATCATTCCCTCTTCGTGTTTTAGGCAATCCAAGTATGAAATCCATGCTAATATCTTCCCAAGGTCTCTCTGATACTGTCAAAGGTTTATACAATCCCACATTCTAACTACTACCTTTTGCAACTTGACAAACTCTATAACTTTGCACATTTATCCTAACATCCTTATGAACATGGGGCCAAAAGTAATGCTCACTCACCACTGCTACTGGTTTATCAACACCAAAATGTCTAGCTAATCCTCCACTATGTTTCTCCTTTATCAAATTCTTCCACATAGAAATCTTAGGTGTTCACAACTGAACTCCCCTGAATAACATCCGATCTTGAATGAAGTAATTCAACCACTTGCTTCTATCTACCATAACTGGTTCTCTACATGCTATCCAAGGTTTTGCAAAATCCGGGTCATCATCATACAAGGTCTTCAACTCCTCAAATCCTAATACTATCACTCTCCTCTTTGTCAGCAAATTCCTTTGTCTACTCAATGCATCATCAACTTTGTTAGATTTACCACTTCTATGCTTCAACACAAAGGTGTAACTCTACAAAAATTCTACCCATCTCATATGTCTCCGATTCAACTTATTTTGATTGTTCAAATACTACAAAGCTTGATGATCTATATATAACACAAACTCCTTAGGCAGCATGTAATGTCTCCACTTCTTCAAGGCTTGAATTATGGCATAAAATTCTTGATCATACACTGAGTATCTCCTTTGAGCATCATTCAATTTCTCACTGAAATAAGCTACTGCTCTCCCTTCCCGACTCAATACGGCTCCAATTGTAGTTCCACTTGCATCATAATCCACTTGAAATACTTTGTTGAAATTCGATAAAGCTAACACAAGCTGGTCAGTTACTTTCTACTTCAATAGTTCAAAACTTTTGTTTGCTTCGGTGGTCCACTTGAACTCCTTCCTATCTCCCCTCATTGTCTTAGTCAAAGGGTTACAAACTGAACTGAAATTTTTGATGAACTTCCGGTAGAAACTAGCCAATCCATGAAATGATCTTACCTCTCCAATGCTTTCTGGTGTAGGCCATTCAACAATTGCTTTTACTTTCTCAGGGTCCATCTTCAAACCATCCTCAGATATCACAAATCCCAAATAGACTAACTCTTCCTTCATGAAAGTACACTTCTTAAGGTTTATCATCAACTTTTCTTCTCTCAACCTCTACAAAACCTGTCTTAAATACAACAAATGCTCCTCTTTTGTCTTAATGAAAATCAGAATGTCATCCAAATATACAATAACAAACTTACCCAATAATTTCTTCAATACCTCATTCATCAGCCTCATGAAAGTACTTAGTGCATTAGTTAACCCAAAAGGCATCACCAACCACTCATACAGTCCCTCATTTGTCTTGAATGTTGTCTTCCACTCATCTCCTTCTCTGATCCCGATTTGATGATATCCACTCTTCAAGTCCATATTTGTAAATTATTTGGTTCCACTCAAATAGTTCATTATGTCATCCATCCTAGGCAATGGAAACTGCTACTTAACTGTAATCTTGTTTATTGCTCTGGAATCGGTACACATCCTCCATTCTCCATTCTTCTTAGGTGCTAATACTGCTGGTACTGCACAAGGACTCAAAGTTTCTCTGATCAAACCTTTCTTCAACAACTCTTGCACTTGTCTATTCAACTCTTCATTCTCTACCGGTCTCATCCGGTGTGCAACTTTGTTAGGAAAACTAGCTTCGGGAATCGGGTCCATACAAAACTGAATGAATTATATCATGAAAACCATTTACAATTAACCGGTAATAACTGGGTTACAGAAACCGGCTCACTGGCCTGCTAAAACATGCTTAATTACAGAACAGGTCGCAACCGGGACCTCAAAGCTTCAGATCTATCTTCTATGTTCTATCTCTTCTGGTTGTTCTTCTTCATGCTCCAGATTCTCAGTCTTCTTAGGAACTAAGGAAAAACATACATTCTCATGTCTCATTCCATCCACCAAACAAATTCTAGCATTCGTACATACTTCACTCCTTGAAAGCTCCTCCAAGGGCAACAAGATTTTCTTCATCCCATCATGTATTGCTTTTCTATCAAACTACCAAGGTCTAACCAACAAAATTTGGCAAATATCCATAGGCATAATGTCACACAAGACTTCATCATGATAATTCCCAATGTTTCAATTTCACCAAACATTGCTCACTTACTAACAACTTATGTTCATCCCGAATCTATGCTATCTAATAAGGCTTAGGGTGTTTCAATCTTTCCAAATTCAACTTATTCACCATCTCTTTTAAAACAAGGTCATCTGAACTACCACTATCAATTACAACTTTACAACACTTACCAGATACCTTACATCTGGTCTTGAACAAATTTTCCTTGGCAAGGGCTCCTCATCTTCTTTGGTATGACACAAAGCTCTCCTCATCATCAACAGCTCTCTAACTTCTAGTTTGTTAGCTAATCCGGTGGGGTTTCCTTCCACCACTTTTTCTCTCCTAGTGTTCTATGTCTTCTTACACTCGAAAGCACGATGTCCTTCTCCTCCACACTTATAGAAAGTTCCTCTAAACACTCCTTTGTCTTGTCTTCTATTATCTTTTCCAAAATTCTCATTCCAATAGCCATCCAGTTCTCTCCTCTGGTAGAAATTTCTATCATCTTTCTAGTATGAATTACCTTCTTTGCTTACTTCCTTGTCCTTGTTCTGATCTGTACAGGTTCCTCTACCTCTGGTATATCCTCTTCCTCCTTGAAATCTTCCTCAGGAAAACCTTCCACCTCTACCTCTCTGTCTCTACTCATGTCTTTTGTTCATCTTCTCTTCTTCTTTCAAGGCATACTGATAAGCTTCTTCAACACTCTTGCAATTTGATCAAATCGAGTTCATCTTGTATAGATATCCACAATCCATTCAAATATCTTGCAACTTGTTCAACTTAATCATCAATATGTTTGGATCTGATATTTAACTTGTAAAATGCTTTGGTGTACTCCTTCACACTAGATTTCTTCTGCCTCAAATTCTGCAACTTCTGGAATAGATTCACCTGATAATCAAAGCATAAATTTTGATTTCAACTTAGCAACCATTCAATCCCATGTCTTGATCTTCTCTTTACCTCTTCTCTATCTATCAACCTGCAAATGCTCCCAACAAAGAGATGCATGACCTTTCAACTGGGTACAGACATATTTCACCTTTCTTTCTTCTACGGTGTTTTCAAAATCAAAATATTTCTCCATCTCTGAGATCCAATCCATCAATTCATTTGAATCCAACTTTCCATCATATTCCACTGGGATAAAATGAGGTTTAGTATTTGCCCTACTCAAAACCCTCAAAAACCTTTCTTCATCAGGATCAATCGTCAGTGGGTTTACTTGTTCTACCGGGGCTTCTTCTCCTTCATCTTCACTCACATCTTCAATATGTCAACCTCTTCTCTAGGCTATCTCAATGGCTTCCAACTGGGCTACAATTCCTCTCAACATTTCCATCACAGCAGGGTCTGCATTCCCACGCGCTCCACCATTCCTATTTCCTCTTCATGCCATCTTCATGCTAGTCCTTTGCAGTTGCAGGTCGGATCCACAGTCCACCACCCTACAACAAAATTCCTCAGGACAATGCAATCTCCAGAATGAAAGCTCGCTCTGATACCACTTGGAACAGTCACCAGTTAGGAGGGACCTCAAAGAGATCAATCTGGACTGGTCTGTAGGATTTGAGAAATACAAATCCACAGAACCCAAAAGAAACCTGCATGCAAGAAACCTGTCACAGAGAAAGAGAGAGAACGAATACAAGGGTTTTGGCTCTGACAAAGAGAAAAGATGTATTATCAGAGAAAAATAAATCAAGAATATGAATAATACAAGAGATCAATCCTTATAAAGGAGATCAACACCAAAAGGAAAACCTAACCCTAAGGTGTGAGCATTTAATAATTAAATATTAATTATTAAATGACTAATGTATGCATAAAGAGAAATCTTAAGAGGAGAGCAAAGTTAATTAATTACTTTACTCTAACACCCCCCCTTAAGATGAGCTACAATGCAGCTACAAACAATGCAGAAGAAAGCAAAGGAACTACAATGCAAAAGAGGGTCCCGGCAACAAGGCCTGATGAGGTACCCAAATACAAGAAAATCTCTATAAAGTGGAGTAAAGGAGAAAACCCAGTGGGAAAAAACTCCTCTCCAAAAAGAGATAAAGAATCATGCTGAAAAGAAAACATGAAGGAAGGAAGGCCTCACTGAGACCCCCCAAGGACAAATTCCTTCACCCCAAGCATTGAGCGCAACTGAAGATAGCGCGGAGATGCCAAAGGTTTAGTGAAGATGTCAGCAACCTGCTCCTCTGTAGGAATATACTCCAAGATGAGAGAACCATCCTGAATCAACTGTCTGATGAAGTGCATGTGGATTTCAATGTGCTTTGTCCGCTGATGCTCCACTGGGTTGCGTGAAATGTGAATGGCACTCTGGTTGTCACACCAAAGAATAGTGGGACAATCTGGAGGAAACCCAAACTCTGTCATCGATTGCCGAAGCCATAAAACCTCCTGACTGGCTAACACTGCTGCACGGTACTCAGCCTCAGTAGATGATAATGCAATAGCAGATTGCTTCTTGCAAGACCATGTGATAGGACCAGAACCAAGGCAAAAAACGAAGCCAGAAGTAGACTTCCGATCATTGACATCACCAGCCCAATCGGAGTCAGTGAAGCCAATGATGTGAGGGGATCCTGAAGAGTAATGAATGCCATAATGTGTGGTGCCCCGAATATATCTCAAAATACGTTTGGCTGCTTGCCAATGGCTCTCATGAGGATCATGGGAGAACCGAGAGACAAGGCCAACCGCAAAGGAAAGATCAGGACGAGAATGTGTCAGGTACAACAGACTGCCAACCAAATGCCTGTATAAAGTGGGGTCTACTGAAGGAGTAGAGCAAGTGGAAGACAAAACAACACCTGACTGAAATGGAGTGGGGGCAGACTTGCAATCAAGCATGCCAAATCGCTGAAGCATATCAAGAGCATACTTCTCCTGAAAAATGGAAATCCCATCTGAAGACTGAATAACCTGTAGACCTAGAAAGAAGTGCAAGAGACCAAGATCGGTCATCTCAAACTGCTCCATCAAAGCTCTCTGAACACTCTGAATCATGGAGGATGAGCTACCTGTAATGATGAGATCATCTACATATAGCACTAGAATCAAAAGATCACCCTCCTGACGCTGAATATAGACTGTGTGATCGGAATGACAGCGTGTGAAGTGCGAGGAAAGCAAGAAGGAGTCCATCTTCTCATACCAAGCCCTGGGGGCTTGTTTGAGACCATACAATGAACGTCGAAGTCTGCAAACCAAAGAAGTGTCTTGCACAAAACCCTGAGGCTGCTCCATATAGATCTCCTCATGTAGGTCTCCATGCAAGAAGGCACTCTTCACATCCATCTGAAACACTGTCCATCCCTGTGAAGCTGCAAGTGAAAGTACCAGGCGTATAGAATTCATCTTGGCGACAGGAGCAAAGGTCTCAGAGTAGTCAATACCCTCTACCTGAGAAAACCCCTTCGCAACAAGACGGGCCTTATACTTATCAATAGAACCATCTGCAACATACTTGGTACGATACACCCACTTGCACCGAACCAACTTTCTTCCCTTAGGAAGAGGACAAAGATCCCAAGTATGATTTTTCATCAAAGAAGAATACTCCTCATCCATGGCCCTATCCCACTCTGGGTGTCCTGTCGCCTCTGAAAACTTTTGAGGATCATCTGAAAGGGTATGACTCAAAAGACTAGAACCAGATGTCTGAGCACGAGTGCGACGAGTATCTGAAGGATCACCTGCCAAAGAACCAGCTGCATCAACAGTATCACGGGCCCACTTCGGCAAAGATGGAGCAACTGGTGGTGGTGGAGATGGTGGATCATGATCTACATCATCCTCAAGAGATAAGTAATCCTCAAGAGATGAAGAGGAAGGAGTAGGCAATGAGGGAGAAGCTGGTGATGGAGAATCCATCTGAGGATAGCACTCATCAAACTGGACATCCCGCCGAAACAAGACCTCTCTAGAATCAGGATCAAACAACCTGTATGCCTTAACATCCTCACAGTAGCCAACAAATATGAGTGGTCGGCTCTTCCTCTCCATGGCTATCCGCTGAGCATCAGGAATAAATGCCCAAGCCTCACTACCAAAAACTCGGAATGTAGAAACATCAGGCTTGACATGGGTCCAAGCCTCCTCAGGAGTTATATGTCGTAATGCCTTATGGGGCATCCGGTTCTGAATATAATTGGCACAATTGACTGCCTCAGCCCAAAATGAAGAACTCATAGCTCGAGACTGTATCATACAATTTGCCATCTCCCGTAAGGTTCTGTTCTTTCTCTCAGCAACACCATTCTGTTGAGGGGTATAAGGAACTGTAAATTGATGCTGTAAACCATGCTCAGTGCAAAAATCTCTGAAAGCCTGATTTACATACTCCCCCCCATTATCTGTGCGTATCCTCCTGATAGAAAGTCCAGATTGCTTCTCCACAAATGTCTTAAACTTCCTGAAAGAGTCAAAGACATCAGACTTGTACTTAAGAAAGTACACCCATGTACGTCTGGAGAAGTCATCAATAAAAGTGAGTACATAACGGGCCCCTGAAAAAGAAGGAGTCGGAAAGGACATAAGATCACTGTGTACCAACTCTAGGGCTGCCCTAGCACGAGAGGCTCGACCCTTAGGAAAAGGATCTCGATGATGTTTGCCAAGGACACAACCATGACATACACCATCTGTACAAGAAATCTGTGGAAGCCCAATCACAAGTGCCTGTGTACTCATCTGCTGTAGATATCTATAATTGACATGACCAAAACGCTCATGCCAAAGCCTGCTCACTGAATCTGCATGTGCTATAAGAGAGGAACCAACAGTGTCTGAACTCTCAAAGCCATCAAAACTATATAAGTGAGATGCAGAATCCACACTCCCAGTAGCCACAACCAAGTCAGGATCATGAAGATCTCGAATAACCACATCATGTGGAGAGAACTCAACTGTCTTACCAGAGCCAGAGTGGCAAATCTGATAAACAGATAGAAGGTTTGTCGAAATGTCAGGAACCAAAAGCACATCCTGAAGACAACCACCATCCAATGAAACAGTACCTGAACCCTGAACGGAAAGTTGTGCTGAGTCACCAACTGCAATATGTCTAGTGCCTGTAGGAGCAAGAGCGGTGACCAAATCCTGTGTGTGTGTCATATGGTGAGAGGCACCAGAATCTAGAATCCAAGTGGACGCTGAGGACAATGCTCGTGCAGAAAGAGCATGACCTTTCCCTGTGGGCTGTGAAGGAGGCTGTGGTGCACTGATATTATGCTGCTGCATGGCTTCCTCCAAAGCCTCTAAACGTTTCCAACACCTGGAAATGGGATGTCCTTCCTTGCCACAAAAACTGCAAGGATCACCTGATTTCTTCTTAGTCTTGGAGGAAGACTCACCAGACTTTGAAGATTTGCCCTGTTTAGAATTGAATTGTGGTTTTGAATCAGACTTAGGTGGTGGCTTGGAGGGATTCTCACTAGCTTCTGAATCTTTCTTAGGCTTCGGTTTCTGCTTCTGTTTTCCTTTGGAGGACTGGGCTACCAATGCTTGGTTCTGTGAACCTGAAAGTGAATCCAACTGCTTAAGCTTAGCTTGCTCACGAGTCAAACGATCACAAAAGACCTCAAAAGAAGGCATGACATGTCGAGCACCCAAGGCATCCATGGTGGAATAGAAGGTCGAAGAGAAGATCTGAAATGGACCCCGAAGCTTGGAGAGAATTAGGAAAATGCACTCTGTATCAGTCTTAGTCTTACCACAACCTTGCAAGATAGATCTTTGCTGTTTGAACTTCATCAGAAAGTCCTCAATAGAAGGAAATGAATCAGGTACCAAGGAAGTTAACTCTGCCTCAAGCTGCAAAGCTCTGAACTCGTTGACAGTACCAAAAAGTCCCTCAAACTTGGTCCAAATGGCTCGAGGAGTGATACAACCCTCAAGATGAAACTGGAGACTGTCGGAAATGTGTAAAGCCATCAATCCCATAGCCTGATCCATATTGTTCCTGTGCTGCATAATCTCAAAAGGACGTGTCAACTGAGGCTGAACCTCATCCAAACAGGACCATAACCCTTTTGATTGGAGAAGAGTCATCATGCGACCCTTCCAAGTGTGGTAATTATGCGGTGTGAGAGATTCAATAGGTCTGTCTGCCATCCTGTAAACTGTGCCTCAACTGCTCTGAATTTTTAATTATTATTAAGTGGTCTTTCAGAACTAGACAGAAGATGCAGAAGGGGGTTTGATTTTTTTTTGTATTGGTGTTTGTAAATTCTAGTTTTCTGATGTAAATAACAGAAAGCAAGAGAAAACACCCCCCCACAATGCAAAAAACTAATCCCCAGTACAAACTGAAAGCCAGAAAATGATAGAAAGCAATAACGGGTTGAGACAAAATTTGGAGCACCTGAAGATTTTTCTGATGAAATAGACTATAGATCTGAAAAGAGCACAGAACCACCTTTCCGACGCCTATTTGCTTTCGAAAAACGGAGTCCGTATGCAAAAGATATGGCTCCTGGAGTGCAAAAAACTTGTTCTGACTTCGACTGGCAAAAAACACTACAAAACGGAAAAATCAGAAAAAAAGATCTCCATCTTTTAGATCGGGCTCAGAACCAGCTTTCCAACGCCTATTTTCATTCGAAAATCCGAGCTAAAATGCCCGAGTTATACCCGATTTAGTAAAACTGCTCCAAAAAAGCCCAAATAGGCCCTTTAAGCCCTCAAGGGCTTAAAAAAAATAAGCCCCTGGTCCTCTGGGCGACCAGGGGCTGGCGCAGGGGGCGGCGGCGCGGGGGTGGCGCTGTGGTGGGGGGCGGTGCACTGGCTGGGCGCGGGCGGCGCGCAGGCTGGCGGCAGGCGGCTGGCGGCGCGCAGGCGGCGCGACGGGGGTTACCGCTGGCGGCGGTGGCCGCCGGGCTGCGCACCGGCGGCGCTGGACTCCAAAGGGCTGCGCCCTTTTTAATAAAACTGGCTGCGCTTTTTTCAAACAAAAAAATTGCGTTTTTTAATTTTTTTTTGATTTTTTTTTGAAAATCCGCCTCGGTTTTCGTGCCCTAGGGCCGTACGGCCTTGGGGCCAAAAAAAATTTGCCTCCTGGTGCAACTGTGTCCAAATCGGACGAATTTTATATGGAAATAGGGGTTTTTGGGCTCTACGAGCTCAACGGTGAGGTCCGTTTGGGCTCAAAGTGCACCGAAAAAAAATACCCCCTATTCCAAAATAAAAAACAGAAGACAAACACAGATCTGATGCAACCAAAAACTGGATCTCAAAATCTTTCAAAATTCTGAACAAGCTGCAGCAGATCTGGCTCTGATACCATGTAGGATTTGAGAAATACAAATCCACAGAACCCAAAAGAAACCTGCATGCAAGAAACCTGTCACAGAGAAAGAGAGAGAACGAATACAAGGGTTTTGGCTCTGACAAAGAGAAAAGATGTATTATCAGAGAAAAATAAATCAAGAATATGAATAATACAAGAGATCAATCCTTATAAAGGAGATCAACACCAAAAGGAAAACCTAACCCTAAGGTGTGAGCATTTAATAATTAAATATTAATTATTAAATGACTAATGTATGCATAAAGAGAAATCTTAAGAGGAGAGCAAAGTTAATTAATTACTTTACTCTAACATGGTCAACAAGAGTAAACACAACAAAAACACAAGGATATGATGGAGGCAATGTAGAACTGAATGAATTATATCATGAAAATTATTTACAATCAACCGGTAACAACCGAGTTACAAAAACTGGCTCACTGGCCTGCTAAAACATGCTTAATTGCAGAACAGGTTGCAACTGGGACCTCAAATCTTCAGATCTATCTTCTATATTCTATCTCTTAATTGATCTCTATTCTAATGCTCAATTATAATGATTTATACGATCCAAGGGGATCCAGTCGGCCCCAAAAAAGGATCAAATGCCGAAGAATAAGACCTAACATGTAAAAACAACAAGGTCGGCCTTCGCCAAAGAAATTCCTCTGAAAAATCCAAAGGATGAAGTGTAGATCAAAGGGAAGGTCAACCACACGCCAAGGAACATCAGAATCAATGCTCAGGGCTCCACAAGATATGGAAGGGATCTGGTAGATTCCAGTAGATTACAAATGCAAATAGGTCCAGGCAACCGGTAGTGATAACTTGACGGAAAATGATCCAAATGCTTTGCGGTTTGGGAATAAGATAGATGATCAAGTCCTCAAGCAAAAATCCAACTCCTTGAGATCCGATGAACCAATGCCATAAAATGTAGAATGAAATGCTGGAACTGCAAAACAGAAAGCAAAACGGAAAGAAAATATTTTTGGTTGATGCAAGATTGCCAAGAACCAGGGATGCTCTTGCATCAGAAATTATCAAGGCCGAGGGGAGCTAGTCCTTGGTCCTTTTATTATCCTACTTTCAAAAGCCAAGTTTTATTGTCGTCGTCTACACTACCTGATTCCTCGCTCGCAACTCCTAAGACAATTCCCCGCATACAAAAAGAAGGAAATGGGTTTGGTTGATACAAGTTTGCCTTAGGTCAAACCCCAATTTAGGAACTAACCTTGAATTGAATTGATAATAGAAATAAAATTGAATTTAAATAGAATGCTTTCCTTTTGAGGGAAAGGCTAGATCTAATTTGAAAATGCTTGAACTTGATACCTTGATGAAGTTTTCTTGAATCCTCATGCGAAGGTTTGTGATGTAATTTAGAATGTCTTCATAATAGGTTGATCATTGATACTTGAACATGAATGCTTGATCTTGAGTTGAACTTCTCATTTAATGCTTGATGAATACTTGAATGCTTGCTCACATAGACTTGAATTGATCTTGCTAGAGTACAATTGAGATCTCACTTATGATTTCCTTTCTCATTTCTAGTTACCAAATGAAGGGGGTGGGCTTCCTTTTATACCTAGCAGTGCATCAAATGTTTGAATTTTTGGACCAGGCCAACACAGAGCCAAATTTCCCGCTCACATCAAGTGGTTGTTGTGAGGTCCTATTTTGGGTCCTCATTGGGAGGAGCAAGGTGCCTAGGGTATCCTGGTCTTGAGCCAGGACCAGGTTGCCCAAGGCATCTTGGTCTTGTCAATCAGGACTCATAATGGGATAGAGGTTGGATTATGAGTTGAAAATGCAGATTTCAAGATGGTATGAGTAGCTTCAAGGCTGGCATTGAGAAGGACTATCATGTTCTCAACATTGATAGTCTTTCTCAACATTGAGCCCGAAGAGCAATCAATGTCCTTCTCAACATTGCTATTATTAATTAAAAATATTGAGAACATGATAGTCCTTCTCAACATTGAGCCCTAAGAGCAGTCTTGACCATTGATGAGGAGATCAATATTGATTAGTATTTGACGTCCATTTTTAATTAATTATAAAAAAATAAAATTAATTGTATATTTGGTCATGGTTGACATTGCTCACCAAGAGAAAGGTCAATTTAGATTTGATGTCTCTTGATAAACAACACATGCAAAATCATGAGATGAAGTGATGGGCATTATGTTTTGTGAAGATAAAACACCTTTCATGCAGTATTAAAAATACTAGAATATATATCTTTAAAATAAATAAATAAGGGTTCATTCCAGTGCAATGGTTAAATAGTGGTATTGTTGTTGTCACCAAGGTTCATGTGATTAGGACTTTGTGCCTTCATTGATCAAATAAAATTGTCATCTTAATCTATAACTACTAAAAAAATATAATACATTTTTAATTTAATTTTATTATTTTGAATTTCATACTTTTAATTTTTTTTAATAAAAATAAATAAATAAAACAAAAACATTTAAATATTTATGATATTTTATTATTATTATTATTTTTATTATATTAATTTGAAAGGTGTACTAGTTATTATTAGTACTTATGGTTAGGCTAGTACTATTGCAATCTGCATTGTGTTTTTGTTAACTCATTATTATTATTATTATTATTATTATTCAGTTGTTTCTCCACCAATTAGAACTATGTATTTTTGTTTTGATCTATGTTTTTTAATTTTTATAAAGTTAAGATGAATGATTGTTTCTAAATTATAAAGAATATTTTTTAGGAAATTTAAACAAAACTTTTTTCAAACTTTTTAAAAATTAATATAATATATATAGTCAATTAATCCTTTTATGTTATTGTTTGATTCAATTGTCACATCTAATGCTTACATACTACACTATACAAGTCTATCTTTAATTAAACAAATATATTTATAATATCTTTAATATAAATAAATTTACTAAAAAAATATTTTAATAAAATCTTCATTTATTATTAATCAACTATTCACTTAATGATGTGCAATGCCATATAACTAGGTATCTATTGGTAACTCTATTCATCATAAATTATTATGTTAAGTTGAAAAAAATCAAAGATAATAATTTTTTAACCTTTCTTGATTTTACAATATTTTACAAAAGAGTTAAATTTATTAATGTAATAGATATGTCAATATGTAAGAGTTAAATTGTTAGGTTAGGCTTACGATTTTAAGATTAAGATTTTGGTCAACATTACAGTTAAGGTTATAGTTAGATTTGGTGTATAATTAAGTTCAATTCATGTTAGGGTTACAATTTAGGATACAATTTTATAAGGGTTCAATTAAAGTTACAATTAAAATTATGGTTATATTAGAAACAAGGTTTAAAAGCTAAGAAATATACAAAATTATAGAAATAATATATAAAATATAATTAATTAAAATAATAAAAAATTTAAATTATTAAAATAGTATAATTTAATTCAATTTATAATTGTAATAATATTTATAAAAAAAATAATGTCATTTAATTTTTAACAAGTGCCACCTAGTGGTCAGTACTGGAATCTTTATAGTATTGCAATAATGAAAAAATAAATGAATTAATAAATAAGTTAATAAATGAGTTATAAAATATAAAATTGAACATACCTTTCAACATAATAACTATTGTTAAAACATATGTTCAAATTGATATTTTATAACTATATGACACTCGTTTAATAATTACTTCTATAAGAATAATTTGTGTCATGTTACTTTTTGAGCTTTACACCATTATTTAAGCCATAGACCTTTCATTGCCCCGTCTGATAGGTTAAAAAGAAGCATCCAGAATAAAAGTAGGAGCGAGTGTGGAAGTTTCCAGACCCGGTTAATTAATTGCGTTAAACAAGCCTCAAAAAACAGAAATAATAACGAGAAACCAGCCTCAAAAAACTGAAAAATAACGAGAAAAAAGAAGTTTGTAGAAGCGTCGAGTAGGCAAGTTCTAGAGCCCTCCATGTTTGTTTATAAGATCTGTTACCATCCTCATTCTTCGCACAATAAAGGCGAGCAATCCTTTGCAACTACTTCTGTCAAATATTTTTCGTGCATTTCTGCGTGCTGTGTAGAGAGTGCAATTTTGGGTTAATACGATTCATTTTTTGAGGCTTTTGTTCCCCTGAGTTTTATTCTACAGGCGAGAATTTTCTGCTTTATAATCGACAATGGCGGATGTAAATATGGGAGAGGTTGAAACCTTTGCATTTCAGGCTGAAATCAATCAGCTTCTGAGTCTCATTATTAACACTTTTTATAGTAACAAAGAGATTTTTCTTCGGGAACTTATCAGCAACGCCTCTGATGTAAGTTTTCAATTCCTATTCCATGCCTGAGTTTTAGTTTCAGTTGCAATTCACAATCAGACTATTATTGGTTGTTGGAAAGGGGCATTTTTGTGACTCAATTTTGTTTGTGCAGGCCTTGGACAAAATTCGGTTTGAAGGGCTGATGGATAAGAGCAAATTGGAAGCTCAGCCGGAGCTTTTCATTCGAATTGTTCCCGACAAGGCTAACAAGTGCCTCAGCATTGTGGATAGCGGAATTGGCATGACTAAGGCTGGTAAGTCAGAGATTGCCCTCCTTCAGCAGTATTGGTAAATCAAATGTCATGATTTCATATTAATGGCCTCTAAATTTGGCATCCTTGCAATGCAGATCTGGTGAACAATTTGGGTACAATTGCGAGATCGGGAACAAAGGAATTCATGGAGGCTTTGCAGGCCGGGGCGGATGTAAGCATGATTGGGCAGTTTGGAGTGGGATTTTACTCAGCTTACCTGGTGGCAGAGAAAGTAGTTGTGACTACAAAGCACAATGACGACGAGCAGTACATTTGGGAGTCACAGGCCGGGGGTTCCTTCACTGTGACCAGGGATGTTAGTGGCGACCCTCTTGGCAGAGGAACTAAGATCACTCTCTGGATGAAAGAGGACCAGGTAATATGAAATTTCATCATCCCAGGTTATTTAAGAGTAATAAATTCGTTGAATTCCCAAAGGTTTTGGCTTTAGCCCTAACAATGATTTTTTCATCCCGCAGATGGAATATCTTGAAGAGCGTAGGCTCAAGGATTTGATTAAGAAGCACTCGGAATTCATGAGCTACCCGATCTATCTGTGGACTGAGAAGACCACAGAGAAGGAGGTGAGCGATGACGAAGACGAAGAGGAGAAGAAAGAAAAAGAGGGCGATATTGAAGAAGTGGAGGAGGATAAGGACAAAGAGAAGAAGAAAAAGAAGGTTAAGGAAGTCTCTCATGAGTGGACCCTGCTTAACAAGCAGAAGCCCATCTGGATGAGAAAGCCAGAGGAGATTACGAAAGAAGAATATGCTTCTTTCTACAAGAGCTTGACAAATGACTGGGAGGATCACTTGGCGGTCAAGCATTTCTCTGTTGAAGGGCAACTGGAGTTCAAGGCTATTCTGTTTGTTCCAAGGAGGGCTCCGTTTGATCTATTTGATACAAGGAAAAAGCCCAACAACATCAAGCTCTATGTGAGAAGAGTGTTTATTATGGACAATTGTGAGGAGTTGATTCCTGAGTATTTGGGCTTTGTCAAAGGTGTTGTAGATTCTGACGATTTGCCCCTCAACATCTCTCGAGAAATGCTACAGCAGAACAAGATTCTCAAGGTAATTAGGAAGAATTTGGTGAAGAAATGCTTAGAAATGTTCAATGAAATTGCAGAGAACAAGGAAGATTATGCCAAGTTCTATGAAGCATTTTCCAAGAATATCAAACTTGGCATTCATGAGGCCAGCCAAAACAGGACTAAATTGGCTGATCTATTGAGGTACCATTCTACAAAGAGTGGAGACGAGATGACCAGTCTGAAAGACTATGTGACCAGAATGAAAGAGGGGCAGAAGGACATCTTCTACATTACCGGTGAGAGCAAGAAAGCTGTAGAGAATTCACCATTTTTGGAGAGACTGAAGAAGAAAGGTTACGAAGTTCTGTTCATGGTGGATGCCATCGATGAGTATGCGGTGGGACAGCTGAAGGAATACGATGGAAAGAAGTTGGTCTCGGCCACCAAGGAAGGGCTCAAACTGGAGGAAACAGAGGAAGAGAAAAAGAAGAAGGAAGAGAAGAAAGCTGCATTTGAGAGCCTGTGCAAAGTTATAAAGGACATATTGGGAGACAAGGTAGAGAAGGTAGTTGTGTCTGACCGTGTTGTGGATTCTCCATGTGTGCTTGTGACAGGGGAGTATGGATGGAGTGCGAATATGGAGCGAATAATGAAGGCGCAAACTCTGCGGGACAGCAGCATGTCGAGCTACATGTCGAGCAAGAAAACGATGGAAATCAATCCGGACAATGCCATAATGGAGGAGATGCGGAAGAGGGCAGAGGCAGATAAGAATGACAAGTCCGTCAAGGACCTGGTTCTGCTCATCTATGAAACGGCGTTGCTCACTTCAGGGTTCAGCCTGGATGATCCAAACACCTTTGCTTCCAGAATTCACAGGATGTTGAAGCTGGGACTCAACATTGATGAGGAGGATCTCTCTGTAGAGCTAGACTCTGATATGCCGCCTCTGGAAGAAGGTGCCGTCCAGGAGGAGAGCAAGATGGAGGAGGTGGACTAAATCCATTCTGATTTCTTTTCCTTCTTCTGGGGAATTGGGTCTCGCATATAGGAGCAATTGAAATTAAATTCAAATTAAAGGAGTATATATATAGGTAGAGGTAATTTTGTGTGAATAAATAGGTTGTCTTCGGGAAATGGCTTTAAGGTTATGTGACAGCGGGGGCTTACAGGTCCTGCTCTTTGTAGACATTTCTAAATTTTTTCTAAGAACAATAAATTTTTTCTAAGAACAGTAGAAATTAACAATCCTTTGAGATTATAAAGGAGTGTTTGGTTGATGGATTCGGTAATCGAAGGCCAGGGGAATTTTGTCTATTTAGACGTATGGGCTATTGTCATATGAGTATATAAATATCCCCGACTCTGAAGGCTAGGGGAATTGCCATTGTCATATGAGTATATAAATATCCCCGACTCTGAAGGCTAGGGGAATTTTGTTTATTTAGATGTATGGGTCATTGTTATATAAGTATATAAAAGTATAGGGGAATTTTGTTTATTTAGTCATTGTCATATAAGTATATAAAAGTATATAAGTATATAAAAGTTTATAATTTCAGGAGTTTTGATTATAATAACGATTTTATGACATGGAATATATATGAATGATTTCTTTTTTAATTTGACAAAACTTATATTACTTAGGAATAAATTTAAATTTTATATATTTTTAGTTTTATTATTATTAAATTTTTTATTTTTTTATTTGAAAAATGTTCATATTGCTTACAACAATAAATTTAATTTTTATTATTATTTTTTAAATTTATAATTAATTCCTTTCATTTTTTTTATTATATTATTTATATATTTATATTTATTTATTTTATTTTTATGGTAAGTGCTATTACATATAATAACAAATAATAACAAATATATAATAACAAATAATAACAAATAATAACAAATATTCCAAATCTTCCTCCTCTTCACTCCTCTCCAACAAATCGCCAAATATAGACTCATGCTGCTTCTAGAAATTACTAAATTGGTCTCCAAAAATTTTTTACATGTCAAATCTTGTATCTAAGGAATCTTGATCAAATCTTATTTTGCTATCTCTACATCTGCTCCCATCTCTGAATTGTCTTATCTTCTTGGAACGCCATGTTTTACTCACTAGTACATTTGGGGCTGATTTTCGACGGCCTATCCTCGGAATATCGACTATTTTTTGTTGGACTGCCTGACGTTGCCATCTAATGTCGGAATTTCGACGACATCTTGAACTCTTCTGACAGTGGCCATGACCGCTCATCTGGCAAGATAATGTCGTCGGGCGTAAAGCATCCTCATCGGATGGATGTCGGAATGTCGATGCCTACCAGGAACTTGCACCGACAAGGATTACGACAAGCGTTCAAAATACAACATCCTTGTCGGATGTTTCGTCGATTAGAGTCGTAATTCTGACGCCAATCAGGAACTATGCATCGGCGAGGATGTTGTTTGTCCAACGGTTTGGTCGTCGGTGCAAAGTTGGGAGGATGTTGGAATTTCAACAATTCTTTAATTTTATTAAAAAAATAATACGCATGCCAATTATAATGGTTCTTGTTGGTTCCAGTATATTGGGATAGCTAACCCAATCTAGTAATGCTACTATTGAAGGAGGTAATCGAAATAGCTATACCGAACATCGATATTGAGATGCTTGTCAGAATAACTAACAAGGGTGGAATAGCAACATTTCGCAATAGCGATGAGGTGAAGTTGTCCCGACGAAGAAAGTATAAGCGTAAGTGTCATTTGAGCTTATCGGGATAACCTGTGAAGTCAGAATAACATATTAGAGACATTCTGACTAGTGAGAAGTATCCCGATGACATGTAAACAAGGCGGCATTGGGGAAACTATCCCGACTATACACCTGTGGTTGGAAGATGGATATCGGTGGAATCTATGGCGATCCAGAGAATGATACCCTTATCGACGAAGCTGATAAAAATCGGAGTAATAGGATCATCAAAAGGCCGATAGAACATCCTATCTCGATAATGAATATATCTAATAACATCGGAATAAGACACTTCGATAATGCATCCCCTTCTAAGTACCTATATAGGTATAACTTATAAAGACATGATAGCATCTTTCTACTTCGTTGATGGTAAAGGTAATTTCAATAAAGCACTGCTTAAGAGGTATTCGAGATAACTTACATAAGCAGAATAGCACATAAAAGTCGCTCTAATCAATGAAGTTATCCCAATGCTTTAGAAATGAAACGATGTTGGGAAATTTATCCCGATCTGACATTCACAAAACAAACAACCTGATAGTAGATGGGAGAAGGATAAAACCCTTATCGGGATAACTTGTAGTGTCGAGAAAATGAACTTTGGGTATGCTGATAGTTAAAACAATGTCGATGGACACCAACTGAGACATTATAGGTGCGGACAAATAAAAAATAAAACAAATTGAAGATTACTTGTCGGGATAGCTCAAGCCGAAATGACACAAGAGGCAGACAGTTACTATTATAACCATATCTATCTATGGCGACTAATTTGTCAGAAAAGTGCCAAATTTGGAGCAGTGACGGAAGGAGTTAAGCCAATGTCCTACATCATCAAAAAATTCAAATTTAAAAAAGATGGCACATTGATTCACAGAGTTAAGGCACATTTATTGTTGCACGAAAGATGCTTTCTGAGAAACGTATTTAGGACAACGCTGCATTTAGAATTACATAGACTTTGAGATGATATTGAGGGAGGTTGAAGGCACATTTGACAATAGTGAGTAAGTGCTTTGATTGATTCCCATGTTATTGTTTCAAATAGTCTGTTAAATTGCCTGTGAAATGGAAAACCCTAGTGGTACTGCAAAGAGACAGAGAGGGGAAACAAGCAAAGGTAAGGGAAAGAAACAAAAATAGGTGAGACAAGTCCTAAAACTAAGGATGAAGATAGAAAACTAAATCAGGACTTACTAGATCAACTTCCAGGTTCCACCCCAAAGCCTAAGAGATATGCAGAGTGGAAATTAGAGGATAATTATACTGATGCGGGAGACGTGTACACAACCATCAGGGGATATGAATTGTTTTTGTTTCACTATCACATACAAGAGAAACCAGAACCCATCTGCAATCCATGGTAGTTAGGTGTGGGAAAACTTGTAGTCCCAAATGTCTTTGTTAATATTGATCTCCTAGAATTGTTAGCACTGAATTTTAGTCCAAACAAAAGAGCAATATGTGATCGAGATGAAAATACTTGTTTCTCCGTGTCACGAGAAGCAGTTTCTGAGATTTTTGATTTGCCTGGAGTTTATGATTGTCCCATCATTCATGAAAATTTATTGGAGGAATACAAAAGATTGGATACCACTTATGCTGGGTAGAGATTACCATTTCATTTGCTGAATCCTAAGGTCCTGTTGGAAATAGAGGAAAGTCTGACATTTCATGTAAATCTATTCAAGGACTACTTCAAATACACATATTATTCAGTAGGACAAGTACTGGGGCTAAATACTTCAGATTTCATGAGAGTTGAATCCGTGGTCATTGCAACAGACATTCAATTGCAGAAAGCCAAAGGATTTGACTATGCAACATTCATGGTAGAACAACTTGTCCTTGGACTCACAACCATCCAAAGAGACTCTGCAAAAAATTAACTTCTTGCACTATTCCCTACTTATGCATATGGTGTTATTCTATGGGCATGAGATGGGTCTATGGCCAGAAGAGATGAAGATAAGAAGACATGATGGTAACAATCATTCTCTACCAGTCCAATTATGGACTTCAATATGGGATTGCAGATTTGTCAGATCTAATTACATTCATTTTGAAGAATATTTTGTTAAAACACTTTACAGGTTTTATAGTTATCCTTACCACTCTTCACTTTCAAAAGATGTAAAGAGATTCTTGAGGCCTGTAGACTTTGGGGGACCGGAAACTATCAAACACAATTGGGGAGATTGGTACTGCTTCTCCGATGTAACCATGATAAGAGTTTATGGCTTCAAAGATGCCCCACTATTGTTTCCTAAAATAGTTCCCCAACATGATAACTTATCTGGAGATCATAAGGCAAATGGGGGAACCAAATTCTATGCATCTGGCTTCACATGATAAGCAATCATTTTTGCCTGGGACTCTATGCATAGGAGAATTTGTTGTAAATGGAAGAGAAGGGCAAGGGCTCGCATGGAACATATTGTTCCATTATAAATGAAATTGGGAGCACCAAGAAAAGGCTTTGACCTAGAGGGGTATATTCATTTAGTGAGAAAAAGGCAGAAACTAGGTGCCTATGAACACATCCCGTATCTAAGAGATGACTTGATAAGAAATCTGGATGAAAAGGATGCTGAAGTGGCTATAGATGATCACAATAGAGATGTTTAACAAAAGGCTAAGGAGAAGAAGACTGTAGACATATCATCTTCAGAGGATAAGGAATCATCAGAGGAGGATGAGCTCTCATTTGAACAATTCTCTAAATTGGCATGTGACACTGATATCTGATGATGATTTCATAGAATCTCCTAAGTTCATGTCATTTTTATATAGGATAAAAGGGAAAGCAATCAGAGAATATACTGATGAGGTCAATACCTCCAATGAAAGGCAATTATTGGTCACCTTAGAAAATGAAGTAGCACAAGAAATGTCTTTGATGACTCCTGAAAAAGGGGAGGAAGCTTCTAAAGGATGCCGGTGTTTTGATTTTTCCTGGGTGGGATATGAATTCAGCCCCGATCTTTGACAATTTTCTCCATGATTTTGGTGCCAAGCACAAATTATCTCCCGAGGGTGTGACCCAAGTGTATATGGGATCACTATACAACCCTGACAAGCATGCCATGCAAATATGGTCACTATATCCTCTGAGCAAAAAGCCTATGGTTATTGATACTTAGAAGGCCTTCAGGCACATTATGACCTTACAAGTTGGAGAGGCAGACCCCATGATGACAACAGGTTTAGGGGTAAACATAGCCAAACTGAACAAAGCACAGATTCAATTCTTGGTGAAAGAAAACCAATCAAATAAGCTTGAAATCGTAAAAATGAGAACAATGATTGATCGACTTAGAGAAATCATGAAATAGGGGGAGCCAAAAAGATTGTTAATACATGGTGAATCTTCCCAACCCCAAACCAAGGCTGATCAATTGAAGGAAGAAAACTATCAACTACAGGCCCAGTTGAAGACAACAAAAAGTGAAACCATGTCAGCCCTGATTCAGAAAAGATTCACTAATATAATGACATGGATGGATAAATACTGGGATACATACAACAAGAACCACATTGTCATAGAAGAACATGAGTGGTTAGATAAGCGGCTACATGAGAAAATCCTGGAATTGCAAAATAGGGATGAGAGACAACCTAGTGATATACAAAACTGTGAATATTTGATAAAGGCTCACAAAGAATACCTAGAGGAGTTGAGAGTAGAAGGAGAAACCTTCCTCGATGGAAAAACGAACAGTATTCCTTCAATGCTCAGCAATAATAGAGAACAAAAGGAAAAGGTGGGATGGACCTGTGACTGCCAGCATATATTCCGGAGTGCCCTAAAAGCAATAGAAGACTAGGATGTTGAAAAGGTGGCAGACTTCATAGAGAGCATGGTTTTGATGGAAGTAGAAGCTCGAGACACCATCCATGATTGTGATACCAGATACAATGAGAAGTATCTAGCACATCTAGCTAGTGTGCATTTGTGTTTAACTAAGTGATTAGTTGTTAGTTCTCTTTTGTTTTCAAAAGACTTGGATCAAAAGGCATGACCTTTTGATATGTTATATAATATTTGATGTAATCATTTGATAGGGGAGTTTTTTGGTAGGAGAAAATAGATAAAAAAAAGAAGTGAAGAATAGTTTTTCTTTCTGTACTGTAGAACAATACATTATTTTTCAGATTAATACAAAGCCAGTTCCTTTATTTGCAAATGATGTTATGGATTCTTTCATTGTGAAAATCAGTTCTCTGTTATTATCGTCTATAATTGATGATTGCTACTCTAGATCTCTGTGCAAAAAGGTTGTGTGTTTTACTATTTTGGTGGCAGAAAAATAGTGGTTCATTTGCAAAGTTGCATGCATTTTCAAGGATGCAAGTAGTAGCAAAATCCGTTACAGGATGAGAGTTATGATGCACTTGCAAATCCAAGATGCATAAAAAAAGTATATAGAACTAAAGAAAAAGACAATAAGTTCTTGAATGAATAGTTCAAAAAATGAAGCAAAAAATAACAAATGAATAGTTTGAACCATGAAGCAAAAAAGAAAGATAGAAGCAGTAGTAATATTATATCACTTGGTACCAATTTGAATACTTGGTTCCTCCCCCTATTACTTAAAAGATAATACTATGCTCTAGATGTCAAAGGAAATTTGGTCATGTGCATTGACCACTACAATTTGGAATGCAAAAGAGGGAATGTACCTGATAGTCCGCTACAATTCTAAGAACAAAGAGATTCTATGGCGTTGAGAGGTTGCAATCATAGCCTATGATGGTCATAATCCCTGTTGTAACAATAATGAGATGTGAGGTAACAGTTATAAAATTTGGATGAATTCAAAAAGACATTTACAATTACAACCTACCCTTTATAATACGTAATTGAAAAAATGGATGCAATGCAAGTCCTTGTATCGATAATGTTTGGTAGATAGTAAAAAACTAGAACAATACATTCCATATAAAAGTGGTTAGACTTAAAATGATAAGGAAAATTTAAAAAAGTTAAAGAAAATGTCAACTAATAAAAAAACTTACAAGGATGGGGCATATTCATAACTTTTGCAGTCCCGCCATGGATATCAACACTAGAAGCAACTCGTACTGTTAGTGTACATACAAGACAATATGGGAGTTCATTATACCCAACAACTGGTGGTGTTGTTGTTTGTGTTGGCTCTATTGGACCCTGCAATTAAGATTCAATATACATTATTCAATAAGATTAACTATGCAACATAATTAAATATTTAAAAGTGTGTTATCTTATTGAGCTTTGCTTGGTTTCGAGAATGGTTTAATATTCTCTACTTAACAGGGCCAACCACGTGAAGGTGGAAGCTCATTTGGCCCCTACCCCCCCCTAACATCACTCTAAATTCCCCGTTAAAATCTAATATGCATTCAATCTTTCTACCAATAATAAAATATAACATTCATTCATTAATATTGTTGGTTCCCAAAACCACAGACTGGGAATCAAAAGGGCTTGCCAAATCCCTAACTGATCCAATTAGCCTTGGCCAACGAACAGGAATGGTCAAAGACCAAATTACCTACACTTTAGGCTCCACTAAACCTAGATGGGTATACCCTAATCTCCAAAGCATAAAGAGATTTCTTTATAGTGAATTTAAATTATTGAACAGAGTTGTTTACAGGATTGGAAAACAATTTCCTGCAACTATGCTTTATTGATATGCTTTTAAGTTGTTTTAATTGGAAAATTTTAGTATAATTGAATATGAATAAAAGTTATAACAAAATGCTATTGGAACTTACAGTAATTATGAAAGAACAAGGCAAGTAAAAACTAGTAATGTATTTCTCTGGTGAGGACTTTGTGCACACTTAATTTACTCACAGGAAACCAATAACAGACTAGTGCCTTATCTGACAATTTACATGTCACCAAATGGACAAATATTTGTAATCTTTGGAGACAGTTTGAAGAAACAAGACTATCACTGCAATGACTTCAATGTATGCTATAAAAACAACAAAACAATTATGTTACCTTTATAACAACAAATGATAAAATATTGCAACAAACCTTGTTCAGATTTATCTAAAAGATTTTAAATCATCAACATTATATAACAATGAAACGATCTGAAGATGAAAACAACAACTCTTATATATTAATTTCTTGGAACAATGGGTGTACAAACTGCAGACTCACATATACTTCATGATACACTTGCTCGCACAAATGGATTTTAATTTCTACAGACCTACCTTACATAACACCGTTAGTTCCAACATATAATCCTGAAAGTAATCGATGATCTCTCTTTAGAATACAAGATGACTCTCTCTCTATATATAACTCAAAATATATTGGTGAAAGGACACACCCTTTCATTAGGACAAACTTAGGCTAACAAAATCCTAACTACCACTCTTAACTACTATAACTAAAAAAAACATTACAATGACAAACACTAATTCCTTCCATCCAGCTGCTGACCACATTTCTGGATATGCCGAAGATAACCTTCAGCTTTATATGTGCAGGCGTTGAAAATGATGTCTTTGGCTACTACCTCTGCTGTAACAAAAATTTCAATTTGTTCCCCTATTTCATTCATATCCAATGCATCCGCACGGGCAACGCTAAGGGCTGAACTTAGTAGAGATCTACATTCGATGATCCACTGATGCTTATCCTTCATAACCCCTGTATCATCCAGAAGGCTTGGAAATCCATGATTAAAAATCCCTTTACATTCCTCATATTTAGTAGTCAATTCTACTGTGAATCCTTGATGACTATCAATTAGTTTTCTGAGCTTATTGACCTTCTTGTCACTCAATGTCTGATCCTACAACTGTACGTTTAACCTGTCAAGGATCCTCTAGTGCAACACCGTGTTATCCATGTTTCTCTGATAGACAGTCCAGAATTCCTCCAGTATCTTTTGCAGATTTTAAAATCATTTAGTCAATAAGACAAATGTTGTGTCTGTCCTTATGCTCTGCATTCTTTCCTTTAATTTTTTATTTTCCCTGTGCAACTCTTAACATTTCTTTCTCAACTTGGATTCATATGCTATTTGGGGTACAGGTTGGGCCCTACTTCTCAAAAGTTCCCCATACAAGGCTTTGTATTTTCCTATTTCTTTCATCGACATCTTCATCTGTGCTTTATTCAGTCTTGAAATATCCACTCCCATATCTGTCGTGACCATGGGATCAACCTCACCGACCTTCAACTTCATCATGTATCCAAAAGCCTTGTCCATATCTCTGATCTTTGTGTTGGCATATGTGTAGAGTATGTTGAAATGATGATATTGTGTTGTCATTGATGTCAATATGCTGAAGAGTGAACCGGTAATATGCTGAAGAGTGAACCGGTAATATGTTGAAGAGTGAACCAGTTTATTGAAGTTAAGCAACTGGTGAAGTGAACTGGTATAATGTTGTGAACCGGTATATGTGCAAAAGGTGAAGCGGTACGTTTGCCCAAGTGAACTGGTATATGGAATGCTTTCTATCAAGGTTTAATATGGTATGACTACTGGTTGGTAGTCCCAGCCTCAGGGTTTCCAGTTGAAGTGTTTCGAGCCTGTGTGATTCAATCAATGGCTTTGTGTGATGAGTTAGCATTGTAATGGAGATCAGATCATGTTGCCACGTTAGCCTCGTACGCATGAAGGATCTTGCATGAAGGGGATTGATCCTATCTACCTTGGGAATGTGCAAAGTCCCTACAAATGGTGAAGAATGCATGATGGGTTATCGCCTCCAAGAAGCGGTGAAGAACAAACGATGGAGAATGTCTTGAGATCTATTCAAGACCGTTGTATTCAAATGCAAAGTGTTCAATGGTCAGGATTGAACCAACTGAATTTCTCAACCTAAATGTTTAGGGTTTAGGGTTTATGCTACCGACCTATCTGTTTCCTATAAGATCGATGTTGTTTTTCATGTTGAGGTTGTTGGCAAATGTTGTGCGTGTATCTAAGTGCAGAGATACGTAATTCTTGCTAGACCAAATAAGAGAATTGATACCTGCAAAGTGTGTGTGTAGAAGGAAGGAACTAAAGCGGATCTGCATTGGCATTGAGTGCTATTACTAGATCATTGTAATACCTGTTGATCTCTAATCACTTCAATAGTTGGAAAATCGCTTAACAGGGTAGCTCTAACCAGCTTGCTGTAAATCCTTTAACAGGGTGACTCAAAGCCATTGAGTTCATAAAATCCTCTAACAAGGTAACCTTTAATAGGGTTTAACCCTTAACCAGGTATTCTAGCCATCCCTTAACCGGGTGATCCCTAACAAGATCGGTTCCTAACAGAACCCGTTCTAATAGTCTTTAATCGGACTAGGCTCCTAATAGAGCAGACTTCTAAAGAGTTCAAAAATAGCTTGTGGGTATTCATCCCCATCGTGGTTTTTCCCAGTTGGGTTTCCACGTGAAAAATATGTGTGTCATGTGTGATGCCTCTTTCATGTGATGTTTTGTTATTTCTTGTTTAGTGGTGAATCATGTTGATCTAGTAAATGATTGTATCTCTGATAATAGATTATCTATTTATGCATAAGGATGAAGTGGAAATGAGGGAGTAGATTGTATGGAAAGCTAAGTGTTGCCGGTTTATGTCTTTCATAGTCTCATTGTGTTTAACTGGTAGTAATCTAGTTCTGACCGGTGTTAGTGATTGCAAGTCAAGTTCATTGTTTGTAGTCAAATTGGTTCAGGAAAAGTTTTTGTATTTGTACTGATTCACCCCCCCTCTCAATACCGGTTTGGTACTCACTATTCATCATTGAGTTATCAATTGCTATCAGAGCGTCCTCTAGGTCCTCTGTGTTGTAAGCTTAACCGCTTGAGGGAAAGATCCTATTGTAATGATGAAGAGGGAAGGTCCAAAGTTCAATGGAGATAACTTTAAAATATGGAAGGATAGAATGAAGATATACATCAGAAGCATGGGTGCTCAACATTGGAGCTATGTTGAGAATGAGTATGTTATCCCTATCGGTACTCTCACCGATGACAAAAAGAGAGATTCAGGAGAATGGACAAGTCATGGAAGCCCTAATTAGCAGTTTATCTGACATTGAGTTTATTGATGTTCAGGACAAAGACAATCCCAAAGAAGTATAGGATGCCCTTGAGAATATCTATGGCGGTGATGAGCATGTGAAACAAGCTAAGGAAGAAAGCCTTAGGGGAAAGTTTGAATACATGCAGATGGTTGAAGGAGAGACCATTCAACAATATGGAATAAGAATCAAAACTGTTGTTGGAGATATCAAGAGTGAAGGTGGTAAAATGGAAGATTCCACTATTGTTAGCAAAGTTTTGAGATCCTTATTATCGGTCTATGCTATAAGGGTTGCAGCTATTCAGGAGCTGAGGTGTGCAGACAAGACAAAGGTATCCCTGGAATCCATCATTGCAAAGCTAACAACTTATGAGCTAAATAATTATGATGGCAGTATTCAAAAGACTGAGTTAGCCTTCAGAGCATCTGCTGCACCATCCAGAAAAGGAAAAGAAGCTAGTACCAGTGGTGAACCAAGATAGATCAGAGAAATGGATGATGAGGAGATCCTTATGGAATTTGAAGCTCTTCTTGCCAAGAGACTTCCTAAGGGAACCGGTAAATACAGAGGTAAGCTCCCTTTGAAATGCTTTTCTTGTAACTGGATAGGACACATTGCTGTAAACTATCCTAATGGTGATATCAAGGATAAACTAGAAAAGTTCAAGAAGTTTGAAGGAGGAAACCAGAGAAACTGTTTTGTAGTAGTTGATGAAGGTGTCACTGATGAGGAATCAAAAGATGAAGAAAATGAAGATATTGTGTTTGTAGTAGTCAAGGAAGATGTGTCAGACAAGAAGGGTCTTGTCTCCCGCTTTGATAATTCCAATGAGTGGATTATTGACAGTGGCTGTTCTCACCATATGACTAGTGACTGGAGTAAGTTTCTATCTCTGGAAGAGTATGATGGTGGTGTGGTTCGTTTTGGTAATGATGCACCATGTATGGTAAAAGGAAGAGGGTCCATCTCTCTGAATGGAAGAAGCAGTGCTGACAATGTGTATTGGGTAGAAGGTCTAAGGCACAACCTTTTGAGTGTTGCTCAATTGAATGATAGTGGACTCACTCTGGAATTCAAAAATGGAGTATGCAAAATCAAAGGAAAGAATGGTGAACTGATGGCCACCGGTATGTAGACCAAAGGTAACCTATTTCAGCTGAATGCAAATGTCAGTACATGTCTTATGGCCAAGTTTGATGATAGCTGGGTATGGCATAGGAGACTCTGCCATGTCAACTTTGATAACATTGTGAAGGCCAGTAAGATCAAGGCAGTTAGAGGATTGTCGATGCTGAGCAAACCAAAAAATCCTTTGTGCAGAGAGTGTCAACTGGGGAAAATGTCTTCCTCAACCTTCAAAGGTAAATCTTTCATTGAAGACAATTTACTTGATCTTGTGCATACTGATTTGTGTGGTCCTATGAAAACTAGGAGTGTGCAGGGGGATAGGTATTTTATGATTCTTACAGATGATTGCTCAAGAATGATGTGGGTCACATTCTTGAAGGACAATTCTGAAGCCTTTTCAAAGCTTTTAGAGCACTGGTAGAAAAGGAAAGCGATAGAAGAATCAAATGCCTTAGAATTGATCAAGGAGGGGAATTCACTTCTGGTGAATTCAACAAATATTGTGAAGAGAATGGCATCAAGAGGCAACTATCTGCCCCCTAAACTCCACAGCATAATGGCTTAGCAGAAAGAAACAACCGGATAGTGGTTGAAGCAGCTAGAACTATGTTGATCCAAGGAAAGGTTGCTCACACCTTTTGGAGAGAAGTGGTGAGCATTGCAGTCTACACAATGAACCGGGTACTCATCAAGAAAGGAAAGGATAAGACTCCTTATGAGTACTGGACTGGTAAGACACCAGTGGTAAGCTACTTTAGAGTATTTGGTAGAAAATGTTATATCAAGAGGAGTGAACATTAGAGAAAGTTCGATGCAAAATGTGATGAGAGAATATTCCTAAGATATTCCACCAAGAGTAAAGCTCTCAAATGTTTCAATAATAGGACTCAGAGAATCATTGAAAGCATCAATGTTAGGATTGATGAAAACTCTGAGAAACTTGAGGAAACCGACCATGAGCATGTAGGAGATGAAATGGTAGTAACCTTCTGGGAACCGATTGCAAATCAGCCCAGTACCAGTAATTGTGCTCCTACACTGGTGGATGTTGATGCTGATGAAGATGAGGATGAAGAAGAAAAGCAAGAGGAATTTGTTAAGAATATACCTAGGTATGTAAAACTCAATCATGATCCAAAGCAGATCATAGGAGACAAAGATGCAGGAATTCTTACAAGAAGAAAGGACAGAGAAAACTCATGTATGATCTCTTAATTTGAGCCTAAATCATTCAAAGAGGCACATAAAGATGAAGACTAGATCAAGGCAATGGAAGAGGAACTTGATCAGATAGAAAAGAATGGTACATGGCCTTTGGTACCCAGACTGGAGCATAAAAATGTCATTGGAACCAAATGGGTCTTCAGAAATAAACTGAATGAAGATGGCACAGTGGTAAGGAACAAAGCCAGACTAGTATGTAAAGGATATGCACAAGAAGAAGGAGAAGAGTATGGAGAAACCTTTGCTCCATTAGCAAGATTGGAAGGATTTCGTATGCTTCTTGCATATGCAGCTTTTAAAATATTCAAGGTATACCAAATGGATGTAAAATCTGCATTTCTAAATGGAATACTTGAAGACGAGGTGTATATAGAGCAACCAGATGGGTTTGCCCTATCAGAAGATAGTGACATGGTGTGTAGGCTACATAAAGCCTTGTATGGACTGAAGTAGGCACCTAGAGTATGGTATGAATGCTTGCACTCCCATCTTGTGAAGATTGAATTTGAAAGAACAAGTGAAGATAGCAATATCTACTTGAAATCAGAAGGAGATCAGATTCTGATTTGTGAAGTATTTATTGATGACATAATCTTTGGTGGAGATGACAAGATGAGTCATGACTTTGTAGATGAGATGAAGAAGGAATTTGAGATGTCACTCATAGGAGAGATTAAGTTCTTCATTGGACTGCAGATTGAGCAAATGAAAGATGGAATCTTTATTACTCAGTCCAAGTATGTCAAAGAGGTGTTGAAGACCTTTGACATGGAAGACAACAAACCGGTTGTTACACCAATGGTGACTGGTTGTAAATTATCAAAAGAGGATGACTCAACATTGGTAAATGAGAAGGAATACCGATCAATGATTGGTAAGTTGCATTAAGTAGTGCATAGCAGACCAAACATTGCACATGCAGTGGGTATTACCGCTCGGTTTCAGAAAACACCAAGAGAATCCCACTTGGTAGCAGTCAAGCGGATTCTTAGATATCTGAAGGGAACTATTGACTATGGATTATGGTTTCCGTACAATGAGGATTTCAACCTGAAAGTGTTCACAGATGCTGATTGGGCTGGTAATGTGGATGACTGGAAGAGCACAATCGGTGGTGCATTCTTTCTCGGTGGTAGATTGGTCTCATGGATGAGTAAAAAGAAGAGTTGTATCTATCAATCTACAACAGAAGCGAAGTATATTGCAACTTTTATGAACTACACCCAGACTATTTGGATGAAGCATGTATTGAATGTCTTCAAAGTTCCTGTATCTGAACTGGTAAATATATTTTGTGACAATAAAAGTGCAATTAACATTTCCAAGAATCCAGTTTTACATGCTAGAACCAAGTATTTTGAACTCAAGTATCATTTCTTGAGGGAAAAGGTTCAGAACAAAGAGGTGGTATTGGAACATGTTTTCAGTAAGGAGCAGTTAGCATACATATTCACCAAGCCTCTATCGAAGGCTACTTTTACCTATCTGAGAGGTGAATTAGGGGTGCTGCCCCTTCGAGAGATAAACTAAAGGTTTGTGCTCCACATCAGTCAGATCTTACTTTGCTATATCTTTTTAGGATTGATGTGTTGAAGGATGCTACTCCTCAGGGGGAGCAACATAGTGTAACAGGGACTTTGGTATTGTTGTCAAAGGGGGAGAAGATGTGAAGCGGAGAAGATATCTGCAGTATTAAGGAGAAGATGTGATGCAGAAAGAGAGATATCTTTGTATATTGCCATCAATGCCAAAGGGGGAGATTGTTGGCATATGTGTAGAGTATGTTGACATGATGATATTGTGTTGTCATTGATGTCAATATGCTGAAGAGTGAACCGGTAATATGCTGAAGAGTGAACCGGTAATATGTTGAAGAGTGAACCGATTTATTGAAGTTAAGCAACTGGCGAAGTGAACCAGTATAATGTTGTGAACCGGTATATGTGCAAAAGGTGAAGCGGTACGTTTGTCCAAGTGAACTGGTATATGGAATGTTTTCTATCAAGGTTTAATATGGTATGACTACCGGTTGGTAGTCCCAGCCTCAGGGTTTCCGGTTGAAGTGTTTCGAGCCTATGTGATTCAATCAATGGCTTTGTGTGATGAGTTAGCATTGTAATGGAGATCAGATCATGTTGCCACATCAGCCTCGTGCGCGTGAAGGATATTGCATGAAGGGGATTGATTCTATCTACCTCATGAATGTGCAAAGTCCCAGCAAACAATGAAGAATGCGTGATGGGTTATCGCCTCCAAGAAGTGGTGAAGAACAAACGATGGAGAATGTTTTGAGATCTGTTCAAGACCATTGTATTCAAATGCAAAGTGTTCAATGGTCAGGATAGAACCAACTGAATTGCTCAACCTAAATGTTTAGGGTTTAGGGTTTATGCTACCGACCTATCCGTTTCCTATAAGGTCGATGTTGTTTTTCATGTTGAGGTTGTTGGCAAATGTTGTGTGTGTATCTAAGTGCAGAGATACGTAATTCTTGCCAAACCAAATAAGAGAATTGATACCTGCAAAGTGTGTGTCCAGAAGGAAGGAACTAAAGCGGATCTGCATTGGCATTGAGTGCTATTACCAGATCATTGTAATACCTGTTGATCTCTAATCACTTCAATAGTTGGAAAATCCCTTAACAGGGTAGCTCTAACCAGCTTGCTGTAAATCCTTTAACAGGGTGACTCAAAGCCATTGAGTTCATAAAATCCTCTAACAAGGTAACCTTTAATAGGGTTTAACCCTTAACCAGGTGATCCCTAACAGGATCAGTTCCTAACAGAACCTGTTGTAACAGTCTTTAACCAGACTAGGCTCCTAACAGAGCGGACTTCTAAAGAGTTCAAAAACAGCTTGTGGGTATTCATCCCCACCGTGCTTTTTCCCAATTGGGTTTCCATGTGAAAAATATGCGTGTCATGTGTGATGCCTCTTTCATGTGATGTTTTGTTATTTCCTGTTTAGTGGTGAATCATGTTGATCTAGTAAATGATTGTATCTTTGATGACAGATTATCTATTTATGCATAACGTTGAAGTGAAAATGAGGGAGTATATTGTATAGAAAGCTAAGTGTTGCTAGTTTATGTCTTTCACGGTCTCATTGTGTTTAACCAGTAGTAATTTGGTTTTGACCGGTGTTAGTGATTGCCAGTCAAGTTCACTATTTGTAGTCAAACTGGTTTAGGAAAAGTTTTTGTGTCCATACTGATTCACCGCCCCTCTCAGTACCGGTTTGGTACTCACTATTCATCATTGAGTTATCACTTTGGTCTCTTATTTGGGGGATAAAGGGCCTACAAATGCATTGCTTGATCATCTGGATCATATCTTGAGCCAAAAAAATGTCATTTACACCTTGGATGTCTAACTTCAAATCCTTCTTCTCTGAATGCAATAAGCTATCAAAAATAAAGGATGCAAAAAGATCCCAGCCTGGAGAGAGGATAATTCTTGCCTCTACAAGGAGCTACTTTCCCCTTTGAGGATTCATGCCTTCTACTTGTGCATCAATATCAGCCTTCCATTTCATAAGCATCTCTGCCTCATTATCTCGTGTTATATCAGACATTGCTTCTCTTAGTCTTTTTCCTTTGAAATGATACAGGAAGGACTTAAATTCTTTTGATTTGATGAACTCATCATTAGACACAAAAGAGGTATGCTCTTCTAACCTATAATCTACATTTGCATTCATTCTTGCAACAGTTATGTCCTGTGCTTTAGGATCCTCCTCCCTCTCAGGCCTCTTGAATTTGGAAATAGCCTCATTCTCACCCGAATCACTTTCAACTTCTTCTTCTTCTCCCATCCCCTGCAATCTTTTCCTTTTTTATTCTAGTTTCTAGTTCAGATCCTGAATGATCTGCATAGCCTCATCGGATTCCTTGTTCTTGAAAATATCCCAGGCTTCAACGTGCTCATGAAAATAATCACCCAGATTTTGCTTTTTTTTGCTTTGGTGGATATAACCGTCCAGGTCATAATTATTTCGGCCTATATGCACATAGAGGTTATAATCTTCTATTAACCTCTTATCAATGATTTTATATGCCTTTGTAGACACAATAGTGAAGTCACCTAAATGTAAAGTCCTAGGCAAGAAAACCTGCTTGTGTGCACCCCCAAAATGCATGGCATTTGAGACACTCATTTGCCTTACAATCTCTAGGTAGGAAATTCTATCAGGTGCAGGCTTTGACAACACATAAGGAGCTCCCTCGAATCCAAAAACTCTAACATATGTGAATTCCTGGCATACATACTAGTCACCCCAATTGTGATTTACCCTGGTATCCCCATGCTCATGGGGTCTAAGGAATCTTTTGATTTCCTCTAAAAATGACCTATCAAAAGAGACTCCAAAAGCTCTATATAAAGGTTGCACAAAGAATTCTTCAAATTTGATATAGTGGGATCTCATGAACCAAAAATCCCACAGTGACACCCATAGTTGTATAGACCGCTCTTGTTTGTCCTTACCGTGAACGTTTAGCTTTAATTCCTCATGCCACAATCCCTTGAGTCGTTCATAAAATAAGACAATATGCATTAACAAAGAATAAAACTTAAAGGATTTATCAGGGTTATTATGAAGGCTTAAGAAACCCTCAGGCATCTTCTCAACAATATAAGTAGCATAGTCGAATTGTCTCGGCACATGCATCTGTGTGTCAGCAGCCAGTGCCAAAGGTCCTACCCGAGCCACATCCAAAACTTCAACTCCTCCCACTTGTCTACATGCCATATATGTATATTGCAAATATTGCCTAAAAAATGTTGATATCAAATGGGAGCCCATCTTCATTTGTCAATTTTCCTTTCTCAGCCTTATGTATGGCCAAATTCCACCCATTGTATACAGTGTCCATCTTTGTATACTCTTCTTCTATTTTTTCAAAAGATAGAGGCACGTCACATTCGGGACCAAGACCAAAAACCTCCTAAATGGTGGCCACTAAAAGATGGATGAATGCTTCACCATTTGGCAATTGAATACATCTTTTTGTGGTATTGTAAGCCATAGCGAGTGTTTTCATCAACTGGACATTCACAAAGACTTTTGGAACCACAAGTTTACCCAATACAGTTGTCCATGGGTTTGATATTGGGGTCGGCTTATTCCTCCTTGAATAATGATACAAGAACAACTCATAACCTCTAATTCTGGTCTAGATATCACCAATTTCCCTGAAGTCGTCCTCTAGCTAGTCACAGATGGGAAAATTTGTCTTAGATCTCCTGGATTTGGCTCCTGGTGAGCTCATTTGGTCAATCATATCTTGGTTCAACTTTCATTTCTGCACACCTTCTTCACCTTTAGACTTCTTCGAAGCGCTTTCAGAGACCTCTATGACCTTCCTCTTACCCTTGGAACTAGAACCCTCCATATTTGAATCCTTCAAGCTTTTTGCATTTCGATTCTCTGTAGTTTAACTTTGCTTCAATCTCTTTATTAGCTTCAAACTGTTATGCAAAATCCTTCTACCAACTCTTCATATATAGATTTGAGTAATTAGAAGCATTTACTCAATTGAAATCCTGCTAAGATTTTCCTTGTGCGAACACCAATCTACCCGTTCTCTACATTTAATAATGGCGGGTTGATCCGTTTGCAATTAGATTTTGCAACGGTTAATCGACATAATTTTTCCAATAATTCAATCAGTTGGTGCCACCCGTCCTTTCGGTCAACATAAGTCTCAATGATCACTTCACCTCCTGTCTAGGTTCTACTTTCACCTTTATGTCACATTGGCGTATGTCATTTTGATATACCCTCCTTTTATTCCTCTGTGGCTTTCTGCCCATTGGGTTTTAACATAGCTCCAAATTTGTTCCTCCGATAGTGAAAAGTTATTTCGATGAATCCTCCTTAGTAATCTGTATCTCATTTGTTACATCAGATCACTTTATCGGGTATTGGAACAACTCATTTTATGTTTCTCCAATGGTGAAAAGTTATTTCAATGAATCCTCCTTAGTAATCCGTATCTCATTTGTTGCATTGGGTCACTTTATCAGGTATCGAAACAACTCATTTTATGTTTCTTCGATGATCTGACGATATCTACCTCATGCTTGTGCTTCTTTTAACCTCTCTAGTCTATCCGCATATGATTCCCCAATGAAACCTCCCTCTTGTTCACCATGTTGCAAAATTTTTTGGGTGTCAGGACAACCCTTTGTTTCTTTGATGACCCAACGATATTGGGCTCCAACTTGCTTATTTTCAGGTCCATTGGCTTATACTTCCCAGATGAGGTCTCCTTCCTGATAACCATTTCATATTTCTCATCGGGTATCGGCATAGCGGAAAATTTCTTCCTCCGAAGATCCGATGTCATCCCGATGACTTCACCTCGTTGCTCTTTTAGTCACTTCTTTCGGTGTAGGCTATCCCAATGAGACCTCATTTCTACCCGCCATGATATTTACCCTATCGGGTATCGGGGTAGCTTTTTCTTACGTTGTCTGATGTCCCGATGACTTCAAAACATCCGCTCCACATTTTCCATTCTCGGTGTAGGTTATGCCGATTTCCTCATTGGCTATCAGCACAATACTTTTCTCATGCCTCCGATAGTGAATGTTATGTCGATGAAACCCTTCTTCTAAACTTCCTTTTGGTTATACTTCAGAGTGATTGGTCCAAGTCATGCCGATAGGTTCCTTCATTATTTATACTAGTCGTTCTTGTCAGGGTAACTTACACCGATAACTCAAACCTGACAATTATGCTAATCAAGCTCCTCTTCATATATCATTTGCACTTGCAACCTTTTATGGAAACTTAATATGTGCTAATAAATGACAAAGACTATCACATAGGCCCAAAGAATGCCTTATTAGAACCCAATATTGTCATGATGAAATTTCCTCATGTAATCCCTATTTAGTGCCAACCCTTAGCATGCACTAGTATTACTTGTCCAATTTTGGAAAACAGGTCAGAGTAGGATTTTTCTTGCACTGCAACATACCTCCTACACATACAGTCCAACAATAAATTCTCTTATGATGAAAATGTATATATAAAATATCAAAGAAAAAGCACAAAATATTTTGCAAAAATATGTGCTAACAGTGGCTCTTTCTGGCGATGTATGTTCGTTTAAGGGACATAGCAAGATCTCATCTATCTCTGGAAAGCATACCAAACAATAAACAAAAATAAAAAACAAAGGAAAAATATACTACTATAGTACAAGAAATACTCCCTTGTCCTTAAGAGAAAAAATGTATGAGGTACTGAACATGTACTATAAATTGCTGAATTTCACCATCAACGTTCTGCAAGAAGTATGAATTTTCCTCTCTCTTTTCCAAGATGACATACGGTCCTAGCCAAAGTCCTTCAAATTTTCCATGCTTGCCCTTGTCCTGATATTTTGCATTCCATTTGAGCACCCACTCTCCTTCCTCAAAGGTCCTACTAGAAGCTTTCTTATCATGTAATGCTTTGACCATTTTATGCTTCTGTATATTTTGTTCCCGAGCCTCTCTCTTGTACTCATCCAGTTCAACCAACTGGACCAACCTATCTTCCATGAAATCAACATATTCTAAATATTCCTCTAAGACAAATTTATATACTAGGAGCAATTTGTTCAAAGGCAACCTCGCTTCTTTAACATAAACAAGCTAATAAGGAGCAAACCCTGTGGATTTTTTGATTGTTACTCTATCTGCCCATACCGCCAAATTTAGCTTTCAATCCCATGCCCTTTTGTTGTCACCTAACATCCTCTTAATGATTTTTAATAGGTTTTTGTTACTTGACTCTGCCTGTCCATTCCCCTAGGGATGATAAGGTGATGAATATGACAATGTAATTCCATAACTCTCACAAAAGTCAACAAATTCTTTGGATCTGAAACACATCCCATTATCTACAACAATCTTATGGGGTATTCCAAATCTTGTCAATATATTTTCCAAAAGAAACTTTGTTACCACCTTACTTGTAGCTTTCCTTGTAGGAATTGCCTCTACCCATTTGGTAAAGTAGTCGGTGGCTACCAAAATCCATTTGTGTCCTCCACTAGATTTGTTTGCAATTTCTCCTATTAAATCAACACCCCACATTTGAAAAGGTTCTTCAGTTTGCATGGGTCTAAGTGGAAGGGCTCCATCATATTTAAGCTTCCCTAAAATGTTTTGGCAAGCCTCACATCTTCTAATATGGGTATGATAGTCCCTAAAGACTTGTGGCCAATAATAATCAACATTTAGTATTTTATGGGCAGTAGTTTTTGCTGAAAAATGTCCCCCACATACCCCTTCATGCAATTCCTTTAAGGCAGATTGTGCTTGATGAACATCCAAACAAAATTAGAGAATACCATCTCTGTTTTTCCAATATAAATCACCTTTGAGCAATACATATCTAGATGCCTGAAGCTTAAGTGTTCTTTTTTTATTATCATTTAAATCTTCTGGACATTTCATGTGTTTTAAATAATAGACAATATTCTTATACCAAGGAGAAATTTCAATACTTATTTGAGCTTCCTCTAATTCTACCTAATTTATTTGTGTTGCTTCCAGATTTGATTTTGTCATCAATTTAGCCAAGCCTTGACCTTTTACCAATTTGGTAATCTGAATATCAATGTTGAACTCCTGGATTTGATTGATCCATCTACATCTTCTCCTAGTAGTTTCAGTCTGCCTGGAAATATCTTTGACTGTTGCGTTAGGAACATAGGCAATGACATTATCTCCCACTAGGGCATATTATTGTTTCTCATTTATATCATAATTTAACTTAGAAGCTTGTAGTGTTTTACTAAAAAATGCCACTGGTTGTTCATGACCTTCACCATTCTTTAGAGAAATCAGGGGATTTAAGTACATGTGCTTCCTTGATGGCCCTTTTAATGTTCACAAAGGCCTCGACTGCTTCATTAGTCCATTTTATCTCTGCACCCTTTTTCAACATCTTTGCAATAGGTTTTATAATCTCAGAGAAATTTGATACAAATTTCCTAACAAAATTAATTTGTCCAAAGAATGATTGGATAACTTTGACTGTTCTAGGGATCTGAATTTTGTCAATAGCTACAATTCTCTTAGGGTCAATCCTTACTCTATCTTTTGATACAATATGACCAAGTAATTTATCCTCAGTGACCTCAAAGTGACACTTTTTTGGATTTAGAGAGATACCATACTCCAACGCTCTAATAAAAATCTTCTCTAGGTCATTACAGTGGTTCTCTGTCTTCTTGGAGTATGATGTCAAATAATCCTGGTATACAACTAAGATGTGATCAATGAGGCCTTCAAAGGCTACATCCATGGCCCTTTGAAAAGTATCTCCAACATTGGTAAGTCCGAATGGCATCCTAGCATACACATGTGCCCCATGGTGTATTGAAAGTTGTTTTGTATTTTTTTGATTCCTTAACTTTCACTTGGTTGTAACCAGAGAACCCATCCATCATAGAAAGTAATTCATTCCCGGTCACCTTTTGCAGTAAAGCTTCGATGTTAGGCAGAGCATAATTATCTTTTAAGGATGATATATTTAAATTCCTAAAGTCCAAACATAATCTAATATCACCATTTTTCTTTCTAACAGGCACCAAGTTTGACACCCATGTGGAATGCCTTATAGGCTCTATAATCCATGCATTCCTCATCTTCATCAATTCCTCTTTCATTTTGGGAGCCAATGTGGTATTTATAGGTCTTTTCCTTTGCCTAAATGGTTTTGCATCTGATTTTAGTGGGATTTCATGCTCAAACAAATCCTCTCTGTATGCTTTGAGATCATCATATGACTAAGCGAAAACCTGCCTATATTTTCTTAATAGGTGTACCAATTCCATCCTAATTTTTGGTGTAAGTTTCTTTCCAATGCAAGCCTCTCTAGGATTGTTTTCACTTCCCAACTTTATCTTCTCCGCTTCTTCACAACCTCTAGTGTTGGGCTTGAAATTTGTCACATCTTTATTGCCAAACATTCTCTCTAGCTCCACCAACCCTTTTGGAATCTTGTTTGTTTTAAGCTGGAGGATATTTTTTCCAAACAAAGACTCCTTACCGCTCTCCTCTTCCACATATGCAATCCAATCCACGTGTTGGCCTTCATACTGATCCTCACAAAATAGGAATTTCAGAAGATCCCTGTCATCATCAAATATCTACCAATTTTTATAATTATCTGGTACTGCAGGTCTAGTATTTATTTCAACTTGGGTGATGTCATCAAAAGGAATACCATTATGCTTAATTGCTAGGTTAGCCATAAAATCAGCCAAAATATTATTAGACCTCTAAATCCATGTTATAGAAAATGCATCAAAAAATTCAATTTAATCCCACACCTCATTTCTATAATTTCGAAGCCTTACATTTTTAGTGGCAAACCTTTCCCTTACTTGAGATACAACCAACTTTGAATCACCATAAAATGTTAGTAATTTAATGCCATATTTACTTGCCATTCTAAGGCCTAACAAGAGTGCTTCATATTCAACAACATTGTTTGTACATTCAAAAGCTAACAAGAAATAATTTTGGAATGATCTCCCATCACGAGAAATAAAAACCACACCAACTCCATTTCATTCCTTACTGCAAGCACCATCAAAATACATTTTACAAATCTTATCCTCATGCAATTAAACAACATTTTAAAACTTATTAGTCTTCTATTGAATGGGTTTAGAAATACTTACCTGAAAGTTGTCTATATTTGTTTGGAGAAAACATGTTGTCTCATTTGGATCAACTTCCTCTATTAGGTAGAATGATCTTGGTTCTCTATCAATCCTTATATTCGCCCCTTTTATCGGGATGGTCACATATGAAAGATCTATCTAGACGTGTCCCCCTACCAAATTTGACCACTGCCTTGATAACAACGTCCCATAATTTGGAGGAACTTGCACAATGGTGATGTCTGTTTTATATGACGTATCTGGGTATGCTAGAAATCGAAACTCAACATCCTTCATGATTCCAACAACTGGAACTGATCTGTTATCCATAGCATAACATTTCCCATAGGGAGTATATACATGCATCCCAAGTTCTTTCATGACATCCTCTGGCATTATGTTTATGGCTGCACCTGAATCTATCATACAATTCTTAACCATTTTATTGTTAATCATCAAAGTCGAATAAAAAGGATCAACCTGGGTAATATTTTTAGTGATAGAAGTTCCCAAATAGACAATAGGTGGATCTTCAGCTTTTGGCCTATGATCCTCTTTATTTACTTCACCAACATTAGACAAAATCTTAATTGTTTCATGTTTGTAGTCAGGAAATTTCATTACTTCAAGCAAGGGCACTGATATTTTCACTTGCGATAAAGCCTGAGACATAAATGATCCACAGTTAGAAAGTGACTTACTAATCCATTTCCTTTCAATGGGCTTGGTTAATTTAGGGAGTTCTTCTTGTTTGACCCTTTATGTTGCACTTTCCTTTTCCTTATTTGTGATGATGTCTTTGTTTCTACCAGCCTTAGGAACCTTTGCAAATATCCCAGATGGCTTACCTTGCTCTGGGTTCACTATTCTATTCCTTAACTAATAATTTCTCTTTGCCTGGGCTACTACTGCCATAGTATAGGCCTTCTTTTCTTCATCTGTTAAGTTTCTCAAGGAATGCACTGGCTCTCCATTATGGAACAATCTCCTTAAGGATGGGATATCCACATCATCGTCAATAAAAACTTGTTGTACACTATGTTGTTGGCTTTCTCTTCTCCATTGTACATCTGATGATTGCTCATCCTCAAATGAATCCTCATCCCTACCCCAAAATGGACATGATGAAAGTACATTTATTGTAGGCTCATACTCACTTACATGGTCCTTCTCTTTTGTAAAACCTTGTGCAATCATACATTGTTCTGCAACATGGGGTAAATTGCAGATTTCACACCATGGATATTCCTCCACAAAATTGTTTACCTTCTTCAATGGATGAGGAGTTTCTTGCTTAGATTTACATTTACCGGCTTACCATCCTTCCAATTTGTATTGTATGGCATATCATGCAATCTTGGTCTATTGTAACTCGTAGGATTGTTACTTCAAAATGGGGGAGGCTTCTCATTGTGATTTTGCTTACCCTTTATGTCTTTCAACATTTCCATGATTTGGCTAAACTCATTCTTTTTTGTTGCTCTGGGATTATATATTTTTTGATCATCTCTCTTGCCAATCTTCCCAGTAACTTTTCTGTTGTTTTCAATGGTAGTGGCTATCTTGAATGCTTGTTGTAAGGTGGTAGGATAATGAGATAGAATCTCATAGCGAGTCTTGCTATCAAAAGCAATCAAACAAAAATCAATCAAAAATGAATCAACGGGTCTAATATCTCTTGGTATTCTATTAAGTATTTTATTAAACCTCTTATTGAATTCAAAAACTTATTCATTCTGATTCTTTTTTATGCTAGTCAATTCATGAGATGCAAATGAAGTATCATTATGTTCTCCAAATTCCTCCAAAAATATTGTCACAAACTCCTGCCAACTACCAATGCATCTGTTGGGAAGATTCCTATACCATTCTCTTGCATCCTCCTTCAGAGATTGAACAAACAGTTTCATAAAAATATCTTCATGAGGGATTTCAAACTCTTCAATGGTATTTTTTACATTTATTACGTGTTTTTTTGCATAATCATTTCCATTTCCTGTGAATTTAGGGATAATTGACCTTAAATCATTTGAAATCTGATTAGGATACCCAACTATCCCACTGAAATCCAACTGTTTATACCTTTCAATGGTCAAAGGCAGTCTGCAACCATAGTTGTTAGTTTGGTAATTCTTGTTTCCTCCATTATTACCATAGTTTCCATTGTTACCTCCACCATTATTATTATTTCCATTTCAATTGTTCCCATTACCATTGTTTCCATTGTTACCATAATTCGCCCTATTATTGCCCACATTGTTGATCCTATCTCTATCATTCCAGTTACCATTAATTTCCCCACTTTTAGTTCTTCTTTCATCATTATGATAATTGCATTGTCCATAATTATACTGGTTTCTATTTTCATTGTAGGGTATACTTTTCCATTTATCCCTCTTTTCACAATTATTATCCACAACATCCGATAATGGGTTATTATAAACCCTAAATGGTTATTCCAAGTCTCTTAGGTGAGGGGGAGTATATATTGGGGTTGTTAATCTACTTGCTTCACCTCTTCCCTTCTCTTCTTCCACCCTGTTTGACTTAGGGCTTTGAATAGTATTTCTCTCTAATCCAAGTTTTTGCAACACCTAATCTGGTTGTCTCTTAAGTGCCTTCAACATCTTGGACTCATCTCCATTTAGGTCAACCATTCTATGAATAATTGCATCCCATTGCCTTTCTTCTTGTTCTTCAATAGTCAGGGTTTCATCATGGCCACCTTTATTATCTTTTGTATTTAGTTTATAGAAAGGATTTTCTTCTCTATTTTCAGATCTATCACCAAATGAAGAACCATCCTCTCTACTAGGAAACTTCTTATAAGCCCCAAATGCCATGTTTGATTTCTTTTCTTTGTTTCTGAACAAAACTTTCTTCGCCCTTGTGCAGAGACCTTCTCCCCCGCATTAACCTTAATGACAAATTCCTAGGGGTTTCTCTTTTCTTTCTCAAAATACCAATTATTACTCAAAGATTAAGTGTAGAGTCGCCACCTCCTAAGAGGAATAATACTTTTATTAATCTTCTAAGTTACTTCCTCCAGTAGAGTCTGAAACAAGACCACCAAAAATTCTAAACACTTCTTGTGACAACTCCCCAATAGAGTCACCAATCTGTTGGTTCCCAAAACCACGGATTGGGAATCAAAAGGGCTTGCCAAATCCCTAACCGATCCAATCAGCCTTGGCCAACAAACATGAAGGTGGAAGACCAAATTCCTCTACACTTTAGGCTCCACTAAACCTACGTGGGTATACCCTAATCTCCAAAGTATAAAGAGATTTCTTTATAGTGAATTTAAATTATTGAACATAGCTGTTTACAGGACTGGCAAACAATTTCCTGCAACTATGCTTTATTGATATACTTTTAACTTGTTTTAATTTGAAAATTTTAGTATAATTTAATATGAATACAAGTTATAATAGAATGCTGTTGGAACTTAGAGTAATTATGAAAGAACAAGGCAAGTAAAAACTAGTAATGTATTTCTTTGGTGAGGACTTTGTGCACACTTAATTTACTCACAGGAAACCACTAACATACCAGTGCCTTATCTGATGATTTACATGTCACCAAATGGACAAATATTTGTAATCATTGGAGACAGTTTGAAGAAACAAGACTATCACTGCAATGACTTCAATGTATGCTATAAAAATAACGAAAAATGATTCTATTACCTTTATAACTCTATATGGTGAAAATGGATAACAATAATAACAATATTGAAAGGCTAAATGAATTCAACCACAAAACCCTAGCCTAACAATCATAGAATATGGTATACATGCGCAAAATAGATATGGGGTTCCTCAACATGAATCTATACCAAGTGCTCCATATATGCAGCATCATTATAGACCTCCTCCATATGAACATGTGTATGATCAATATCACCCATATATGCAACATGCACCTCCTCCAATGGGTACCTCAAACATGGGGTATGGTCCATGAAGTCGATCTCCACCTAAGAGCAATTTGGAGCAACAAATCAGGGACTTACAAAAGAAAATGGAGGACATAAATACACCGAAGCCAACATACACAATGAGAGACATATGTCCTTATCCATTTGACAAGAGCATTCCAATGCCTCCTTTTCCTACACACTTTGTGATGCCTAAATTTGATAAGTATAGAGGAAAAGGGGATTCTAAGGCACACATAAGACAATTTTTCACAGCTTGCATTGAGGTAGCAGCAGAAGAGACATATTTGATGAGATTATTCCCACAAAGCTTAGGTGATCAAGCTATGGAATGGTTCTCCCAACTTCCACCTGGAATTAAGTCATGGGGTGACTTAGCAGAGGCATTTATTCAACATTTCTCCTACAACATAGAGACAGACATATCAGTCACTACTTTGTGCAACACCAAGCAAAAAGAGGGAGAGTCTTTTGCATCATTTTTACAAAGATGGAGAAATCTAGCCAGCAGATGCTCTTGTGAAATTCCACAAAAACAAATGGTAGAAATGTTCACCCAAAATGTTAACAAGGAGATTGGTTATGACTTAAGGAAAGCTTGTTTGTCCACCTTCAAGGACGTCATTGAAAAAGGCTTAGCAACAGAAAAGGTCCTAATTGAACAAGGAGTCATTAAAATATTCAAGGAAAACAAAGATGACTTTAAAGGAAAAGACAAGCCAAGATTTTGGAATAAAAACAAGAACACAGTCAATGATGGTATTGTCGATGCCAACACAGTGCGACCCAAAGTCATCTTTTTAGGATCAAGTTCTACAAACAATCAAGTGAATACTCAAACAACTTCCAGATCACGAAGGAAGTACACTCCATTGGGAGAACCACTTGAGTCAGTTTTTAAGAAGCTTGTGGCAAACAAGGTAATCACTATTCTAGACTTTCCTCCATATGAACCAAAGGTTAAACCAAATTGGTGGAATGATGATGAGTATTGTGAATTTCATAAGAGCAAAGGTCATAAGACAGGAAATTGTCATCGACTGAAGAACATCATATAGGATCTCATTGATAGAGGTGACATTGAGATTGAGGGACATTCGTCTAATCAAGAACATGAGATGTTCAAGGAACCATTCCCAAAACATGACAAGGGAAAAGCTAAAGTCACAGAGGATCAAACCAACTATACCAGAGCATCTTACAATTATGATTCAACTATTAATCACATTTCAATGGACAATTACGTCTCTACTATTATCATCAAGGACAAAGCGTCCGAGAATTCTACTCAGAGACCCAAGATTGTCCTAAAAGGTATTGGATCTTCTTCTGAACCTACCTCTGAATGTCATGTTACAACTCGCCGAAGTAAATTCACTTTGCAAGGTGCTCCAACTAAAAACACCGCTTCTTCATCAACCAAACCTGAGTATGACCTTGTAGAACAATTAGGGAAGACACCCGCGCTCATTTCAATCCTTGAGCTATTACGCATATCTCCCGCACATAAAGCTATTCTTGACAAAATCTTGAGAGATACTGCTGTTCCTACTGATCTGAACGTGGACCAGTTTCAAGCCATGGTGGGATACCTTTCCATTCCACACTCCCTTACATTCATAGAAGCCGATGACACCTCCGTAAGTCAGCCACATAATGCACCATTACACATTGAAGCCTTCATAAACAAACATAGAATCAAACGAGTCCTGATAGATGGAGGAGCAGGTCTAAACATTTGTACATTGAGCACTATTAAACAATTGGGATATTCCGACAAAGCTGTGAATTCTACAAACAAAATTACCATCAAGGCATATGATGATGAAGAGCGTTCATCCAAAGGCACAGTCACCTTACCTCTCAGAGTTGGGCCCATTACAAAGGATGTGGTTTTTCAGGTCCTTGATCTAGATCTCACATACAACATACTCTTGGGATGTCCTTGGATTCATGAGATGAGGGCAGTCCCATCTACATATCATCGATGTATCAAGTTCCCTCACAATGGAGTTGAAGTGACCATCAAAGTGGATCCAAATCCATTCATATATTGCAACAATCTAGAACCTCAATCAGAAATAACAATCCCAGTCAATCGAGAAGCTATTCCTTCATCAGCATATGTGGATCTAGAATCCTTGAAAGCTTTTACATCAAAACAAGCAGAGATCAAAGAAAATTTCAAGTTTAAAGACATGGGATGTGGTGAGTATATTTTTCATGTTGATCAACTCCCACTATTTCCTAAGGTATTCAGTCAACAGGAACATCCTACAAACAATTTGCAATGCCAAGGAATTGGGTGTGAACCACCTAGTGTTGTGGCTACTAAGTCTGAATGCAAATCTCCTCTAGTGGTGCAAGCAACTCTTGATATCATTAGTCCTAAGAGTGGTTCCAGCGAAGAATCTATTGAGCATATCGCTAGCGCTCTTGATAACTCACATAGCCTTAACATATCATCCACTCATTCCATTTCCACTCCACTCCTAGACTTGGATCAACAAGAATTACAAAAGCCCTCATTTATTGGGGATCAAAAATCAAGATTTGAAAAGAAAAATTTAAAAGTAAAAAATAAAGGAAAGTCCTTTAGTCCAAATCAAAATCAAAAGCTATTGGACTCTGCAAAAATCAAAGTCAAGGATAAAAATCTAATGAAAGAAAAAGAGCAAGAGTTGATCTCCCCTAATATCAAAATAACTGGGGGCAAAAATTCTACAATTGCAAGTCAAAAAGATTACTTGTTGATCCTAAGTCTCCATCATGCTATCCTACTTTCACTTCTTTTCGCAATCATAAGCCTTCATAGCTCATCCACTTGTTCCACACATCCATTCCCTTCTGGCGATACATCATGGACCTTTAATGGAGCTTCCTCAAAGGACTTTGTTATCGGGGATGCCCAAACTTCTTCAGGTGACACGCATATGGGCCTGTGTAGTCCACACACTAGTAATTCTATCTCAGTTCCTTTATCAAGGAAGACAGTCACTCGAGCAACATATCATTCAGTCAAGGAACAATGTAGCTACAATCATAAAGTCAAGCCTCACACATTTGAGGTAGGGGACCTAGTTCTCAGAGAAAATCCTAAAAATCAACAAGACAGAGAGAAGAAGGGCAAGTTTGAACCAAATTGGCTTGGTCCTTACATCATTACAGCAGCATATGGATCTGGTGCATATCAGCTTTCAACTACAGAAGGTGAACCTTTGGAGGATCCTATCAACAACATGCACCTTCGCAGGTTTTACACATAGCTCTTCGGAATATCCTAATTTCAAAAATACAAAAAAATCAAAAAATTTCAAAAATACAAAAAAAAAATTATAAAACAAAAAAAATCATTACTTGGTGAAAACTTGGCAAACAGGCACCTTGTGACACAAAAACCATTGAAAAATTGAAAAAAGTAAAGAGAAATAATTTCGTCCAATGGTGAAAACCACTTCGGTGGTGCCCTGGACAAGTACCATGGTGAAAACTGGGTCACCAGTGCCATGCGTAGAGACATTGCTCCTCCCTCCTTCAGGATTCACTTTCATCCTTTCCCTTTGCACACACTCACAACCTATTCGTTCATAATAAACTTACCCATTCCCATCATGGCTTGTTAATTGATCTACCCAAGATTGGTTAGCCATTCATAATAAACATTCCTTTTCATCCCTTTCCATCCATAATAAACCAGATCCTATCTGTGGCTAAGGCAAATCCTACATCTAGTAATGGGTGTGGAACTGAGAACATCACATGTTTTGAGGAGTACAGTTTCTTCCAGCTTCCTTCAGTCTATCCGCGCACAATCCGCAATAAAGCAACATTTGCATCGCAAATCTGCAATAAAGTTTCATCTTCTCCACAATAAAGTATCCGTTTCATGGATTCAGTCAGTTTCAGATGAGACACAACAACAACAATGGGCTTCAACAAATCAAATCTTTCAACAGACTCAGACAACATTATGGTTCAGTGCTATCTATCCTTTCTATGAAAGTAAACATTGTGACCACAATCAAATAAGACTTATACAAGTGACAAGAGACACTAAACTTGAGGACTACAGTGGATGTTGGTGTCGAGTCTTGGTTTTATTTTGATTTCATCTTTTTTGGTGACATGTCTTTTAGCTTTTCCAGGATGTCTCTGACTAGAGATTCTATCTCCAGGATGTCTTTGACTAGAAAGGCGAGGATGGGGTATCGTCACCTATTTATATTTGCTGTCTGTGGATTGTCTTTTAGTAATGCTATGACTTGTCCAAGGATATGAGGACACTGTGAGTCTAGTGTGAACTAGGGCATTCCTTGTTTGTGACTGTCTTATCTCCATGCAAATAGGTACAATGACTTTCTGGGTCGAACATATGCCTCGATTGTCATAACCTACTTGCCATAATAAAGCTCAATGATGATAACGCACAAGAAGCTCTTTCACTTTCATATCTTCTGTCTTGCATCCCCCTTTCTTGATTGACTTCCATCATCCTTCTCGAGTCCGCATAGCCTGCTATCACATGACTGAGTATAATGACACACCAAAAACATTTGCATTTCATGTAGTTGCACCTACATTACCACATATAAGCATTTCATACATACATATAGATATCACAACTGCATCACATCCTGCACACAACACCTATTAGCACAATTCACATTTGCATTATCATATTCATCTACATTACTGACATTCACATTTGCATCATGCATACACATATAAAACATAAACGAACAAAAAAAAATAAAAAATATTGCATTGCATCATATACATATTTGCATCCGTATCATAAGCATCACATAAGAACATCTCATCACATAGGTACACATGCATATAGTTGCCGCAAAGATGAATCATCTCATATATATATATATAAAAGTGTCATGATACAATGATGTCAAAATCATATGGCTACAATCACCCGCAGGTGTCTACATCATTATACAAAATGGTACAAAACTGATACAAAGGAACTCACTGATCGCTTCTGCCAACACTATTGGTAGTGCTAATCCTATCCATGTCATGGTATCCCATGCCACGTGTCCCACCCTCATCTCCAGTCTTGGATCCTAGAACACTCGTCTAAGGGCATCCCTGTCTCCATCTCGATCGTACAGAATCAGCTCCCCATCAATCAATATCCACATAATCCTATATACATCCTCTAGGGTGACTGTCATCTCACCCATCGGCAGATGAAACGTGCACGTCTCAGAGTGCCATCTCTCAGCCAACGCAGTCAGCAAACCCATGTTTGCCCGAAACTCAGGCACATACAACACATGTCTCAAACCCATCTCCTTGATGGCAGCTCTGTCCTCGAGCGACAACTTAGGTCACAACCTCTGCATCAACGGGAATCTCTCCCGTGACTCTAGCATCAGCAAATACTCCTGCAGTCAAACAACTCAATCATGTCAGTTATAGTGGCATTCACTGTTTATCACAAAATGCTACTCGCTATCTAAATGCATATGGCTATCTACCCTAGTGACACTCACTGTTCATCATAAAGTGTTGCTATTTATCCTAGTGGTACTCACTGTTCATCACAAAGTACTACGTGTGTGACACTCCCTGTTCATCACAAAGTGTTACTCACATTTGCACTCCCTGTTCATCACAAAGTGCTGCTCATATTTCAGTACTCCCTGTTCATCACAAAGTACTCTATCTTGGTACTCACTGTTCATCACAAAGTGCCTTGATCTATCCTAGTCTTCCTAGAGGACCTGCTTGAGTGTATCCCCTCAGCAGCTTATCCAATCGACAGCATATGTTCATCACAGAACTGCCGATTTGACCTAGAAGATGCAAATTCATACTTTTCAAATGCAAACGCGTTTTCTTGACATAAACGCACATTTATTAAATTACCTAGTATGCATTAATGACAACAATAAATGCATCAAAGTACGAGGAGGTTTGGTGGTACTTACCGGCTCTCCTACCTCTGCTGGCCTCTGAAATCTGCAAACGCGATCGAATCTGTGAGTGAACCATTGCCATCGCTGCTGACTGCTCCTGCTCTATTTTCGCTCTGCAATATGCTCTTGTGAATGTGTAGATGCTAATGAGGATGTATTTTCCCCCGTGGTCTATCTTATAGCCTACCCTAGCCCTCGCCTTCATTTTTCGAGTCAGTCTTCATTATCCCGTGACTTTGTCACTTTATCCGGTCAATCTATTCTAGCCTTTCTTTCTTATCGAGAGATTTTCTGCAATCTTTTTAGACATTTTCATCCAATCTCTCGAGGGGGCATATCATTCCCATTCCGGGGCAACTCTGTATCAGTTCATCTTATCTTCTTTGAAACAACGCGACAAGTTGCATTGTCTCAAAGAGGGGCAAAATGTAGACACCCAAAATTGTCCAGTCTAATTAAATAAATATTTTATTTATTTAATTATCTAAGCTTAATTCTTCTATTAATTAAATAAATCTTTATTTAATTAATTAATTCACTTATCCTCTTCTAGCCTTATTTCTCATTTAAATAAATACATTTATTTATTTAAATTATCATTTTCCTAAATTAAATAAATATTCTTATTTATTTAATTATCCTACTTCTTCTATTAATTAAATAAATCTTTATTTATTTAATTAATTCATTAGCCTTTTCTACCTATGACACATGTCATTCATCTCTTAATTCATACACTACCTACCCCTTTCATTATTTTATTATTTCTTTTACCTACCCTCTAATCATAGCCGACCTCCTTTTACACCTCTCAATCTTATCCCTCCATTTCATATAGTGTCTTCTATATAAGGAGATGCTTCCTTCATTTTAATTGGTGTTGCACAAAGTAGTGACTAATATGTCTGTCTCTATGTTGTAGGAGAAATGTTGAATAAATGCCTCTGCTAAGTCACCCCATGACTTAATTCCAGGTGGAAGTTGGGATAACCATTCCATATCTTGATCACCTAAGCTTTGTGGGAATAATCTCATCAAATATGTCTCTTCTGCTGCTACCTCAATGCAAGCTGTGAAAAATTGTCTTATGTGTGCCTTAGGATCCCCTTTTCCTCTATACTTATCAAATTTAGGCATCACAAAGTGTGTAGTAAAAGGAGGCATTGGAATGCTCTTGTCAAATGGATAAGGACATATGTCTCTCATTGTGTATGTTGGCTTCGGTGTATTTATGTCCTCCATTTTCTTTTGTAAGTCCCTGATTTGTTGCTCCAAATTGCTCTTAGGTGGAGATCAACTTCTTGGACCATACCCCATGTTTGAGGTACCCATTGGAGGAGGTGCATGTTGCATATATGGGTGATATTGATCATACACATGTTCATATGGAGGAGGTCTATAATGATGCTGCATATATGGAGCACTTGGTATAGATTCATGTTGAGGAACCCCATATCTATTTTGTGCATGTATACCATATTCTATAGGCATGTCATGTTCCATTGTGTTGCCCCCAAATTTGACATGAGGTTTCTTTGTGTCCAAATTTTGAGCATGCCTTGGAATATCCCATTGTTTTGGTGATTGATCCTTAGCATTGGTATGTGATTGAGCATATCTGTCTGCATAAGACTTCCATAATGGTCTGCGAAGGTGGGTATCATATGTTTGACCATGTGTATGTGGGACCTCTAGTTTTTGAAGCAAAGCTGATGGTGATTCAGGTACCATATGTGGTCCTCTATTTCCTCCACTATTAGGTCTCCTTTGATCCATATTGGAGTGAGGTTGTTGCAAAGGTCTATGTTCCATTTTTTGAGACATGTCAAAATCATGAGGTATCTTGGCTCCACTTTGTGCCATCATTTGTAAGAAGTATTGTCTATCCCTCCTCATTATTTCCTCAACCAATCGATTGAAATGGGGATTCATAATGGATTCTTCCACATCTGCTGAATGTACTGAAAAGTTGTCCACATTGTCATTTTGTGTAGCATTGTTGTTTATAGTGTCCATGTTCTCAACATTTGGAATGTTTCTATAGACATCCATGTCAAGTAATGTAGTATGATCAGAATTGAAAAAGATCTCATTGTCATACTCATAAGAACTCATGTTTGCGGACTCTTGAGCCTCTTTAGTTTCTCTCCTAGATTTTTGAAGACGGGTTTCAACCATGAACTAGGTATTGACCAATATGTGTGAGACTAGATGAAAAATGGAAAGAGTATGGAAGACCAAGAGTTGAATGGAATGTAAATGAGTCTGAAGTGTACTTGCAATGTCCAAAGTGTAAGACCAAGTATGTATGTAGTAGAGTAGGTGTGACTTCCAAAGAGAGGATAGTTTCTCTTGATGAGGTAAGTTGACCTTGACTCTAAGTAAAACCAAATGAGACCCAAAGGTAAGAAACCTTGATGAGGGACCACTTAGCAAAGTGTTGTTGTATGTAGTGTGTTGACAAAGTATGATGAGGACAAGCAAGTGACCTTTTGACTCAAGTTTAGACAAATGTGAATGTAATGTAAGGTGTAAAGCAATGATGGACTTTGTGAGACCCAAAGACAGGTTGAATGCTAGATGAAACCCTGGAGAAATGACCTAGGAAGCTCAAGAATTCCAAAACTGACTGTGTTTGTTTGTTGGACTGTAACAGTTTTTCAATTCTGGACACAGACGTGCCTGTATACTTCACAGACGCGGTTTCCCGACACAGGCGCTGCTCTGTTTAACACAGATGCGCTTCTAAGATTTTTTGTTTGCCAAATGCAATATTGACTGTTGGAACACAGACGTGATTCTGTCCTTCATAGACGCGGCTAGACAACACAGACGCTATTATGCCCAACACAGACGCGTTTCTGCAAATTTCGTGCAATTTTTCCAATCTGTGAAGTTGTTTTGTTGTGACCCAATCTGACTGTTTGACTATTTTTCATGACAAGAGGACACAGTGTTGATGAAGACCCAATGTTTGCAAGTGTTTAGACTCAAAATGACTCCAAGAAAAGTGTGTTGTTTGATGTAAAAATGTTTTGCATACACTTGAAGACACAAAAGACACAATGTTTTGCTATTTGGTCTTGAATGTTTTGAATGTTTAACCTAAGTCAAGCACAATTCTTATGGCTGGCCAAGACAATAGTTGTTGATCCCACATGGGGTTTTACCCCTGAGGCTACGCTATTCAGAGCGGATACTTAGATGCTTGACCTCACTGGCTCCACCCTCGGCACTCACTTCTCGGGTCAGCCAAGCATCAGTCCCCATGAAAACTCCCCATGGCGAACTTTGTATCTCTACTAAGAACCGTATGTGTGTGGGCCGCTACCAGAGGTCCGACCTCCTGCCCCAACAACTAGAAGGATTTGGGCTTCTAAAACAAAAAGGTGCTAGTAAGGGCATCCGCTCGTGTGGCCATACATGCGGCACTTTCAGCTCTGTAAATACAGAAGGCTCCCAGCCGGTAGGGGTTACGCCCTACAAATGATCAAATAAATTTGATCAAATGGGTTTATGGGGAGACATAGTGTCAGTATAAACTAATCAACACACGTTATTGATAGTTTTCACCATGAATACATTTATTTATAATGGTTCGAAAGAAGATGGCTTTTCTTTTGCTACCACTTGGGTCGTTCTCTTCTCACTAGTAGTCCTAATGACCACACGGGAAGATAGGCCCTCTAAAGATTAAACAAAAAGAGCCTATTGCTCAAGACACAAAAGACAATGATTCAATTTTAGTGCACCAATGGAAGTGTTTGCTAGTCTATGAAAACAAGGCACACAATAAAAATCCAAAAAACCTTGCCAAGGACCTGCACCAAAGATTTGTTAGTAGTTTGGGTTGTTTTCAAATGATCACCCCTTCCTGCAAGCACACAAGTTAGGTAAATTTTAAAACCCAAAAGACTTTGTGAAAATAGGGGCCTTCAACCAAATGATTTTGCTTCCAAGACAAGCTGCACCAATTTTGTTAGCTAGATCTGAAAATGTTAGTCCAAAAATAAACCAGATCTGAAACTCTAAATGCAAAATCCGAAAACTGAATCAATAAAACTTCAAAATTTTGAAATAGGTGATACACAGATGCGTTTACCCTCGACACATACGCGACTCTGCGACACAAACGCGTTTCTATAAGACACAGACGCGGATAAAAACCACAGACACGCTTCCCAGACATAGACGTGGATAAAAATGACACAGACGCGTTTCCGTGACACAAACGCGTTTCGGTAACACAGACGCGCCTTTCGGAAACCTAAAAAATAAAATTTTGTCGAAAACACGGACGCGATTCTAGATGTCGCAGACGCGCCAGAAAATCAAAAACGCGATCCGAAAGTATGCAGACGCGAAAATGTCAAAAATGTTGTCGAAAATGCCAGATCTGCAACTTCAAACACAAAATCTGCAACAAAAGGTTAAATGCAAAAGGGACAAGAGTCCCACCGAGCGTGCCAAAATGTATATGGTGAAAATGGATAACAATAATAACAATATTGAAAGGCTAAATGAATTCAACCACAAAACCCTAGCCTAACAATCAACAAAGATCCACCATAACATATGAAGATTACCTAAGACAATGCAAATCACATGAAATCACAAAGATTATACCATCACATGTCCAATAGGGTTTTGATCTCCATTCTTCCTATCTCCATTGATCTTGCTTGATATATTTGCTCTCAGATTTTATATGCACAAGAGCTCAACAAAGAATGGAATGTGGTTGCAAGTAGGATCGTAGTGTAGTCAATTGATCAAGTAGTTAGCTCATTAGGGTTTGATAATGAAGGAAGCATCTCCTTATATAGAAGACACTATATGAAATGGAGGGATAAGATTGAGAGGTGTAAAAGGAGGTCGGCTATGATTAGAGGGTAGGTAAAAGAAATAATAAAATAATGAAAGGGGTAGGTAGTGTATGAATTAAGAGATGAATGACATGTGTCATAGGTAGAAAAGGCTAATGAATTAATTAAATAAATAAAGATTTATTTAATTAATAGAAGAAGTAGGATAATTAAATAAATAAGAATATTTATTTAATTTAAGAAAATGATAATTTAAATAAATAAATGTATTTATTTAAATGAGAAATAAGGCTAGAAGAGGATAAGTGAATTAATTAAATAAATAAAGATTTATTTAATTAATAGAAGAATTAAGCTTAGATAATTAAATAAATAAAATATTTATTTAATTAGACTGGACAATTTTGGGTGTCTACAATAACAACAAATGATAAAACATTGCAACAAACCTTATTCAGATTTATCCAAAATATTTTAAATCATCAACATCATATAACATGAAATGATCTGAAGATGAAAACAACAACTCTTATATATTAATTTCTTGGAACAATGGGTGTACAAATTAGCAGACTCATAGATACTTCATGATACACTTTCTCACACAAAATGGATTTTTATTTCTACAGACCTGCCTTACATAACACCATTGGTTCCAACAGACAATCTTGAAAGTAATCGATGATCTCCCTTTAGGATACAAGATGACTCTCTATATATATGTAACTCAAAAGATATGGGTGAAAGGGCACACCCTTTCATTAGAACAAACTTAGACTAACAAAACCATAAATACCACTCTTAACTACTATAACTAAAAAAAACATTACAATGACAAAGACTAATTCCTTCCATCCAACCGCTGACCATATTTTTCGATATACCGAAGATATCCTTCATATTTATATGTGCAAGCGTTGAAAATGATGTCTTTGACCGCTACCTCTGTTGTAACAAAACTTTCAATCTATTCCCCTGTTTCATTCATGTCCAATGCATCCACATGGGCAATGCTAAGGGCTGAACTAAGTAGAGATCTGCATTTGGTGATCCACTGATGCTTATCCTTCATAACCCCTATATCATCCACCACACTTGGAAATCCATGATTAACAATCCCTTTACATTCCTCATATTCAGTATTCAATTTTGCTGTGAATCCTTGATGAGTATCAATTAATTTTCTGACCTTATTGACCCTCTTGTCACTCAATGTCTGATCCTATAGCTGTATGTTTAACTTGTCAAGGATCCTCTGGTGTGACACCATGTTATCCATGTTTCTCTGATAGGCAGTCCAGAATTCCTCTAGTATCTTTTGTAGATTTTCAAATCGTTTACTCAGTAAGACACATGTTGTGTTTGTCCTTATGCTCTGCATTCTTTCCTTCAATTTTTTATTTTCCCTGTGCAACTCTTCACATTTCTTTCTCAACTTGGATTCATTTGCTATCTGGGGTACAAGTTGGCCCCTACTTCTCAAAATTTCCTCGTACAACGCTTTGTATTTTCTTGTTTCTTTCATCAGCATCTTCATCTGTGCTTTATTCAATCTTGAAATATCCACTCCCATATCTGTTGTGACCATAGGATCAACCTCACCGACCTTCAACTTCATCATGTGTCCAAAAGCCTTGTCCACATCTATGTACTTTGGTCTCTTATTTGGGGGATAAAGGGCCCAAAAATGCATTGCTTCATCATCTGGATCATATCTTGATCCAATAAAAATGTCATTCATGCCTTGGATGTCTAACTTGAAATCCTTCTTCTCTGAATGCAATAGGCTGTCAAAAATAATGGATGCACTAAGGTCCCAACCTAGAAAGAGTATAATTCCTGCCTCTACAAGGAGCTGCCTTCCCCTTTGAGGATCCATGCCTTCTACTTCTACATCAATATCAGCCTTCAGTTTCCTAAGCATCTCTTCCTCTTTATCTGGTGTTATATCAGGCATTGCTTCTCTTAGTCTTTTTGCTTTGAAATGATACAGGAAGAACCTAATTTCCTTTGATTTGATAAACTCATCATCAGACACAAAAGAGGTATGCTCCTCTAACCTAACATCTACATCTGCATTCATTCTTGCAATAGTTATGTCCTGTGCTTCAGGCTCCTCCTCCCTCTCAGGCCTCCTAAATCTGGAAACAAACTCATTCTCACGTGACTCGCTCTCAGCTTCTTCTTCTTCTCCAATCTCATGCAGTCTTTGCCTTTTTTATTCCAGTTTCTAGTTCTGATCTTGGATGATCTACATAGCCTCATCGGATTCGTTGTTCTTGAAAATATCCCAGGCTTCAACGAGCTCATGAAAATAATCACCCAGATTTTTCTTTTTTCTGCTTTGGTGGATATAACCCTCCGGGTCATAATTATTTCGGCCTGTATGCACATAGAGGTTATAATATTCTATTAACCTCTTATAAATGATTTCATATGTCTTTGTAGGCACAATAGTGAAATCACCAAAATGTAAAGTCCCAAGCAAGAAAACCTACTTGTGTGCACCCCCAAAATGCATGGCATTTGAGACACTCATTTGCCTTACAATCTCTAGGTAGGAAATTCTATCAGGTGCAGGCTTCGACAACACATAAGGAGCTTCCTCGAATCCAAAAAATCTAACATACGTGAAATCCTGGCATACATACCAGTAACCCCAATTGTGATTTACCCTAGTATCCCCATGCTCATGGGGTCTAAGGAATCTTTTGATTTTCTCTAAAAATGATCCATCAAAAGAGACTCCAAAAGCTCTGTATAAAGGTTGCACAAAGAATTCTTCATATTTGATATAGTGGGATCTCATGAACTTAGAATCCCACAGTGACACCCATAATTGTACAGGCTGCTCTTGTCCGTCCTTACCATGAACATTTTGATAACTCAGTGATGAACGGATAGTACTAACCAGGTACTGAGAGGGGGGGTGAATCAGTACAGACAAAAATACAGTCCTAAACCGGTTTGACAACAGACACTTCAAATGACTGGCAAACAGTGACATTGGTTTGAAACAGAGTGCAACCGATAAAGCTAAGAATGACTGAGACAAGCATTAACCAGTTACTCACTTAGCTTTTCACTCAACTCAAGACTACACTACCATTTCACCCTTATGCATAAATAGGTAATCTATCATAAGATCATAATAACAGCTAGTTCAACATGTTTTATTGATTGGCATAAAACATAGAACCATCATATGCTTGACAAACAATAGGAAAGCATCACAAGATAAAAGCATCACACATGACACACATATTTTTCATGTGGAAACCCAATTGGGAAAAACCACGGTGGGGATGAATACCCACAAGCTATTTTTGAACTCTTTAGAAGTCTTCTTTGTTAGAAGCCTTGTCCGGTTAGAGACATTACAAAAGGTTCCACTAGGAACCGATCCTGTTAGGGATCACCAGATTAAGGGATTGCTAGAATACCCGGTTAAGGGTTAAACCCTATTAAAGGTTACCTTGTTAGAGGATTTCAAGAACTCAATAGCTTTGAATTACCCTGTTAAAGGATTTACAACAAGCCGGTTAAGGCTCCCCTATTAAGGGATTTTCCAATTGTTGAGGTGGTTAGAGATCAATAGGTATTACAATGATCTGGTAACAACACTCAGTGCCAATGCAGATCCGCTCAAGCTCCTCTTCACCTTCTACACTTACACTCTGCGGGTATCATTTCTCTCCTTTGGGTCTGGCAAGAATCACGTATCCCTTCTCTTGGATACACACACACACAACTTTTCCCAACAACCTCAGAAAGAGACACAACATCGACCTTATAGGAAAACACATAGGTCGGTAGCATAAACCCTAAACTTGTTAGGTTAAGGAATTGAAATGGTTCAATCCTGACCATTGAGCACATTGCATTAAATGCAACAGTTCTTGATCCAATCTCAAGACATTCTCCATTGACCATTTCCATCGATTTTATGGCGGCTGATAACCCATCACACGTTATCACCGTTTTACAAACTTCTCACATTCCCAAGGTAGATAGGAACAATCTCCTTCATGCAAGGTCCTTCACGTGCACAAGGTTTACATGGCAACATGATCTGTTCTTTGTTACCATGCTAACTCATCACACAAAGTCACTGGTTGAGCCACACAGGCTTGAAGTACTTAAACTAGAAACCCTGAAGTTGAGACTACCAACTAGTAGTCATACAATACTTCCATGAGCCAGTTCACATAAATATATGCCAGTTCATCATGAACAAACACACTGCTTCACTTTGACACAAATGCCGGTTCATAGTGTTCTACCGGTTCTCTCATATGCAGGTTCTCACTTCTTCAACATATTGACATCAATGACAACATACAATGTCATTATGTCCTCATACCGGTTCACATAATGCCAACAATCTCTCCCTTTGGCATTGATGGCAATAAACAAAGATATCTTCTCCACTTCACATCTTCTCCCCCTTTGACAACAATGCCAAAGTGGGGGCACAAGCTTCCCTGTTCCATTATGCTGCTCCCCCTGAGGAGTAAAATCCTTCAACACATCAATCCTGAAGAAAAATTTGACTATGCAATACCTGACTAATGTGGAGCATATACCTTTAGTTTACCTCCTAAAGGGGCAACACCCCTAATTTACCTCTTAAGTACATAAATGTAGCCTTTGGGAGGGGCTTGGTGAATATGTCTGCTAACTACTCCTGACTGGAAACATGTTCCAGTGCAATCTCTTTGTTCTAAACCTTTTCCCTCAAGAAATGATACTTAAGCTCAAAGTGCTTAGTTCTAGAATGTAAAACCGGATTCTTGGAGATATTAATTGCACTAATATTGTCACAAAATGTACTTACCGGTTCAGATACAAGAACTTTGAAGCCATTTAATACATGCTTCATCCAAATTGTCTGAGTGCAGTTCATGAAAGCTGCAACATACTCTGCTTCCACTGTAGACTGAGAGATACAACTCTACTTCTTACTCATCCATGAGACCAGTCTACCATCGAGAAAGAATGCAACACCTATTGTGCTTTTCCAGTCATCTATATTGCCCGCCTAATTAGCATCTGTGTATACTTTCAAGTTGAAATCCTTACTATAAGAATACCATAATCCATAGTCAACAGTTCCCTTCAGATACCTAAGAATCCGCTTGACTACAACCAAGTGAGATTCTCTTGGGCTTTTCTGGAATCTTGCAGTAATGCCAACTGCATGTGCAATATGCAGTCTGCTATGCACTACATAATGCAACTTACCAATCATTGATCGACATTCCTTCTCATCAACCAATTCTGGGTCATCTTCTTTAGATACTTTACAACCGGTCACCATCGGAGTACCAACCGGTTTTCTATCTTCCATGCCAAAGGTCTTCAACACCTCTTTGACATACTTGGATTGTGTGATAAAGATTCCATCCTTCATCTACTGGATCTGCAGTCCAATGAAGAATTTAATCTCCCCTATGAGTGACATTTTAAATTCTTTCTTAATCTCATTTGCAAACTCATGACTCATCTTGTCATCTCCACCAAAGGTAATGTCATCAACAAATACCTCACAGATTAGGATCTGATCTCCTTTATACTTCAAGTAGATATTACTATCTTCACTTGTTCTCTCAAATCCAATCTTCACAAGATGGGAATGCAGACATTCATACCATGCTCTAAGTGCCTACTTTAGTCCATATAAGGCTTTATGTAGCCTACATACCATGTTACTATCTCCAGATAGGGCAAACCCATCTGGTTGCTCAATATACACCTCCTCTTCTAGTACACCATTTAGGAATGCAGATTTTACATCCATTTGATATACTTTGAAACCTTTAAAGGCTGCATATGCAAGAAGCATATTGACTCCTTCCAATCTGGCTACGGGAGCAAAGGTTTCACCATAGTCTTCTCCTTCTTCTTGAGCATATCCTTTGCACACTAATCTGGCTTTATTCCTAATCACCATACCATCCTCATTCAGCTTATTTCTAGAAACCCATTTAGTACCAATGACATTTTTGTGCTCTGGTCTGGGTACCAAAGACCATGTACCATTTTTCTCTATCTGGTCAAGTTCCTCTTCCATTGCCTTGATCCAATCTTCATCCTTATGTGCCTCTTTGAATGATTTAGGCTCAAATTCAGAGATCATACATGAGTTTTCTCTGACCTTTCTTCTTGTAAGGATTTCTGCATCCTTATCTCCTATGATCTGCTTAAGATCATGATTCAGCTTGACATACCGAGGAATGGTTTTGATAGGTTCCTCTTGCTTTTCTTCTTCATCCTCATCTCCATCAGTATCAACATCTACATTTGCCAATGTAGGAACATTGCTATTGGTACTCGGTTGGTCATCAACTGGTTCCCAGAAGGTTGCAACTGGTTCATTTACTGCTTGCTCACTACTGGTTTCCTCAGTTTTCTCAGAGGTTTCATCAACTCTTACATTGGTGCTTTCCATAATTCTCTGAGTCCTATTGTTGAAATAATTGAGAGCTTTGCTCTTGGTGGAATATCCTAAGAATATTCCCTCATCACATTTCGCATCAAATTTTCTCTGGTATTCACTCCTCTTGATGTAACATTCGCTACCAAACACTCTAAAGTAGCTAACCACAAGTGTCTTACCGGTCCAATATTTATAAGGAGTTTTATCCTTACTTTTCTTGATGAGTACCCGATTCATTGTGTAGACTGCAGTGCTCACCGCTTCTCTCCAAAAGGTGTGAGCTACCTTTCCTTGAATCAACATGGTTCTAGCTACTTCAACCACAGTTCGGTTATTCCTCTCTGCTAGGCCATTCTGCTATGGATTCTGGGGGGCAGACAATTGCCTCTTGATGCCATGTTCTTCACAGTACTTGTTGAATTCACCAGAAGTGAAGTCCCCTCGTTGATCAGTTCTCAGGCACTTGATCCTTTTACCGCTTTCCTTCTCCACTAATGCTCTGAAAGCTTTGAACTTTACAAATGCTTCATACTTGTCTTTCAAGAATGTGACCCACATCATTCTTGAGTAGTCATCAGTGAGAATCATGAAGTACCTATCACCCTACACACTTCTAGTTTTCATAGGACCACACAAATCAATATGCATAAGGTCAAGCAAGTTGTCAGTAGTGAAAGATTTACCTTTAAATGTTGAGGAAGACATTTTCCCCAATTGACACTCTCTGCACAGGGTATTATCCGATTTGCTTAGCACCGGCAACCCTCTAACTGCCTTGATCTTACAAGCCTTCACAATGTTATCAAAGTTTACATGGCAGAGTCTCCTATGCCATATCCAGCTATCATCAAATTTAGCCATAAGACATGTACTTATATTTGCATTCAACTAAAATAGGTTACCTTTGGTCTGCATGTCGGTGGCCACCAATTCACCATTCTTTCCTTTGATTCTGCAAACTCCATTCTTGAATTCCAGAGTGAGGCCACTGTCATTCAGCTGGGCAACACTCAGAAGGTTGTGTCTAAGACCATCAACCCAATACACATTGTCAGCACTACTCTTTCCATTCAGAGACATGGACCCTCTGCCTTTGACCATGCATGGTGCATCATTGCCAAAGCGAACCACACCACCATCATACTCCTCCAAGGATAGAAACTTGCTCCGGTCACCAGTCATATGGTGAGAACAACCACTATCAATGATCCACTCATTGGAATTATCAAACTGGGAGACAAGAGCCTTCTTGTCTGACACATCTTCCTTGACAGAAACAAACACAATATCTTCATTTTCTTCATCCTCTGATTCTTCATCTGTAACACCTTCATCAACTGCCACAAAATAGTTTCTTTGGTTTCCTCCTTTGAATTTCTTGAACCTTTCCGGTTTGTCCTTGTTGTCACCATTAGGACAGTTTATAGCAATATGTCCTATCCGGTTACAAGAAAAGCATTTCAAAGGTAGCTTACCTCTGTATTTGCCAGTTCCTTTAGGAAGTTTACTAGAAAGGAGAGCTTCAAATGCCATCAGAATCTCCTCATCATCCATTTCTCTACCCTGTCTTGGTTCACCACTAGTGCTAGCTTCTTTTCCTTTTCTGGATGGTACTGTAGAAGTTTTAAAAGCTGATTCAGTCTTTTGAACACTGCCATCAGACCTATTTAGCTCATAGGCTATCAACTTTGCAATGATGGAGTCTAGGGATACCTTAGTCTTGTCTATTGATCTTAGCTCTTGAATAGCAGCAACCCTTATTGCATAGACCAGCAATAGAGATCTCAGGACTTTGCTTACTATAGTGGAATCTTCTATTTTACCACCTGCACTCTTGATATGTCCAACAACTATTTTGATTCTTATTCCATATTGTTGAATGGTCTCACCTTCAACCATCCACATATCTTCAAACTTCCCTCTAAGGCTTTCTTCCTTAGCCTGTTTTACATGCTCATCACCGCCATAGATATTTTCAAGAGTATCCCATACCTCTTTGGGATTTACCTTATCCTGAACATCAATAAACTCAATGTCAGATAAACTACTAATTAGGGCTTCCATGACTTGCCCATTCTCCTACATCTCTCTCTTTTGGTCATCGGTAAGGGTACCGGTAGGAGCAACATAGGCAGTCTCAACATAGCTCCAGTGTTGAGCACCCATGCTTCTGATGTATATCCTCATTCTGTCTTTCCATATACTGAAATTTTCTCTGTTAAACTTTGGACCTTCCCTCTTCATCATTAGACTAGGATCTTTACCTCAAGCGGTTAAGCTTATAGCACAGAGGACCTGGAGGACACTTTGATACCAATTGATAACTCAGTGATGAATGTATAGTACTAACCCGGTACTGAGAGGGGGGGCTGAATCAGTACATACAAAAATTCAGTCCTAAACCGGTTTGACAGCAGACACTTCAAATGACTAGCAAATAGTGACACTGGTTTGAAACAGAGTGCAACCAGTAAATCTAAGAATGACTAAGACAAGCATTAACCAGTTACTCACTTAGCTTTTCACTCAACTCAAGACTACACTACCATTTCACCCTTATGCATAAACATGTAATCTATCATCAGATCATAATAACAACTAGTTCAACATGTTTTATTGATAGACATAAAACACAAAACCATCATATGCTTGACAGACAATAGGAAAGCAACACACATGACACACATATTTTTCACGTGGAAACCCAACTGGGAAAAACCACGATGGGGATGAATACCCACAAGCTATTTTTGAACTCTTTAGAAGTCTGCTTTGTTAGGAGCCTTGTCCAGTTAGAGACATTACAAAAGGTTCTGCTAGGAACCGATCCTGTTAGGGACCACCCAATTAAGGGTTACCTTGTTAGAGGATTTCAAGAACTCAATAGCTTTGAATTACCCTGTTAAAGGATTTACAGCAAGCCGGTTAAGGCTACCCTGTTAAGGGATTTTCCAACTGTTGAGGTGGTTAGAGATCAATAGGTATTACAATGATTTGGTAACAACACTCAATGCCAATGCAGATCCGCTCGAGCTCCTCTTCACCTTCTACACTTACACTCTATAGGTATCACTTCTCTCCTTTGAGTCTAGCGAGAATCACGTATCCCTTCTCTTGGATACACACACACAACTTTTTCCAACAACCTTAGAAAGAGACACAACATCAACCTTATAGGAAAACAGATAGGTCAGTAGCATAAACCCTAAACCCTAAACCTATTAGGTTAAGGAATTCAAATGGTTCAATCTTGACCATTGAGCACACTACATTAAGTGCAACAGTTCTTGATCCAATCTCAAGACATTCTCCATCGACCATTTCCATCGATTTTATGGCGGCTAATAACCCATCACATGTTATCACCATTTTATAAACTTCTCACATTCTCGAGGTAGATAGGAACAATCTCCTTCATGCAAGATCCTTCATGCGCACAAGGCTTACGTGGCAACATGATCTGTTCCTTGTTACCATGCTAACTCATCACACAAAGTCATCGGTTGAGCCACATAGGTTTGAAGTACTTAAACTGGAAACCTTGAAGTTGAGACTACCAACTGGTAGTCATACAATACTTCCATGAGCCGGTTCATCATGAAAAAACACACTGCTTCACTTTGGCACAAATGCTGGTTCACAATGTTCTATCAGTTCTCTCATATGTCAGTTCTCACTTCTTCAACATATTGACATCAGTGACAACATGCAATGTCATTATGTCCTCATACTGGTTCACATAATGCCAACACATTTATCTTTAATTCCTCAGGCCACAACCCCCGAGTAGTCCATAAAACAAGACAATATACATTAACAAAGAATAAAACTTAAAAGATCTATCAGGGTTATTATGAAGGCTTAATAAACCCTCATGCATCTTCTCAACAATATAAGTAGCATAGTCAAATTATCTCGGCTCATGCATCTGTGTGTCAGCAGCCAGTGCCAAAGGTCCTACCCGAGCCACATCAAAAACTTCAACTCCTCCCACTTGTCTGCATGCCATATATGTATATTGCACATAGTTCCTGAAAATGTTGATATCAAATGGGTGCCCTTCTTCATCTGTCAATTTAACTTTGTCAGCCTTATGTATGGCGAAATTCCACCCATTGTTACATAGTGTCCATCTTTGTATACTCTTCTTCTAGTTTTTCAAAAGACAGAGGCACATCAGATTCGGGACCAAGACCAAAAACTCCTGAATGGTGGCCACTGAAAGGCAGATGAATGCTTCACCATTTGGCAATTGAATACATCTTTTTGTGGCATTGTAAACCCTAGCCAATATTTTCATCAACTGGATATTCACAAAGACGTTTGGATCCACAAGTTTACCCAATCTAGTTGTCCATGGGTTTGAGATTGGGGTCGGCTTATTCCTCCTTGCAATACAATAATGACTGATGACCTCTAATTCTGGTCTAGATATCACCAATATCCCTGAAGTCGTCCTATACCTGGTCATCGATGGGCAAATTTGTCTTGGATCTCTTGGATTTGGCTCCTGGTGAGCTTATTTGTTCAATCATATCCTGGTTCAACTTTCATTTCTCTGCACCTTCTCCACCTTCAAACTTCTTCAAAGTACTTTTAGAGACCTCTGTGACCTTCCTCTTACCCTTGGAAATAGAACCCTCCATATTTGAATCCTTCAAGCTTTCTGCAGTTCAATTCTCTGTAGTTTAACTTTGCTTCAATCTCTTTGTTAGCTTTAAACTATTATGCAAAATCCTTGTACCAACTCTTCATATATGAATTTGATGGATTAGAAGCATTTACTCAATTCAAATCCTACTATGATTTTCCTCTTGCGAACACCAATCTACCCATTCTCTACATTTAATAATGGCAGGTCGATCCATTTGCAATCAAGTTTCGCAACAGTAATTGGCATAGTTTTTTTGATAATTCAATCAGTTGGCACCACCCATCCTTTTGGTTGGCATAAGTCTCACCAATCACTTCGCCTCCTGACTAGGTTCTACTTTCACCTTTATGTCACATTGGTGTATGTCATTTTGATATGCCCTCCTTTTATTCCTCTGTGGCATTCTGCCCGTTGGGTTTTGACATAGCTCCAAATATGTTCCTTCAATAGTGAAAATTTATTTCGATGAATCCTCCTTAGTAATCCATATCTCATTTGTTACATCGGGTCACTTTATCAGGTATCAGAACAACTCATTTTATGTTTCTCTAATGGTGAAAAGTTATTTTGATGAATCCTCCTTAGTAATTCGTATCTCATTTGTTACATCGAGTCACTTTATCGGGTATCAGAACAACTCATTTTATGTTTCTGCGATGACCCATCGATATTTACGTCATTCTTGTGCTTCTTTTTACCTCTCCAGTCTATCGACATATGATTCCTCGATGAAACCTCCCTCTTGTTCATCGTGTTGCAAAACTTATTGGGTGTCGGGACAACCCTTCCTTTGTTTGTTTGATGACTCGACGATATCGGGCTCCAGCCTGCTTATTTTCAGGTCCATCAGCTCATGCTTCCCTGATGAGGTCTCCTTCCTGATAACCATTTCAGATTCCTCATCGGGTATCGACATAGCTGAAAATGTCTTGCTCCAAAGAGCCGATGTCATCCCGATGACTTCACGTTGTTTCTCTTTTAGTCACTTCTTTTAGTGTAGGCTATCCCGATGAGACCTCATTTCCACCGCCATAATATTTACCCTATCGGGTATCGGGGTAGCTTTTTCTTACATTGTCTGATGTCCCAATGACTTTAAAACATCCGCTCCGCATTTTCCTTCCTCGGTGTAGGTTATGCCGATTTCCTCATCAGCTATCGACACAATACTTTTCTCATGCCTCCGATAGTGAATGTTATGCTGATGAAACCCTTCTTCTAAACTTCCTTTTGGTTCTCCTTCGGAGTGATCTGTCTGGGTCATGCCGATAGGTTCCTTCATTATTTATGGTAGTTGGTCTTGTCGGGGTAACTTACATCGATAACTCAAACCTGACAATTATGCTAATCAAGCTCCTCTTCATATATCATTTGCACTTGCAACCTTTTATGGAAACTTAATATGTGCTAATAAATGACAAAGACTATCACATAGGCCTAGAGAATGCCTTATTAGAACCCAATACTATCATGATGAAATTTCCTCATGTTATTTAGTGCCAACCCTTAGCATTCCCTAGCAGTACTTGTCCAATTCTGGAAAATAGGTCACAATAGGATTTTTCTGGCACTGCAGCATAACTCCTGCACATACAGTCCAACAATAAATGCTCTTATGATGAAAATGTATATATAAAATATCAAAGAAAAAACACAAAATATTTTGCAAAAATATGTGCTAACAAATATCACATAACATTCATTAACACAACATTGATTAACATTAATTAACACACAATAGTCATCAATATTAATTAACACATATCATTCATAACCATTCATTAGCACATAATTACATTCATTAACACATAAAAATCAGTCATTATCAAATAATGTAGATTACAATCATTTCTTTTTTTATTTTTTCTTTGAAGATATGTAAAGAATAAGTGGAGCATCGTGTTCTTCATCATTTCCCCCCTCTTCAGCTGTTTTGCCTTCTGCTTGTGATCTTGATGTATGCCTAGTCCTATATTGAGGTCGAGTACATTGAAGTGAAGGGGGGTCCTTTGCAATAACAAAGAAATGGTTTAAATTCAAAACATTTTTTATTATTTTTACAAGTATTTCATTAATTTAAAGAACATAACTGTGGTGCTCTTTATGTGATGGGGCCACATCATTTTTGTCTAGCCTTAACCTCAACATGTTGAATACCCTCTAGATCCTCTAGAGTTGAAATACTAAAGGTTACATTAATGTTGAACACCAATTGCAATTAAATTTGTTTAAAGGAATAATAGAGGTCCTCTTTACCTGATTGGGGAACATCACGTTCCTGATGTTGTGTACCTGGATCATGCTCCACTTGGTCAGCACGGACTACATGCTCTAAAATATTAACAAAAAAGGATACATTAATTACTACACTAATTACAATTTAACATGTTTAATTGTATTAATAATTACATAAATAATTTGAATATCAAATGACTATCTCCACTATTGGGATGCACATTCGGACCTTCATGTGTAGGTCGTGTTTCACGATCAACAGGCTGCATTCCAATATCATGCACATTATTATCATTGCTTGCTTATTTAAAACAGATATAGTCACTTTATGTTGGAATGCAACATCAATTAGATTATTGGTAAAGTATTCAATTTGAAAGAATTTTCATTTAGCTTATTTACGTGTGTGACAGATGCATGAGAATCTTTGTTTTCCCACTCAATTCTTGTAGCCATTCAACCATGACTGTATAGCCTTGCTGGTAGGAAATTCTCTTGTCATCTTATATGGGTGCTCTATTGAATTCAGAGCCCTGCATTTTTGCTTGGTATCGTGAATTTTTCTTGCATTGTTTGATCAAAAAAATAAATCATTTGCAATTTATTAATATTTTGATGTGATATTTCATTTACTAAAACTTACAATTCGCGTGACAAGTTTCATATAACCATCAGAGCCGAGTTTGTGTTGCCCATGCTTTTTTTTGTCTTACCTTGGTTGCCTTTGACGTGTCACTCAGTGTATGAAAAGTTTGAAATATGTTAGATTATATAAATATAAAGAGTAATTAATTAGTACATAATTACATTCTTATTAGTATCCCATACCTTCTTTTGGTGTTTGCTGGTGTATTTCCTTTTTTCCTTTCAATTCTCTCCTTGGCATCCAAAATTAGGTCCTTCTACTCCCTCTCTGGAATCATGGGGAGACGCTCGTACTTTACGTTCTTCTCTAAATAGGTCCTGTATTGGTCCCTCACATACTTTAGATATGTGGCAGCTTTTTCAAGGAGCTTGGTTTTGCTGAATGTGTCATTTCCAAACAACTCAACCATATGGTTTGTTAATTCATCTTTTAACCTTTTTTCTTGGTCATTCCACCTTTTAAAGAAAAAAAAAAACCTATTAGATTCAGAATTGAACTGAAGCTACCTTTATTATAGGTCAAGAAATGGATCAAAGGAAAACTATTCTAGAAATGATATGAAATCAAAATAGTGGATTAGGGTTAGTTCACATATGATGTTCCACCTTTTACGTATGATGGGCCCAAATATCTGCAATGCAATGTCATTGATTTTTATAAAAAAATTCTATTCCTGCAAAAAATTCATGGGATCATTAGTCCAAAACGAGTGATAAGTAAGTAAATTATAATTAGACTAAAAGTAATAATAATTTTAAAGTACCTGGAACCTTTTGTATCTTTAAGGGAATCAATTCTTCGTCGCTCACCACCAATGTGGCCTGCAACGTTCCCGTACTAGCAATATGAGAAGATCCTGGAAATGATGGTATGTTATCAGCAGTAGTCACCTTTGGTTCATCCTCATGTGTATCTCCTACTGCAGAAAATTAATCCACTATGAAATGCTCCCAAGAAATAACGCTTGAAGGGAAATAAACACATAACAGAAGATAGAGCAAAAGAGGGATCTACCAACAGTGGGCGGGCCAACATGACATGTAGTAGAGGATGTTTGCATGCTGCGTGTTGTCGACATTGCAGTCGGCAATACAGGTGGGGCTAACCTCTATGGAGGCGACATTTGCACAGGAATATTGACAACACTTGGAGAACAATACATTAAATATATAAAACATTAAATATATGAAAAATGCAAGAATTGTAAACAAGGATGAACCTTTATTATGAACATTGATAGTATCAAGTATGATGTGTTTTGGGTACTCAACGTGATAAGCCAAGCAAGTGATAAGACAAGAAAATTGTCATCACTTGAACTACCTACAATACCCTGATCATGGCCACCAGGTTTATAAGGACGCATAAAATCCTGTAAAAACAACACGTACATATTTTAGTTGATGACATAAAAGAGAATAAAATATAAACCATTATTGAACTTTTGTTATAATTAAAGCTTTCACTACTGCTTACTTACAAGTTTTGTGTTGTCCGTATCAAATGTTGCACCCTCTCTTTTATTTCATCAGTCTAATGGCTCATGGATGCCAAAGCAAGAACCTCTCTATTAATTTTTGTAACAGACTTTTTCATCATTTCTATAGGGTTTGTTGTTGATGTGATGTCATCATTGCATAATACTGTTGGTTCCACATCCCTATAGAGGGGCTGATGTACTGCAGGTCCCTTTCCCTTTCCTTGAACATCCGTCTGTGACAAGAATATTATTAACACTATCAAAATTACTCCAAAACACTCAAGAAAAGAACATAATAATGTAACAGTTTGCTTCTATCTAATTTGTACAATTACAATGAGGTTTACTTGCTCGGTAGAAGTGTCACAACCTACATCCCTATCTGTGCTATGTGATGGATCCATGTTGCCCTGTGACAAAGAAAAAATATAAAAATGTTAGCGAAATGAAACTAATAGACTTAGCAAAAAAATTTAATAATAAAATGGTATATTGGAGTCATTAATTGGAGGTTGGTTAATTTAAATGATATATGGTACGTACCACCCCCATGATAGTAACTTTGTTTGTATCTATACGATTCAAATTGTAATCAATTAGCAGCTCTTCCCTTGCGCTTATTGATTTTATCGTACATACGAATACATGATTTCCCTCACGCGCCTCAAATATGCAATTGGGTTCCTTATTAATTGACCCAGGTCATGTACTATTTATAAAACCTGCAATATTCTCTATTTATTTTGGTCTTCAATCAATGTATACAACCACTCATTTACTTTTATCATTATCTTTCTGTTGTATATATTTTGCTGACAATGCATACCTACGCATTATTTTTTTATATCAAACAATCTGCATCCAAATTTTGTAATTGTAATAAGGTCCAACATACTCCATCAATTCAACAACTTTGTTGTAAGAGACCTTTATGTTGTGCATGAAAAATAGGCCCAAACCATGTAACGATGAAGGTGCTATGCGATATATCCTCTTGTTAACACAAAAATCAGTGTTTATTGGAGGAAGTTCCTTGGGTACCCATTGTTTCTCTAGATGTTTGTACCTCAAGGGCACCTCGATGTCGCCTTTGGTCTCATCATCATAAGAACATGACCCCCCTTGAGCAAGGAAAATTCCATGTGTTTATTGAATTTTCTTCTAATATTTTGACCTCTAGTTGACTCCCTATTTTACACCTACTACATGTCTCACTTTCTTCTACTATTCCTACATTTCCCTCACTTGAGGAAGACACTTCTGACAAATACCTATTTGATGGTACCTGCACTTCATCAAATGACAGAGTTAGTTGGTAATGAGAGAGATATTTTACAAATGAGAGTAATGTTGATGAAGAAGTCGGCCCTGAAGTTGACTTTGAGATTAAAATTTGAATAAGTCCAACTGGGGTCTCAAGTGTTGATAATTGTATTAGATTTGCTGCTAATGTCGAGGTTTGAAGAACTGAGAAAGTTTGTTTTCCTAGTAATTTTTAAAAAATAAACTATTTCTATAGGGTGTATTGACTTATACCTATCGATCCATGAGACTGTGTAGGATCCTCGTCAAAGGGGTTCAGGTTCCTATACATGTAATTCAATTATCTTATGTTAGCTAAAAATTACATGATATGTATACTAAAAATTACATAGTACACAACATGAACAACATGAACTTTGTAGACAAGAAGAGTATTAAAAAAAAATATTTTGTCATTAAAATCATTGTAATTTTTTTAATTCCTTACCTTTACTTTATGTAGACTATGCATGATCCTCAACTAAAGGGTTGACGATGTTTGTAGTCAATTACCTATTTCCACTAAGGGTGATAGCATCACACACAAACTTTACATGAAATCAACACCATCAATTGAGCACCATAAGCATTACATTTGTAAGTTGATAAACAATAAATACATATGTATCATCATATATGTAATTGAGCATCATGAGCATCACATATGTGTCATCATAAACATGTAATACATCACATATGTATCATAAATCACCATCCATAACACATGTAATAAACAATCCACATTCTATAAATAAACACAAAGTTCAAAAAATGTCACATGCATCATCATAAACATGTAATCCATTACATATGTATTTTAAATCAACATCCATCACATAGCTAATAAACAGTCCAAATTCCATAAATAAACACAAAGTTTAAAAAATATCACATAAATAGTCACTCTCCCTATCTCCATCTCCTCAGGGTGACATAGTTATACTATTAGGACCTACTAGAGGTGGAACATGAATTAAAAACATTAAAAGGTGCATCGATATTAAATAGATAATATACTAATCGCATACCCCATACATTTCATTCATGTCATTGTTCTTATTCTTCATCCAACTCATCATCATGACCATCATGATCATGATCATGATCATCATCATGATCATCATCATCATCATCATCATCCATACATACCCCATACATTTCATTCATGTCATTGATCTTATTCTTCATCCAACTCATCACCATCATCACCATCATCATCATCATCATCATCATCATCATCACCACCACCACCACCACCACCACCATCATCTTCGTCATCGCCATCACCATCTTTTCTGCAAACTTAGGAAGATATTTAGAAATGTACACCATAGTTTGATATACCATATATCCCTCCACCATAGAACCCTCAGGATGTGCTCTTTGTCGAACCAAAGCCTTGAAAAATTTCAAGTGCCTCTCAACCATCCATATTGACCTAGTGTGTACAGGTCCACACAATTCAATCTCCTCAACTTGATGTATGAGGTAGTGTTCTTGTGCACTGAAAAAAGATGAAGGTAGAGACTTTGCATTTCACACATTAGATGAGGAATTTTTCTCTTCCAATATTTTATATCTTCTTTATGGTTTTCTTTACATGACAACCACCTACAAGATATTCAAGACGCAAAAATATATATTAGATAACAAGTAAAACAAATTGCAAATATAATATCTATACAACGAAATGAACAAATATCACTACTTACCTCATGTATTTTCCAAGATCATATATGACTTGCTTGACATTATTGTCGAAGTGGTCTGGAAGAGATAGAGGTAGAACATATTGCAACAATCATAAAATTATCTTTTCATTTTTTCTAACATAATACAATGAAAAGTACATGCGCAGTATACAAATATATAGTAAATACACAATAACATGAATTACCTTAATAAAGGTATGCCAATCATGCATTTTCATCCCTGGCCCAAATTCACTTTTCTTTGATACGAGATTGTTATTTTCACAGCAAATCCTGTGGGAAATCAAATTTTTCGTATGACTTCTTTTATAGAATTTCTTTGTTGGTCCGTTAATAACCAAGGAAGGTCACTTATATTAATCTTGTCTCCATGGCTATTTGATTGAATGACATTTTTCATTGCATGATTGGATTCCTGAATGTTAGTACAAATTTTGATAATTTTTTCTTTGTCACGCCTTCCATCCAATATTTTCCATAATGTCTCTGTTATATTCTTTCCAATATGCATAGTATCAAACAAATGCACAATTTGTAACTGCTCATAGTAGGGCAGCCTACTAAATTGTTGGGGATAACTTTTTAGTCCCTTAGGAAGGTGTTCATTAATGCCTTGACGACCTTCACGATCATCAATCACATCATCAGTAAACAAAACATGATAGAAAAGATGTTTTATGACATAAACCATTAGATGGAATGACATTACCTTGATGATTAATTCTATTATATTCCAAGTTACACAAGTGAGGTGTCATTCTTCGTGGCTTTGATGTATTCTTTTCTTTCCCATTGAAAAGATGTTTTTCTAGTATTTCAATACTTATGATTTTTGTGGAGAAAGTGTCTATACTCATCAAACACCAGCTTTCCTAAACTTTTTGAATGATGTGATTTCATCTTTGGACCACAAACTGGACATGCAACTTTTCCCTTTGTTTGAAGACCTACAAGATAATGTATAATTGGATTAAATATGTTAATTTTTTTAATTATAATTATCATGCAAAAATTGAATACTATAACATACCACAAAAATGTGTTAGCCCTGGGGCATCGTGTATTGTCCATACAAGCATCACATGAAATTGAAATTGTATTTGTCCTATTGATCTAGAGACGTCATACATAGTGACACCATTCCATAACTCCAACAAATCGTTGATAAGAGGCTCAATATATACATTCATATCTTTAACTTGGTACTTACCTAATCGAATGAACAAAAACATTACATAATTATTATGACCATTTTACTGCAATATTTATAATTAAATGTAGATGACTATTAAATGATAAAATACCTAGAACAATCATTGCCAAAATTATGTGCTCCCTCTTTATTGACATCCATGGAGGAATGTTATTGTTGATAACAAAAACAAGCCACACTCAGTAAACAGATCTCAACTCTCCAAATGGATTGACACCATCCGTTGCCAATGAAAGCCTGAGATTACGAGGTTCTTTTTTAAAGGGTGGCCACTTTTTCTCTATGTCCATAAATGTTGAACCATCCACAGGCATTCAAATAATGTCATCTTGACTTCTATTGCATGCATGGTAATCCATAAATTGTGTCAAGCTAGTGCACTTGAATAATCGTTGCATACATGGAATAATGGGAATATAACGAAGAACCTTGTGAGGCACCTTTTTTGTTATTTGATCTGTTCGATATCTACTGATATGAAATTCAAGGAATTCAGTTCAAAATTCATGTTGTTTGTGATATATAATATGATCATTGGGACAAGCATCTATTGCTTGATACTCCATTCCAATATCTTTCATAATGGAAGATAATTCTTAGTATGAGCGAGGTAGAATATTTGATGGTGGTAAAAAAAACTCACCTATCAATTTACAAAAAAAAATATAATTTGTTAATATAAAGAATATTAATGGTACATGATTCACCATTTATTAACTATAATGACATAAATGACATACCTTAACATACGTGAGATTGTTATATTGGATAAACCATTCATAACCTTCAAGTTCACCAACAATAATACATCGGAGAGAAAATTTGTCTAGGAGCCTTTGTAAAGGGCCTCATATGCCTTCTCAAGTAGAGGTAAATCATGAACAACACCAAGATCATCTTCATCATCATGATTAGTTGTGCTAGTACTAAATGTGTCATGGATCAATGTATTTGTACCATCATCTTCAATTGTGTTTTGTGGCTCATGATCGTCATCTTCCATGGGATCATTATCTTTAGCTTCAATATTCACACCTTCATGTTCCTCCACTTTGAAAACCATGTTCTTCGGGTTGTGTTGATCCATATCATGTTCTCTGGGGTTCTTGACCTATATAAAAATGATCAACGTAAATAAACCATGATCATGATCTCACCATCAAATGATTTCTTATGTATATAAATTGTTAAAACAATATAATGAAAAACTTACCAATGGATGATGATCATGTCCCCCTTCAATGTGACCATGTAGCCTACAATGTTTCTTAGTTATTTTGATTAGAAGTCTTCTATTCTTTAACCCCTTACAAATTTTGTAGGGACAATAACATTTTCCATCACCTTTTCCTTTCAAGTTAGACCACAATCTAGCAATTGTCTCCTTATTTTGTTGTTCATTGATATTGTCTGACATGGTCTTTCTTCACAGGGAAAAAAATTGGGCTATAGAACAAGTTATATAGAAGTAATACCAAATTAAATTACTTGAACATAGAAATAATGCAAATTGAACCAAAACAATTTAACTCTTCTTTTTCATCTCAAAACATATCTAATGGCTTTGTGGTGATTTAGAGTAGGTGATATGCTAATGGCTTTGTGGTATGCAATCCTTGTATCATATCTTAAGTTGACTAATGTATAATTGGGGTAATCCATGAGTGTCTAATATGAATTCATTATCAATTTTGTGAAGTCATTGAGAGTATAGTGATAGTCATCTTTATAGGATCCTCTCAATACTATCCAAATTAGTGACAAGTAAAACAAAATTCTCAATCACACCTTGGGTGCAAGCAAATGATATTACATATACTTTTGGGATGAACACCATTGAGAGTCATAGACCCAAGTTAGTCTAAAAGGAAATTAACTATCCACTCCCATGCTCATGCATACTTACATGACTAATGCTTCCCTTGTGTATTGTAAACATTGGAGAGACCTTATTTGACTTGCCTAATCAATGTGGTTGTTGTCCTAATGTGAAATACTAAGTTCTACCCTTGCCTCTGCATCAAAATTCTCACATCATGTTTCTTCAACAAAACACACGATTCCCAATCTTCCTCAATATGCTCAATGAAGGGGCATGTATAATGGTTTCAACATACAAAGTCAATGACCATACACTCCATTCTTCTAGACACCCTTGGATACATTACTTGGCTTCTAGGCTTGGGAAAATTAATATGAATTGAGCCAAAACCATGAGGATAGGGTCAAGTATCATTGCAATTGATCATAATACATGAAGACAGGGTTCACACCTAAGTGTTGGCTCTCAACAATGCCACATTTCCAAAATTGCCAGTCTCAAGACTTCTCCTATTGGGTCAGCACTCGTTGATGGCCAAATAGCCAAATCAATGTATCTAGGCTTCAAACTCCTTACTCTAGGCTTGGAGGACCCTACACAAGGTCTATGAACACTCACTTGGTATTACAATAGAAAGAACCTTCCTCTAGAAATTTGTTTGCAACACACACATCATTGGTAATCATTGTTATGATGGATGGTCTATTAGGACAGTAAATAAAATGCTTATTCTTTTTCCACCCTTTGAAACTACAACAAGGTATTTGACTTGGCAGGGTCCCCACACATCACTTCAACACCAAACATTAGGCAATTCAACCTTTTGCATTCTCAATGCATTTTTTTTTGTCTTTCACTAGTTTTCTCAATCCGATACATAGGGATATCAGACCTTTCATGGCATCATCACACACACTAACTTCCCCATATGTCCCTGTAAGTCTAAGATATTAAATACATTTCACCTAACATTGTCTGGTACAGATTCTTGTGTCCTATCCATATAGGATGTTTGTACATTGCACTATCATCCTTGACTCGTGTATGATGTAGAGGTAGGGGTATGTATAATGGTTTCAACATACAAAGTCAATGATCATACACTCCATTCTTCTAGACACCCTTGGATACATTAATTGGCTTCTAGGCTTGGGAAAACTAATATGAATTGAGCCAACACCATGAGGATAGGGTCAAGTATCATGGCAACTAATCATAATTTGTGAAGACAGGATTCACACCTAAGTGTTGGCTTTCAATAATGCCACACTTCCAAAATTGTCAGACTCAATGTTGAAATGTGATAGCTAGATCGGATTATGTTGATTAAATTTTAATGTTGCTGAAGTGGCAATTAAAATTTAATGTATATTATAATAACAACAATATCAACCAAGGCTTATTGTAGGAAGATAGAATATATTCTGAATTGGGACAAAAAAATCCAGCTGGAGTGGGGTTCTCTGATTCCTCCCAACACCAACATAGTGTCCAAATGTGTCAAACGTGCAAATGCCAGTTGGACACCCCCTATGATAGGATGGGTCAAACTCTGTTTTGATGGAGCGGCTGAAGGAAACCCAGGGGCCGTGGGATATGGCTAAATTTTTAGGAAAGATACCAGAGACATTATGGGTAGTGTATTGGGAAACATGGGCATTGCTTCCAATAATGAGGTGGAAGAAATGGCTCTGTCCAAAGGTCTCAGATTTTGTGTTGATAATGGATTTACATCAGTGGAAATAGAGGGGGACTCACAAATTATAATCAACGCCACCAGGAACAACTTGACACCCAATTGGAAGCTTCGTCGCTATTTGGTTGATATTGCAAGCACCTTAACCAATTTAAAAATTATAGAATTTCCCACACTTTCTGCAAAGAAAACAAAGAAGCTGATTATCTAGCTGATGTTGGTGGCTCACTGGAATCATACACTGAGAAAATCTCAACTTTTGATTGGCAGAATGAACTGAAATGGATTGTAAAGGATGATTTGGCTGAATCGGTCTGTAAAGTCAAGTTAGGGATCAGATAAGAAGTAGGAAGGTACCTGGACCATCATGGAAACTTTTGATGGGTAATTCTATGGCCCAAGGTGAAAACATAACCAACATGGATCTTAAGCTCTCTTATGATTTCACATCGGATGTCAGTGAATGTGGATCGAGCATGGGAGCTTCATTTTAGCTAGAGGTAGGCCATGCCTTAGTGGAAGGACAAACCAAAGACCTCTATTTTTTCATGCGCTTTGGCAGATTTGTATCAGGCTAGTTAGATAAAGTACGTATGACTAGTGACTAGACAAGTTTTCAGAATAGTAAAGATATGCTGTTCAAATGAAGCTTGATTGGAATTTAGGCTTGTTCTGGTCTCTAGAATTCTCTAGAAAGTTTGAAACTTTATATAAGGAATGGTTCAGATTGCAGTCTTAAGCCTGGAAGTATCGATCTCAATCGATGGTGCATAATTTTGGTCTCAATTGCCTATGTAGAGAGGAATCGATCCAGGCCCAATGCAGTCTGCTATTTCAAGCAAACAATGTGGTCTAGAATGCTATATGGTGGGTGGCTAATGGTATATTGGGTGGTAATTGACACTGGTGTGATGGGTTTGTTTATGAGGTTGTCATTTTCCCTATGGTTGACATATTCAATTAAAAGGAAGTGAGCATATAGAGGATCGACGGTTTTGTCCGCTCGTCTGATGGATGAGCCTTGGCAAATGCCATTCTAGAGTTGGATTTTGATTGTTGGGTAAGAACCCTCGACATCTATTTTAACCACACCAACTACATATCATCTGAATTGGAGGAGTCAGACAATGAAGATGAGGAAATTGCCCAAAAAAGGGCAGCATGGGAGAGGAGGAAGAACTTCATCCAGGAGGCATGGGAGTTGTTTAGGGTAGGGGTCAGGAATGGGAATTTGGATCCCTTCCACAAACTACTTAGCTCCAATGATAAATGGCTCTCGGCATTAGCCGTTGTCAAACTAATGGAGATTGGAGAGAGCATGGCTATCATACTCCAACACATTGGGAATTAGTTTTTCTCTTTATCTACAATTTATTGTTTTCCATATGTCACTTGAAACTGCACTTCTATAACCCTATTGCAGACAATAGGAATAATTTTGTAAAATTAGCAATAGCACTATTTTAGGTACTTACCCACTATGTTATAAAACATCTTGTCATGGTAAATAGAAAAAATCTCAGGTGACACTATGTTAGAAATGGCTCACCATTGTAGGTACATGGAGCACCTTTGATGGTCATTTTGCAACTCACCTTGAGTCTACATGAGCTGCAAAAGCTTGTGATAAGTATGGATGATTGTCTCCTTCCAATATGCAGACCTAAACAATAGCATAAATCTCTGTCATATTTTAGGGCCTTTCTTACCTTTGGGGTTGAGTTTATCTTCAACCAATATTTTGATGTTTAAAGATGTCATTTTCATCTTGATGTATTGATGATAGATGCTAGACATTACAATTTGTAAAGAACCAATGCTCTTAGAGTTCTTGAAGCCAATTTTTGAACACAATGTGTGTTAAGTATTGATGTAGTCAAATACAAATTTTCTCTCACAGTTTCCACAAAATTTACTTTTCTTCATTTGTATCTTCTGGAAAAATCTTCCTTGATGACCTCCATGAAACCACCCAAACTGAAATTCACCTCCATCACTAAATCAAGTGGAGTTCCTTCAAATCCTCCTTGGCTAGAAAGCTAGAAATCTAACATCATTGAAGTGGAATTCTAATTTAAGTAGGGCAGATATAATTCTCTCTAATCTAAGAAATTACAAAGAAATACATCTCCAATTTAGAAATATAATCATCAACAACATCTACATCAATTTTCCCGTCAAACTTAGGGATGTCACAACTTACCTAGTCTCTAAAGGGAGTCAAATTGCCAAATGACCTTTCCAATGGGGCCCACTACTTATTTTGGTTACTTCGGAGCATCAACACAAATCGGTTTATTACCAGAGCATCATTACAAATCGGTTCATCATCAGAGCATCAACACAAATCGGTTCATCATCTTTATCTTTGTTTTCCTCAAGCCACCTAGATCAACAACTTGAAGGAATTCGAGGAGTTAGTAGCTAATTTTTCAATGTCATTGAATCTCATATTTAATTTAAATATCCAATATCTGACTGCATTTGATGGTACACTAATATAACCCAGGTATTTTTTGAGGTTCTGGTTAAATATTTAAGTCCAAACTTTCAATAGCCAAAATATTTTCATAAGATTTTGTGTTATGTTTTCCAGTTTATTAGTCAAAGATGCTTTAGTGGTTATGTTTTCTATTTGGGGGGTCAGTTTACAGACCTCTGAACAAACCAAGAAATGCTAAAGGATACTAGAGAGGGAGTAGATATTGCACAATTTACTTGGTCTTGCACAAAATTCAACACATGTGGGCTACCCAAGAAGATGTGTCTTATTTTGCATAGTTGGGTCATACCTCTCTGATGAAGGATGAATTGTTCTTGTGAGTAGACTCAAACCATTGCAGGCAAAATAAAAATAACATACAAGATGCTTCAGAGGTTTCAAACCAATTTCCATCATGTATAATGATGAATGCTCACAAATAGAATAGAGAAAATTTGTCTTGTGGTACATTTTATTTTCCTTCGTTAGTCCAACTAATGTTAACAATGAAGGGAGTAAGAAGCTTCCCATCTAGAGTCATTTGGGTGATGAATGTAGCAGTCAAAAGGCATCAAAATGTGTTAAAAGGTTATTGTAGTAGTAAAACATCATTTAACAAGTGAATGATCAAAATAATACAAATGCTCTTATTAGATATATATGTAAGTTGTGGAAGCTTAGACATGGCATGAGATGGTAGTTGTTTCACAAAATGTCTCAGCAAGTAGGCAATCTCTCTAAGCACAAAGAGAATACTATTATGAGATTTTGCAGTTTAAGTATTTGAATTTCAATATCATCTATAGACAAAGTTTTAATTTGGAATTAATGTAAATGTTTACTGTATATCCATGTGGCTATTGTGGAGATAAAGTGATGCATTTAAATTTGTAGTTTAGAAAAGAAAGAAGGATGAACGAGCCTAATAATAGTCATGAATATGATTCTGTCCAATGAATAATGGAGAATAGAAGATCATATTTTAGTGTCCATTGAATAATGGTAAATTGTGGAGCTACTCAAGGAAGGACTTAATCTCCAAAAATATTCATTGGCATCATAGTGATATTCCTATAATGACATGGTATTATTGGATTAGTGAACCTGTCACATATCTATTGCTAATCTAGTTTTGGCAATAGGCACATGCTAGTAAAATTTATAAGAAGTGGTACCATTTTTTTTAAAGTTTATTTTAATATTTAAACTCATTAATAAGTTAAAATGTTTGTATTTACGAGAAGGTGGGAAGCTAAAAGATATAATTTTGTAATTAATTTTCAAGAAGTACTTACCAGAAGTTGAAATAGCTCATTGCTAATTTCTTAATAGGTAATAAGATAACAGTGGAGGGATCTAGATTTATAATCCTTCTTATACTTTCACATATGAGATATAACCAATTATAAGGAGGTCATTTTAATTCAGTTTTGGAGGGAGAGATAGAAGTATATTTTCCTTGCCTTTAAATTCTTTGATTTTGTCAAGGAAATGAATGAGATTTTAGGAATCTTTGTGTTCATTTGTATTTACTTTTGATTGTCATTTTCCTTTCTGATTTACAATCATTTCTTGATGTTTTCACCTATGATATCAGATTGTGTGTGTTCTTTAAATGATTTATGAGTCTTAAATTCTTCATATCATCTAAAAGGAATTGTTGCTTATGATCTTGTGTCATTTATCTCTATTTTCCTTTGATTCTAAATTCACAATTGCATCTGTGTCATGGCTATGTATAGGTGTTATTTTTGCCTTTTCTACTTTCTAGTTAAAAGCATACCCCTAAAAAAGTTAAATTACATCAAACAAGGGAATTGTACCTCTAAAATTTAGAGGAAAAACACTTATTTAATAGTGATTTCTCCAACTATTAGTGATATTTGTCTTGATTGGTTGGGTAATTCAAGTCATTTGAATTATTATTTTAAAAAGACAAATTTGTTTACTAATAATAGAGAATGGTTTAATGAATGTAAACAATACAAGAATACTCAATCTTTCAATAGTTACTATTATACATGCAACAAGTTTGGTCATAAGGCAACTAACTGCATATCCAATACAATAAGTGGAAATGATCCACAAGATATTACATGTTATAACTGTAACAAATAGAAAAATATTAATAAGTTTTGCAGAGGAAATAATACCAAGTCTTTTCTTTCACAAAAGAAGGTTGATCTAACTCAAATAAAGAAGATGGAAAAGATGTAGGTTCAAAAATTAGTAGAAAAGAAATATGATGAAGTGAAGGATGAATCTGCACCTCAAGATGGTACATATGGCTCTTCTAGAAGCTAAATTAAAAGGGGTATCAATTCAGGGGAAGTTATATTTGTAGATTTTTAGAACCCTTGAGAAGCAAAGATGTTGAAATATTCAACATATTGGTATAACATAGTGTGGACATGATGAATTGATAGTACTAAGTCAATTAGCTTAATTTCCAAAGAAAATGATCTTCTTGTAGAAGATTGCATTTAACACGATTCATTGATTGAGCCCATGTAACAGCTTTGTGCCTTCAAAATTCAAAACCATGGTGGCTATGGTCTACATATGATAACTATTTATTTCTTGTAAGAGAAGAAAATCATAATGGCGAGTGCTACAAAATGCTTACATAGGAACTCAAATAATCACCATTAATCAAAACACACTAAACTCCTATGAAAGTTGCCTTTGACACCTTGGAGAAGAAAAAAGTAGACCTACCCGAGTCACCAAATGATCCAACTCAATGCAAGATTGTATTTTCATTGCTACTTGATTTGTATCTATAAAAGACCTTCCGAGAATCCTTGAGCTCAGTTTCTTTCAAAAGTGGATCTGCCAATCAATAGCACACACTACAGTTGACAATTCTAGTGATAACTCAAAAGGAATGCAAGAATTATTAGAAATTTGGGTTTAATAGATTAGGGAAAAATATATATATTCTGCAATCTTTAATCTATTTATGAACACTATTGATGAAACCAAATCACATGCCCTTCATTGCAAATAAAAACTTACCTGAGGAGCACGCAGTTGCAGAGAGATCTCTCTGTGGGGGGTGATGAGTTGAGACATTAGCATACTTTTATCCTCAGAACTCTTAAGTTTTTGTCATATTTTGATTTACATAATAGTAATGATGTACCAAAAGTTTACTATATGTATTTCAGATGTTAGCCTGAACCTATTAAAACATGTTTTGTCTTCGCCAGTTTATTCCTGCAACCATGTTATTCATTCTTGTTGCCATGTGGATTGTTTAGAAAATATCATGTGTGAAATTAATAGATGTTTTGATTAATTAAAATAGATGTGTATGTTCTTGTATGTTATTTCTTTTTGAGATTGCAGGAATAAATTGATGCTATTAGGAAGGCTCTCCTGTCATGCCAGTTGCAGTAGGAGACATTCAAGGAGGAGACTAGAAGATCAAATCAATAGAAATGTTGATGAGCATAAGGAACAACAGAGGAAAGGTAATTGCACAAATTTTATTGATGTCTTACTCAAAGTAGACATTAGTGTTGAAAATACCGCCAGGATGCGTTATGACTATGGTTCGGTTTAGATCCACATTATTAGCGACTTAACTTTGATTGTTTCCTTTTTTGATTACTTATCCCCCTCTTCTAATTGGCATGATCTATGTAATAGGAAGTAATTTTTTTGTTTTAAATAAAGGTCTTTATCTCTTTTCTGAGGTTAGATAGAAAAGAGAGAAACCAGAGCAGAGGACTTTAGAAATAAAGTTATAAGTGTTTTGAGTTTCCTTTGATGCTGAATCATGTAATGACTTCTGAATAACAATGTATAAAAATATGTTATTTTGAGCACTTAGAGTTGTTTTTGGGAAGCCTGGAATCACTCATCCAAGGGGGGCTACTTGGTGAGTGTTCCCGTGCCTTTGTTAAGATTAGTTTTCTTATTTACCTACAATAGACATTCTTGCATTGACTGTTCCTACAACCATTGGAAATAGATCCATTGACTGTTCCTGCAGCCAAACCAAAACAGAGTAATATTTTTTGAGCGGCATTGAACTTAGCTAGTATTGCTTGAATGAATTTATGTTAATTCAAAAGTTTTCCTATAGCCTTTCAATAGTTTCAATTATTTCTTATCTTTTCCACATAAATGTTAGTTGCTGCAGTAATACAGAGTAGCTATTGCAGGAACTTAGTGCATATATAATGCAGACCCATTTTAAGTATTACGTCCTTGGGTTGACAATCAAATGAACACTAGCTATGGAAATAGTGACTTTACCAAGTGAATGTCCAAACTTCGGGTTGAGACTTCAACTAGAGTTATTATTCTTATTGTTGGGTTGAACATTTTTGGCGCCGTTGTCGAGGATGGTGTCAAACTAAGAACCTGTTATGGTTATTGTCTTTTCAGTTTTCTATTAATTATTTTTCTGGCATACCCGATTGTTCAAAAAAAAATTATGAACCTGCACGCATAGGCGAAGAAGAGATATTCTAGGTAGATTTCTACCCAGTCATCCTAATCATGTAGAAATTAATTCCCTAGATATAAATCCTTTTTCTTAACTTTATCAAACCTTAGAGAATTTGAACCACCCTGAATCTAAATTTCCAGAAGGTAGCCTTTAGTTCCCTTTTGGACTACCAGAAGAAGAATTTCATTTGGTAACTCCCCCCACTAGTCCAATGCAAGTAAATACACCTTCTGGTGGGAATAATCCACCTCCTAGTGGGAATAATCCACCTTTGGACCCAATATTTGAGTTCCCCATATCTAATCAGCATGATAATGCTAATCTCAAGAACATTCCAACTTCTTCCCTTCATAAATTCTATGGATTAGTGACAGAGGATCTAGACACATTTCTGTTTGAGTTTGATGTTCTTTGTAGCAGTTTTGATTGTACGACAGATGCCCATAGACTCAAAATATTTCCTGCTACTTTGAAAGAATCATCTGTAAGATGGTTTATGAGTTTGGGTAGTAGCACAATCAATACATGGGATGAGATGAAATAATTGTTTCCTGCAAAGTATAAAGACTATTGTAGAGGCACTGATCGTCATGGGGGTGATATTTTTAGAATGACATAGAAGGAAGATGAGAGTCTTGAAGATTACCTGGAAAGGTTTTTGTTTAGTGTCAAATAGTCCAAGTATAGTACTCTAAATGAAGATTCCCTCAAGCTGATATTTTTAAGAGGAATCAATGATGAATGCACTGATGCTTTGGATCTTATGGGAGGAGGTGACATTACACAGTCTACATGGAATGAAATAGGACAAATTTGTAAGAAGTATTCTAGATCAGGCTCTAAAAAAAATAGGCGTTTCAAGCCAGGAGTTCCTTCATTAACATCTAGTAATGGAGTTTCTAGAATGGAACTTAGCCATTTATTGAAGGACTTTAAGGAGGAAATCATAAACAGTATGGCTACTCATTTGGATAAACTCTCAGCTAAGAAGAAGCATGAAGAAGCTGATACATTTCTTGCTAATTTTTTCCCTCATTGTAGACAAAGAAAAAAGGACTGCAGATGTAAAATGGTTGCAAATATTGAGATTCCTGACTTCAAGCCAATACAAGGTGAGGATGAATAGGTTTTCTATGTTTCTCAAAGAAGGCCAAATTTCCAAAGACAAGGTATGCCTCTGGATCCATTTTCTTTTTTTGGTTATAGTGGAAATTCTTATGTACCAAATAATCAATGGTAATCACCATATGCTCACAATTTTGGTAATTATCCAAACTTGTATGGTCCTCAAGGCCAAGGGAAGCATTTTTCTAATCAAATGCCATATTGGCAGCAGCTACAGGGAAATTGGTATCCACCTCAGGAACAAGGGAACTAGTTTCAAGGGAATTGGCAGCCTACTCCTCAATGGAGGGGGAGTCAACCATGGACTACCTAGTCTTCTAGATATCAATAGCCTATTCAACAGCCACAACTGCCTGCAATAATGCCTCCCCCTGCAGCCACTATTGTTCCACCTAAACCAATGTAGTTTCCCACTCAACCAATGCCAAATCCTAATATTAAATCTCAGCAACAACAACAAGCTTATTCAGTTGACCCTAATCAATACCCAACCTATTCTCTATCTATAAGTGATATTCACCTCAGATCCGGGACAACTCTGCCTAATCCATCTCCTCTAGTTATAACTGAGGTTCAAGAAGAACAAGAAATCTCTAATCCAACAACCACAATACCTCAGAAATAGAGATTACCCCCATTTCCCCAAAGATTGCAAGAAAAGGAAGTTCTTACAGAACAGGAGAAAGGTTTTGATATCATAGATCAACTGAAACATGTATGTATTAAAATCCCATTGTTGCAAGCAATAAAAGATGTTCCTATATACAGTAAGACACTTAGGGAGGCATGTCTAAAAAAACCTGGTAGGATGAAGAGGAATCCCCAAACAGTGCATGTGATGTGTCAACTGGCAGATATTATGCTAGGAAAGGTTTCAATTCCTAAATATTCTGATCTTGGTAGTCCTATTGTGAATATAGTCATTAATGGCACTCAGATAAGGAATGTTTTAGTTGATTTAGGGGCAACCATTAATGTGATGACAAGAGAAGTAATGCAACAACTTGAAATCAATAGTCTTAGACCTACACCTACAGTCCTATAGCTTGCTGACAGCTCTATAGTTTGACCTAATGGTATGATTGAAGATGTGGTTGTTACTTTGTATTCCTGGGAATACCCTGCAGACTTTATGATTCTGTCTCCAAAGGTGACATTGGGAGGATATCCGGTAATTTTGGGAAGACCTTGGCTTGCCACAACTGATGCATATATTGGATGTAGATCAGGGGATATGACTATTTTAGATGGGAACTCTACAAAAAAATTAGCTTTGTATTCTCCTTCTTAGCCCCAGTTTGATCAACAACAAGCCGTTTGGTCTACTTTGGAAGAAGAATTTGAGGGAGTTGACTCTATTAATCACCTTATGATGATTAATCAAGGGTCATTCATGCAATTACATGTTGAAGACTCAATTCTTTATAAAATTCTGACAAATGAGTTATAACAAGAACAACAATTGTAGGAGTTGGTACCAAATATTGCAGATTTAGACTTTCCAGCAGCCACTGATATATTGCATACTTTGTTGCTGCAGGAACTCTGTACTTCTCATTTTTCTGATATATCCCATATTGATCTTACTATCAAAATAGAAGTTGATTTGAATAAATATTTGAATATCAATAGTGATCTTGCAGATACTAAAAAAGTAACACTCATGGACTTGCTTAAATGTCATAAACATGCCTTTGCATGGGATTACAAGGACATGCATGGAATAGATCCAACCGTTTGTACCCATCGTATCTATATAAAAGAAGATTGTTTCCCACTCAGACAACCACAAAGAATATTCAATCCTACATTAAAAGAAATAGTTAAAGAGGAATTGCAGAAGTTGTTAAAGGCTGGGTTTATCTATCCTATCTCCGATAGCCAATGGGTATCACCTTTGGTAATAGTTCCTAAGAAAGGAGGAAAATGGAGGGCATGTGTTGATTATAGAGCTTTGAACTTAGCAACAACAAAAGATCATTTTCCATTGCCATTTGTGGATCAGGTATTAGACTCTTTGGTTGGGAAGAGATACTTTTCATTTCTTGATGGATTCAGTGGTTACAACCAGATTCAGATAGCCCCAGAGGACCATGAAAAGAGTACATTTACTTTTCCTTGGGGAACATATGCATATTTTGTTCTTCCTTTTGGATCGTGTAATGCTCTAGCCACTTTTCAAAGAGCAGTGATTAGCATATTTTTGGATATTTCCCATGACATCATGGAAATTTATATGGATGACTTTACAACTTATGGTTCTGAATTTGAAGAAGCATAAGGGAACCTGAAGAAAGTTTTTTAACGGTGTGAAGACTATAGTTTGTCATTAAATAGTGAGAAGTGCTTCATAATGATGCAGGAAGGAATAGTCCTTGGTCATCATATCTCTATAAAAGGAATACAGGTTGACCTAGAAAAAATTGAAGTTATTCAAAATATCAATGCACCCGTAAAGCAAAAAGATGTTAGAAGTTTCCTTGGTCATGCTAGATATTATAGAAGTTTTATCAAAGATTTCAGCAAAATTGCAAGTCCCTTATATTCTCTACTTACCAAGGATATGGAATTTAAATGGACTTCTTCATGCAATGAAGCTTTCTCGAAGCTTAAGCATGCTTTGACCCAAGCACCAGTTATTAAAGGCTCGAATTGGTCTTTACCCTTTCAAATTCATATAGATGCATCTGATTATGCAATAGGAGCAGTATTAGGGCAGAAGGTTGATAACTTAGAGAGTGCAATATATTATATTAGCAAGAACTTGTAGGGGCCTGAGCTAAATTACATAGTCACTGAAAAAGAAATGTTAGCAGTTATATATGCACTCAACAAATTCAGACACTATATAATAGGGTATCCCATATTTGTGCATACTGTTCATACTGCAATCAGATATCTCATGAATAAGCCTTCAATTACCGGTAGATTAGCTCACTGGTTATTATTGATGCAGGAATTTGATATCACAGTTATTGATAAACCAGGAAAGTCCAATGTGGTTGTAGATTATCTTTCAAGACTTCAGTTATAGAAAGATTCTATAGCCATAGATGATGCTTTTCCAGATGAACATCTATTCCTTATACAAGCCCACACTCCCTAGTATGCTAATATTGCCAATTATTTAGCTGCTGCTAAAATGCCACTTCATTTCTCTCCTAAAGAAAGAAGGTTGTTAGTGGAAAAAAGTTTTAACTTCTCATGGATTGTTTATTGTTTGTTTTATACTGGACCTAACCAAGTCATGAGAAGATGTGTAAGAGAGGATGAAACATATGATATCCTGCATGCATGTCATGATGAGCCGTGTGGAGGACATTTTGTTGCTAAAAGAACAACACTCAAAATACTGAATACAAGATATTATTGGCCCACATTATATAAGGATGCAACAAAGTATACAAGAAAATGTGACAGATGCCAATGCATGGGGAGACCTATTAAATCTGATGAGATGCCATTGTATCCACAAATATTGGTTGTACCATTTGATAAATGGGGATTAGATTTTGTTGGCCCAATTGATCCCCCTTCTAATGGAAAATCTTACATTTTAGTATGTACTGATTATGTAACCAAATGGGTGGAAGCTTGTGCCATGACACATGCAAGAGATAATAAGGTGGTTGATTTCCTTTATGAGGAGATATTTATAATATATGGAGTACCAAGGGAAATTGTATCAGACCAAGGCCCACGATTTACTTCAACATTGTTTGTAGCCTTGGTCAATGAATACAATATAAGGCACATAAAATTTACCCCATATCATCGACAAGCTAATGGACAAGTAGAAGCTACAAATAGGGAGTTTGAGGCTATTCTTACCAAGACAATAGTTGTTCATAAAAAAGACAGGTCTCATAGACTTTCAGAAGCAATTTAGGCATACTGAACAACTTGGAAGACACCAATTGGTTTTACACCTTTTGAGATGGTGTATGGAAAAGCAACAATGATGCTATTGAGTTTGAGCATAAAACTCTAAGGATAGCTCTGCAATTAAAGATGACACTTTCTGAAGCACAAAAGGAACATATTCAACAATTGAATGCTTTGGATGAATGGAGAAAAATGGTTGTCCACCAGACAAAACTGATACAAAATCAGAGAGCCAAATGGCATGATAAATACATCAAAGAGAAAAAGTTCAAAGTAGGTGACTGAGCACTATTGTATGACTCCAGATATAAAGGTACTATGGGAAAGCTGCAAAATAGATGGTTAGGTCCATATGAGATAGAGGAAGTTTTCAATAATGGAGCTATTTGTTTGACCATAATTGACCCGGTTCGGTTCAAGCTTTTGGTAAATGGTCATAAATTGCATCTTTATCATAAGCCTACCAACAAAGAGGAGTTCCTATAGCAATTCACTAAAAAGGATCAAACGCAAGTTCCTGCAACAACTGATCAAGTTCCTACAGCAACTGATCAAGTTCCTTCTACAATTGAGCAAAGTATTGGAGGTAAGGTTCCTGCAGCCACTGCAGTGAACATGCTTGCCACTTCATAATTCTCCATGCATCATTTCACAACAATATTTCCATGTCTATGGAAATATTATTCTCCATAAATAATTTTTTTCCATCCGCGTCATCCCATCTCATTTCCTTATCTGCCATTTCATTTCCTTATCTGTCATTTCATTTCATTTCACCATTGTTTTCGCATGACTACAGGTATGTACATATTTTATTTTATTTTAATTAGGCATTTATGATTTCATTATGATTATTGCCTTTGCTAAATCCCCGTACACTTCCCTAAATCCTTTCAGCTTGTGTGGACACATGCCAAAGTTGTTGGAATAATGATATATTTGTCATTAGTGAATAACACTTAGTGAAAACACTTATTCGATTTTGAATGCTTACCGAGCTCATCACTTAGTCCACAGCCTATACCGAGCATTCGGTAAAGCTTACCGATTAAACAGTTCATACCGAGCAGTAAGACTATTACCAAGCATATGAGACAAACAGCAGTAACCGAGAAGTCAGTTCTTACCGAGTTACCAGTGGTTACCGAGTGACACTATATCTACCGAGTCACCACAGCTACCGAGTTCCAAGCTACACTTCGGGACTAGTATGGACCGAGCTTCTACTCTTACCGAGAGCATGACGATGCCGAGTACTATAGTGGATGCCGTGTATCAGAAGATCACCGAGCCAGCTTGAGGAACCGAGTATCTACCGACTCAGTAATATTTTGTTCACCTATGTAAGGCCGACTTAAGAATGAGTTTATGTTATTAATTTGTATGAGGCCGACTTTATGAAATATAAATGTAATTATGGACGGTATATATATGTAATGTATTATACCATCTGTAATCTGAAATGTGAAAATGTATGTAAGATGTATGAATATGCGAAATTAGAAAGAGCAGAGCAGAAACTGCATTAAGGCAGCAGACCAGAACAGTTTCGCAGAGTCAGTAAAGGAGCAGAATCGACATATCTATCTCAGAAGGAGATCAATACTCAAAGGATCTTATCAACAATAAAGTTGTAAGTTAAGATCTACTGTTTCATCCTAACAGTTGAATCAGTTTGTAAATCCTTTTACCGGGTAGACTTAACAGTCTTTTGTAAATCTCTTAACCGAGTGCATACTTCATTGTATGTTTGTAAATCCTCTAACAAGGTGGACCTAGCAGTCCAAATTTGCTTCTAACAGGGCAGATCATCAGAAGTGATCATTGTAAGCCTTAACCGGCCAACTTTTACTGCAGTACCAAATTTTTGTGGGTACCATCCCCACCCCAGTTTTACTTTCTATTTGGAAGGTTTCTGGGTCACCAAATCTTTGTGTTAAGTGTTGTGAATGATTATACTTTCATGCATACAGTAGATTAAATGAATGAATGGTTTAATATATGCAAGTACAGAAATGAATTAAAAGTTTTAAGTGTTACTGATTCACCCCTCCCCTCTCAGTAACTTGGTTAGTCCTGAATATTTTCAACAATTGGTATCAGAGCTTTGTGGTTCTCAGAGTAAAAGTTTGATAGCTTGAGAAAAGATCAAGACAATGGAGATATTCAGACTTGACAAAGCTATTGAGAATGAAAAGCTAGATCTGGAAATGGCCATTGCTCAACTCAAAGAAGCAAGAGAACATCTTTCCCAATCCCTAAAAAGAAGAAAGGAACTAGCAAAAGAAATAAATGATCATGAGTATGTTGAAACAAAAATTGAAGATCTCTTTCCTACAAGTAGTTCAAATGAAGTAGATGAAGCAAACAATGCAATCAAAGAACTCCTAGAAAAGAATGGATTACTGCAAAAAGAAGTAAGGATGCTAAGAAGAGAACAGGAAATTCAGTCTGCAAGATTTTGTGAAATCCTGGAACAAAGGAATAAAATGCAAAATGAAATAGAAGGAAGAAACAATGAAATTGTACAGCATGAAGATCTCACCGAGCAACTCTCCAATGCAAATGAAGAGATCAGAATTCTCAAAGAACAGAATGAAAATTTGAAAAATGAGCTAGATATTCAAAAGCAAGCAAATGAAAGGATGATGAAAACTCAAACAGACTTGGATCAATTAAATGAGCAAAATCTTCACAAACAAAAGGATAAAGCTAGTCTTGGTTACAATGAAGAAGGTGAATCTTCCGAGCAAGGTAGCCAAAGAAATCAAAGACCTACATGCAATTACTGTGGTAAGACAGGTCACACATCAAACAAATGTTGGAGCAATGGAAAGACAAGATTCAAAGGCAAATGCTACAACTGTAATTAGCATGGTCACAAGGCTAGTGAATGCAAGGAGAAACCAAAATTTGAAGGCAAATGTCACAAATGCAAGAAACAAGGTCACAAGGCATCAGAATGTAGAACAAAGACATTCACTCCAGCAGAACAAATTGTCAAAGCAATATTTGGTTGGGATTACAATACCTGGTGCAGATGTCATTATTGTGGAGAATATGGACACATTGGGTTAAATTGTACAAGGCATCATCTAAGGAAGAAAGATACAACCATAAGATGTTATACATGCACTGAACTCGGACATATAGCCAAGAACTGCATGAACACAAAGAAGGTTGAAGATGAAAAGAAAGCTAAAGTTGACAACATTCGGAAACAGATGAGACAACAGTGGGTTCCTAAATCTACCGAGCAGGATAATTCAAGCAATGGTCCTGTCACTCAAGAATTGGGTGACCCCACCATTACAAATTAGATCCATTAAAGAAGATAAGGAACTGCATTTTCAAAGCCTTACCATAAGCAGTTCTAAAATACAAAAGCATAATCGATGAAATCAGTATTTCCGATACATACAGAAAAGTCACTTACCGAGTTGAATGTTACCGAGCATGGTAAAACTGCAGACCTTACCGAGTTAGGTCAGAAATAAGAACACCGAGTTAGGTCAGTCTTACCGAGCAATCGCTAAAGTCATTAAGTCATCTCACCTACCCACTTATCAAGCATTAATGACAGAATTTTAATAAAAAGGGCAAAATCGACTTCATTCTTCACCGCATTATTCAGCATTCAAAGAGCTTAGGTTTTCAAAGTGCTTAAGGAGATTTAAGATGAATTTGCAGCGAAGGATCTAAAAAGAACTCGTTCCATTCAGCAATGACTTCTACTAGCACCACCAGCAGGAGCAAGGCGAAGAAGACTTCCAATATGTTAGTGAAAGGAGTTAAATGGACAGCGCCGAACTTCAAACTCATTCCAGCGATCGCAGAATCACTCGACCTAAGTGGAGCACAGTCCAGAATTCCTTCCAAGGTACTTCTTATCAATGACATTCGTACTCATTTCAAATGCACTATTCAGGAGTTAGGGACTTTAGAAATGGACAATGCCCTAAGTCAGCTATGTGTTGACAAAACCCTAAAACCCGAGCATAGACATTTGGAAATCAAAGGCTTGACCCATATCCCACACCTACCAAGAAAATTTCAAGTAAAATGGATTAGGTATGTATTGAGCCGTGTACATGATGGGCAACTTTGGTTAGATCAACCTATCTTAATAACAAAGAAGATGATTCATAGAATCACAGGATTACCGATGTCAGACAGAGCAAAATCCACCAAAACCCTAGGTCGGGACGAACTGCAGGAGTTAACTCAAGCCGAGTGGGATGGCAGAGGAATGAAAATTAACAATGTATCTGATGTTGAACTTAAATTTGGTATTATTATCATTGCATATAAGCTGTATAGTTCCAGTAGGCTAAATAGTGTGGCATGTGAGGCGGTAGACCTTGCCTACAAGGTAGTAAAGAAGAACATGGATTTTGACCTAGCAGAGGTTTTACTAACACAATTCAACAAGAACATGGACAGTATAAGGACATCAAAGAATAATCCATGCAAATTTGGTTCTTTGTTGATTTGTATATTTTTCTATGTACAAAACTTTTTCCCTTCTAAAGGCACGGTAGTATGGAGGAAGGATACTCCAATTTTGTATCAGATAAATGAGTTTATAGCAGAAATAGGTCAGAATTTTGAGACAGTAATGGATAATTATTTTGAAGAATTTAAGGACAAAATGAACAACAGGTTCAGGATTCCTCCTAAATTGGTAAAAGATTACAAGGATGATATATGCTTCATGGTAGACTGTGATAAAGTTTACATCCAGGCAGCCATACCTCGAGTGGCATGGGTAAAACCATTACCCTATGAAATTAACATAGATGAAGCAAGGGATATAATAGAAGCCCTGATAAATGAGCCAGCCATTCCCAACACCCCTGCATTTGGCACTTATGATGAGGCCAAAGCCAGAATTGAGCTTGAAAACAAGCTTCCAAAGGCCACCACCAGTACCAAGAGGAAGGCAGCTAAAACAGAGGAATCAGAAGAGGAATCAGAGGAGGAAACAGAAACATCAAAGAAGAAAGGCAAAGTAGTAATCACAAAGCCCAAACCTAAAACTGCAGTGTTCACAAGGAAAACCAGAAAAGGGCAGAAAGAAAGTGAAATTCTATTCAGGAGACCCCCTCCTACCTTCGAAGAAAAATTGAAGCAGTTGGAACAAGGATTTGGCATGGCTAACTTCAAGGCACTGAGGTATGAAAACAGATCAGATGCAGAAAAGATGCAAATCGAGGAGCTTTTACTGAATAAAATGGGAAAATGGAAATATACCCCAGATGATATCAGCTCTCAAATTCCAAATGAGCTTCTAGTCAGGATTAGACCAAGATGGACTTCAACAGTGCAAACTGTCAAAGACATTTATGCACAAACCTTGAAATAGTTGTTACCGAACCTGACATATAAAGAAGTAAAAGAGGCATTAAAGAAGAATGAACACCAAATGACACTTAGGTTTCATACCTTCTTAGTTCTCTCCAAGCAGATAGAAGCAATAGTAAATAATGCCACAATTGTGTGGAAAAGGATATATAATCTGCCAATGCCATCTGACCCCACCGTAACAACTGAGGGTGAAAAAGAAGAGGATGAAGAGGATGAAGAGGAGAAGGAAGAAGAAGAAGCAGCTGAGGAAGAAGGAGACACGGTAATAATAAGTGAAGAAGAAGAAGGTGACACGGTGATAATAGGTGATGAAGAAGATGATCCTGAACAGGTAGCAGCAAAAGTCATTGCATCTCTTCCTCACTCACCGCAGAAAGGCATTGCATCATCAGCTTCAGCCAGCAGGATTGTGAGCACAGTAGCTACATCTATTGCTCAATCCTTGCCAATCACCTCTCAGCTCCAGACTCCAATAGTTACCTCATCCACCGAGCTGCAGAGCATGTCATTATCTACCGGGATGCAGAGTGTTGCTTCTACCGAGCAACAAGTGATTTCTTCAGTCACCGAGATCACAACTTCTCCTGCAGCATGTATAGTAAGTTTTGCAACCTCTCCAGTTTTGACACATTCTTTTGCACCTATCAGCACTCCTGCATGTACATCAATTTTGGAAATAGTCGGTACATCCATGAGTCTTCCTATTCCAGTTATAACAGCTAGTCCAACCTTATCAACCATTATAACTACATCAAAAGATAAGGAAGTAAGCACAAAAGTAATACAAAAGACACCTTTAAAACTTCTGCTTACCGGCAAGGCTATAGAGGAAGATATAGATCTGGATAAAGAGATTGTCATACCACAAATAGACCTCAATACTGCATCAATTGATGAAATGAGATTGATCAGCCAGTTGTTAGAACAGAAAGCAAAACAAAAACAACTAAGAAGTGAGAGAGACAGGGAATTCAACATCATAAATGGTGCAAAGACCATTCTTACAGATGCCTTAGGCATAAAATTTGATCCCTCTCAACACATTTTGCTACAACTCGAAGAGGCTGTGAATAGATTCAATGAGGACTCATCAGGAGAAGAGAAACTGATAGAATGAACCGAGAAGAAATTTGATAACAAGGTGCTTGAGCACATTGCTCAGCAGATAGCAATAAAACAAGTAGAATTGACCACTATTTTGGCCAAGTTAGAAAATTCTTTTAATAATGTAACTTCATTCTTTGCAAAGTTATGTGATGTCACCGAGTTCACAAAAGGAATCAGAGATCAACTGAAGAAAGTTGATGATGATCTGAAAGCAAGTGCACAACAGTTGCAGCTTGACCCCAGCTCAAGCTCAAGTCACCATTCAAAAATCAGAGTCCTATCAGATAAGCAATCAGAATTGCTCAGGGAAGATGCAAGGATCCGGTCTACATTGTTAGATATTCAGAATATGATCCTTCCTAACATGGATACAATGCAGAAACACATTACTCATTCCAAAACATTGATCCATGATAACAGTTTTTCAGTTGCAGAGCATGTAATTGAACTATCAGCCAAAGTTCAAGTTGCATTGTCTATTTGCACAATTTTGCAAGAAAATTGGGATAAGACCTTGGCTCATATCAAAAAGGTACACTCAGAGTTTATCTCACGCTTTAATATCTCTATTTGAGTTATCTATTCTTTGGCATTATTGTCAAAAAGGGGGAGAATATGGAACATATTATTAGAGACAAGGGGAGAATGTAAATAACAATTGGTATAGAGATAAGTATAGAATCATGTGTATATTCTATGGGGGAGTTATGTACAGTGAGATATACAGGTATATACAGCAATCTACAATTGGTATCAATTTTGAAGAATCAAGTCAGCATGACAGATTCATTTTTGTCTCATAAGTGTTTTTTTGTCACTAATGCCAAAGGGGGAGATTGTTGGAATAATGATATATTTGTCATTAGTGAATAACACTTAGTGAAAACACTTATTCGATTTTGAATGCTTACCGAGCTCATCACTCAGTCCACAGCCTATACTGAGCATTCGGTAAAGCTTACTGATTAAACAGTTCATACCGAGCAGTAAGACTATTACCGAGCATATGAGACAAACAACAGTAACCGAGAAGTCAGTTCTTACCGAGTTACCAGTGGTTACCGAGTGACACTATATCTACCGAGTCACCACAGCTACCGAGTTCCAAGCTACACTTTGGGACTAGTATGGACCGAGCTTCTACTCTTACCGAGAGCATGACGATGCCGAGTACTGTAGTGGACGCCGTGTATCAGAAGATCATCGAGCCAGCTTGAGGAACCGAGTATCTACCGACTCAGTAATATTTTGTTCACCTATGTAAGGCCGACTTAAGAATGAGTTTATGTTATTAATTTGTATGAGGCCGACTTTATGAAATATAAATGTAATTATGGACGGTATATATATGTAATGTATTATACCATCTGTAATCTGAAATGTGAAAATGTATGTAAGATGTATGAATATGCAAAATTAGAAAGAGCAGAGCAGAAACTGCATTAAGGCAGCAGACCAGAACAGTTTCGCAGAGTCAGTAAAGGAGCAGAATCGACATATCTATCTCAGAAGGAGATCAATACTCAAAGGATCTTATCAGCAATAAAGTTGTAAGTTAAGATCTACTGTTTCATCCTAACAGTTGAATCAGTTTGTAAATCCTTTTACCGGGTAGACTTAACAGTCTTTTGTAAATCTCTTAACCGAGTGCATACTTCATTGTATGTTTGTAAATCCTCTAACAAGGTGGACCTAGCAGTCCAAATTTGCTTCTAACAGGGCAGATCATCAGAAGTGATCATTGTAAGCCTTAACCGGCCAACTTTTACTGCAGTACCAAAGTTTTGTGGGTACCATCCCCACCCCAGTTTTACTTTCTATTTGGAAGGTTTCTGGGTCACCAAATCTTTGTGTTAAGTGTTGTGAATGATTATACTTTCATGCATACAGTAGATTAAATGAATGAATGGTTTAATATATGCAAGTACAGAAATGAATTAAAAGTTTTAAGTGTTACTGATTCACCCCTCCCCTCTCAGTAACTTGGTTAGTCCTGAATATTTTCAACAAAAGTAAGTTGGGGGGGTGTTTTATGGTTTAGTTTCCAAAATTAGTAATTACTCATCCTTTTCGGTACCTTGATTTGAATTATTGCCATCATTTCTTTAATAAGATATTATTTTGCATAAGAAAGTAATGAACTCTGCCACCAAATTTGTAAATATGTAAGGAAGTTTCAATTTTCAGTCCGTAGAGTATTTTGGTTCTTTGTTTCTCAGCTGCAGAGTTTGCTACTTTAACAGATTAAGAAATGGGTGGAGATCTAATCCGCCATGAACCAGTAGTCCATGATGCGTTGCTACAGGATGCTCTTTGTGAGAATTATTTTAGGCAGCATGGTTGGATTGTCTACTTTCTGAAAATAATGAATTATAATGAAGAAATTGCCTCTGATTTTATGCATTCATTCAACGAAGGAGAGGCTATTGTTAAAGGATTAAGGGTCATTTCTATAGAGTAGCGGATAGCTGAAGTTACAGGGTTGCCACAGGAAGGAGAATTGTTTCCAGAATCAAAAGATGATAGAAGTGCCAGAGCAGAATTTACACTCCCCACATATGGACCTCTAACAGTGGACAAGCAAGGAACCAGGAGGGTTTCCCTTCTAGTAGAGTGGCCCCAGGTGGCTTTATATGTAATGAAGTACATTACTTATGAAGGGAGGTATTCAAATTTATATTCACCCCATTTCAAATTGCTTAGTCATTTATGGCATGGCCGGAGAGTGAATGCTCCTAATTTTTTATATCACCTCATTTCCACAAGTACTAAAGACACACAGAAGAATGGAAATCATTCTATCAACCATCATGGTTTGATAAAATTGTTGGTAGAACATTCTCTTGGGGATGTTTCACAGATGGAATAGGGGGTATTTGAAGACATATTGCAGTTTAGGATTGAGGATGCTCTTGTTGCAGATGAGTTAGCAGTTGAAAAGGAGGAAATGGGAGAACCCTCTTCTCCCATAATTTCTGTAGAGAATGAATTGCTCATCACTGAAGGAGTTGTGACTATTACAGAGGACGAGATGGTTGAGACAAACGTGGAGCAACCTTCCACTTCTTTTCAAAGGGAATTATCATCTTCTAAAAGAAAAGGGAAGGAATTAGAAGGAATTAATTCAAAAGATGAACCTATGGTTCAGCTGTAGGAAACTCAAGTTTCCCCTACAACCAAGAGCCATAGACAGAAGAGAAAAACTCCTGTAGCAAAGTTGTAGGCAGAAACCATTCCTGCAGCCACTCCAAAGGTTTATGCAAGAAGAACTAGGAGTATTACCCAAAAAGTTCATCTAGTAAGTGATGCAACATAGATTATTTCAGTAGAAGCATCAGAAGAAGAGAGCCCAACAAAGGTTAAAATTCAAAAGGAGGATGATGTTGATAGACTTTCAAGTCTGGCATATGTGGTAGGACAGCTTGAGGAACCTGTTGAAGAAATTCCACGTCCAAAGGTAACAACTATTAGACCTCCATCATCTCTCAACATTTTATCTATTGCATTAACATTTTATAGGAAGTGGAAGATAGAAAGGGCTAGATTATAGGGGATTATCAACAAACAACATAAGGAAATTTTTTGGATTAGATATCATAAAAAAACCATTACATAGAATCAACAAAACCTGAGTTGAGCTACATATCAAGGGCAAAAAAATATATAGTTGTTAGGAACCTCCACTATAACAGTGATGATTACATTAGATATACATATTTGTAAACAAAAATATCAGCAACAGTCTATGTAAGAAACATATGCATCAATCTAGGAAACTGAGATTTCAATGTCCGATGAAGTGTTGTTTCCCAGTGGGGGGATCCAAGCCACCCACCCCAAAGTTTCCATCCTTCCACACTTCCACCCGACAATCAAGTATGTCCTGTTTATGGGGGTGGGAGGTGTGCTCATGAATCGGGTCAGCTTCCTCCTGAGTAATCTCCATGTGTATCTGCCTATGCTCTAGGTGCTTCATAAAAGCCATCAATGCTTGCTCAAATGAAGCCTTGCCTAGTTCATCCCTCTCCCAAGTGAATCTGTGAGATAATTCATGGATGTAAATAGTAGTAGCCCCCTCATTGATCCACCTGTCAAACTTGTTTGAGTCCAGCTTAAGTATAACAGTGACCTGCATAGAAATAGAGTAAACAATGAGTCTCCTAAGAGACTCAGTGAGGTGCCTAGTATTGCTATTAAAGATGTCATCATTACGATACTTCCATATAAGCCAAAGAACTTCCAAAGAAAAACAAGACCAAAATATATTTCCAAATCTCCTATAGCCCTTGATATAGCCTAGAATAACATCTATGTATTCAAAAGAAACATATTCCAAGTTAAAACCAAACAATCTCCATATTTCTTTTGCAAAATGGCATTCCAAAAATATATGTTTCATAGTTTCAGGCACTCTTCATATGTTAGAACTTAAGAAAGCACCCTCCTTATCTTTTATGGGGAGTTTATTTAATAGCAGGTGCCAGCCAAAGAATTGCTTTTTTGGTTCATTATGATCCATCCAAAATTTACAAAGGCTATCTATCCAGGCCTTTGGTTCCCAGTTTAAACCCCAACATTTGTTAAGGTGCAGAAAAATGGTATTAGCCTCAGTGAGTGAAGAGTAAATGCATTTGTCTTTAAGGGAAGGGAGAGGTGTGCCATCAGTCCAGCAAAGTGCATAAGTGGGGGGGCGGAGGAGAGGGGGTGAGAGGGAGGGAGAGTAGAGGGTAAGGCCATTTTAAGTATGTTATAGGTCCTGCTCTGGGATGTCGGGATAGAGAAGGTAAGTGTCAGTTCCTCCCATGATCTCAATTGGTCATTTTTAAACAGATGCTCAAAGTATTTAATACCCATATTATGCCATTTTAGTGCAGAACAGCCTTGTGTTGGCATTTTTGATGTTTATGTTGTGATTGTCATTGATGGACACACACTTGTATTGAGATCCCCTTTATATGTATGAGCTCATGCTCAACCGGTATTTGTTCCAACCAGTATGTTGTACTCTAGTCTTTTGACTAGTGGTGATTTTGAAGAATGTGTTTCCTGGTCTGAAGCGGCATGTTCACCACAAGCGGTTCGGAGATCACAAGTGGTACGAGGAAGCAAAGCGGCATAACACATTCTTACCAGTCTTCATTTTTGTCAAACCGGCAACCGGCATTTTGTATGAACCGGTAACACTCTATGATGAGTTACCAACCAGCATTTTGTGATGAGTTACCAATCCATCGATTGTTTGATGGTGATTCTTGTGTCGTGTTACTGAGTATGTCTAGATTCACTGAACCTAGGAAATTGTAATGTAATCCTATTGGACCGACATGAAATTAGATTCCTTTAAAAGGACATCATGTTTAGGGTTTTAAAGAGGTTGAAGGAGCTGCGAATAGGTTTTATGTTGAGCTAGGGTTTAAGGTGAAAGAGTAGAGCGATCTTATGATAGAAGATCGAGTTGTAACTGAGAGTGAGATAGAGAAGAATGAAGTAATGCTGGAATGCATTAGCTGTGAGCTATACTGGATCTAACCAAGTAGTTTGTGCTAGTAGATAGATCAAACACTTGTTGATTACTCACATCTTTGACAAGTTTGTAGCCCTTAACCGGGTAGGCCTCAAAACCTTTGTAAAATCCTCTAACAAGGTGGTTCACACATGAATCTAAAATCCTCTAACAAGGTAGTCTTTAATCAGACTTATCTCCTAACAGAGATTGAGATTCCTAATAGGATCTATTCTGGTGAAGAACATTGTAAGAGCTTAACCTGCCTAACCTTAACCGGTCTGGTTTCTATTCTGCAGATAGTGACTTGTGAGTTCCATCTCACCGTGGTTTTTCCCAGTTGGGTTTCCATGTCAAATATCTTGTGTTATGGTTGCATTGCTTTTGTGGGTGAATGGTTTATTCACGTTTTGGTTTGTATGTGTGATAACCGGTTTATCTCTAGACTGTGTAAGTGTTTTAGTGCAAAGATTTTTGGCATACTAATTCACCCCCCCCTCTTAGTATTCATCAATTGGTATCAGAGCCAACCTTTCTATAAGTTTAACCACTTGGAAAGAGATATGGGAGAATACACATTGAGGGAACTTACTCAATGGCTCACTAAGTCTGAGCAAGCCTATGAGGATCTTACGGTCAAATACAAGGCATCTCAAGCAAAAAGAAGAGAACATGCAGAGAGGCTGATGGAACTATCTAAAAGTAGTTCTGAAGATGAAGCTAACATGTAAGCTATGATTGCTGAAGTGAATAAGCTAAATGATTCAAACTCCAATCTAAGAAAGGAGTTGGAAGGACTGACTATTCGGTTTAGCCAAGAGCTTGAGAACCAGAGAAAGGCTAAAGATCTGGTAAAAGATAGAGATCATGAGATCTCCAAGTTGAAACAAGAGATTAGTGCACTAACTGCTCGCCTTCATGAGAGCAGAATGGAGAAAGAAGACATGCAAGGAGAACTGAACATTGCCATCTCAGAAAATGCAAGTCTTATGGAGACAAACACTGCTATTTCCAAAGAACTCTTTGAATCAAAGGAAATACTAGCTAAGTTTGGCAAAAGTACAGTCAGGCTAGAGAAAAAGCTTGAGTCATCTAGATTGGCAAAGAGTACCAATGGTCTTGGTTTTTCTGGACATGAGGAAGGAGAATCCTCAAGGACAAATGCTAAGCATCAAAGAAGCAACCGGCACTCAAAGGAAAAGGTAAGCAAAAATTCAAACCTATTTGCTTTAACTATCTTAAAGAAGGACACACTACCAACGTGTGTAGGAGCAAAGCCTACAATAATTTTCCTTATTTTATCAACAATATACCTAGATCCAATAAGTTCAATGGTCATTGTTATGCATGCAACAAGTTTGGGCATAAAGAATTTGAATGTAGGTTTGTAATGGATAACACCAGAAGATATCCTCAGAGGACCAAAGGAACTAGTCCTGAATCTTTTATGAAATGGAACAGTTTAATGTCTTCAATCATCAATCAAGAAGCGGTGGTCATCAAGCGGCAACCGGATGGAGAGAAAGTTGTATGATCTGTCATGGTCATGGTCACACTGCTGCAACATGTAGAAGGAAGAATGGAAACATGTACAATGGACCTTGGAGAGCACTTGGACGTCACATTGCAAGATTCTGCAAAAGTAGAAAAAGTATATCTAATGATATACCGGTCACTTAGGAAGGAGAAATAGATGTTGAAAAAGTTCAAAAAGACATGAAGAAAGTATGGAAGGAGAAACCAGTATTATTGGAGGAGGAACCAGTTTCTGCACCCAGTGTGGAAATGACTGAACCGGCAAACTGAGCCTCAAAGGCTTAGGGGGAGCAAACGGCAAAATGCATTCGAACCCCCGGTTAACACCGGTAAAAGACCTTAACCGGTATGCTACACATGTCGCTTGGCAGAAGACCAGAAATGGTAAAGAGGCAAATTAGGGTTTATGCCCTAATATAGGAGCATTAATGATGGTAGATGAGAGACATGTATAAATGCAATTTTCAAATCATTTCTCACTATCTGTTTTTCGAGCGAAGACAAGGCAATTTGAGCTTAGATTTCAAGGAATTGGAGAGATTTGAAAGAGATTCAAATACAGCTTGCAATCGGCAGTGGAGAACTCAAAGCGGTGATTCAACATCTGACGGAGAGCAAAGCAAAGCAGAATCAGGAAGCCCTAAATTCGCGTGTGAAAGGTATTTTTCGTATTCTTGAAATACTCTTCAATGGATTCCGCATCTCATACCAGTTCAAGCACATCCATTGAGTCAGAAAATCTCACTTAGAGGAAATCCAAGTATAATGCTTTGTCACAAGTCCCAGCTGGAGTCATAGTTGAAGAAGGAATTTCAGACTATATTGATTGCAAGATAGAAGACCTAGGGTCCTTAGCCATTCATACTCAATTAGGTCTATTTTGCGGTAAGGACAAAAGGATCAAACTAGAGTTCAGTATCTTAGAGAAGAAGAAACTCCATAATGCGGTGTATTTTTTGGAAGACTTCATAGAAGATCACATCAGAATCACCCTGAGCAGAGTCCATGGTGACAAGATGTACCTAGGAAGAACGCAAGATATCACACCCGAGGCAATTCATGCAGTCACCAGTTTCTGCAACACAGGGGAAGTACCAGCCTTGAGAACGGTAAGCAAAATGGAAATGACCAAGCTCACCGGTTCGACAAGTGATTCATGAGGTATGACAGTTAATTCTATCAAGGATGAACTAGTAAAATACGCCTGCATGGTGGTAGGCTACAAGACATTCTCAGCCAGCAGGATTAATTCTGTATCTGCTGCAGTAGTAAATGCCGCTTACCGGATGATTATAGAGGATAAATCATTTGACTTATGCACCGGTATGCAAAGGCAACTCCTGTCAAATCTCAAGGCAATCAAAAAGGACAATTCACCGAGATTTAAATTTGGACAACTACTGGTAGGATTGTTTTTCTATTTCCAAGGCTACTTTCTGGGTGTAGGAGATGTCCAGTGGTCCCCTGACCAACCGATAACCAAGCAGATAAAGAAAAGTGTGCAAGCCATTGGAACCGGCTACTCTGAGATCCTGAACAAATACTTTGATGAGTTCAGAAGAAAAATGAGTTAGAGGATGTGAATGTCAGGTGACATAGTGAAGAAGTATGAAGACGACATCTGTTTCACTATTCATGTGGACAAATGTCTAATGGAGGCTGTTGAGCCTAGAATGGAGGAAGTGGAGCCTATGGGCTATGAAGTCATGTATGACATGCTGGAAGGGTATGCTTCAACCCTTATTGCCTCACCTCTTGATCCAAAGGAGAAGCGAACCGGAACCTACTTGGAGAGGATCGCATTAGTTGAAGAACCATCGGTGAAGAAGGAAAAAGAACCGACAGCCAAGAAAGCTAAGGCAGTGCCTGCGACATCAGCACCAGCTACCACTGAGACTCCAAAAGTGACCAAGCGGTCACCGGCAAAGAAGAAATCGGAGGCAACACTGGCAAAAGTCTTCGAAAGAAAGAGGAAGACTAAGGCAAATGAACCGGACTCCGAAGAAACTGAGTCTGATGAACAGCCAAAGAAGGCTAGATAGACCAATAAGGTGAAGAAGAATGAACCGAGAACATCTGCACCAGTAAATATAGATATATCCTCTTACAAACCTTTGACACATTGTCAAAGAACAGTAAATAATATTAGGAGAAAGTTACTTCATGATTTAATTGATTATTATGATGATTTCAATAGTGAGGAAAAAGATGAAGTACTGCAGGAGATTATTCTTTATTTATGTAGAAATGACCGGTCACCATCAGAGATTAAATCTCAGACACCGGATTCATTGTATAAAGCATTGGATAACAAATGGCACATTGCCATTGAAAAGGAACAAGAGATTAGGGAGAAAGTGTTTGCACATTACTTCCTCGAACTCTCAAATTTAGAATTATTTGATGTATTAGATCAAAATAAAGGTCTCTTCTTCACAAGGAGAAGAAGACTCTGGTTGTCGGAAGGGAGAGTTGATGATGTAGAAAAGGATACACATCAACACATGGCTCATGCTATCAGTTCACACAAAGCTCAAATGGCCAACCTCCAAGCGGAAAAGGAACCAGTTATTTCCAAACCGGATGAAGTTTTTGATGAAGAAGGCAACATGATGGAGGAACCAATCGACACCATAGATGTCGATGCCCTGGATACAGAAGATATCACTCAGGATATACCATCTGAGGGAACTGAACAAGGGCAATAGGCTGATCAGGGTGGTGAACAAGCTGTGGACACACAGCAAGTGGCAAAAGACAAAGAAGAAGAGAAAAAGAAGAAGGATGAAGATGAGAAACAGAGAAAAGAGGAAGAGAAAAAGAAAGAGGAAGAGGAGAAAAGAAAAGATGAAGAGGAAAAGAAGCAAGAAGAAGAAAAGAAAAAGAAAGAAGAAGAGGACAAGGAAGAAAAGAGGAAGAAGGAAGAAGAAGAAAAGAAGAAGAAAGAAGAGGAGAAGAGGAAGAAGGAAGAGGAAGAAAAGAAGAAGGAAGAGGAAGAAAAGAAGAAAAAGGAAGAGGAAGAGAAGCAGAAGAGGGAAGAAGAAGAAAAGGAAGAGTAGAAGAGGAGAGCAGAGGAGAAGAAAAAGGCAGAAGAAGACAAGGAAGAAAAGAAGAGAAGAGAAGCGGAAAAGAAGAAAGCTGAAGAAGCCAAGGAACATGAAGCGGCAAAATGCTCTCAGGTGGAGACTCTGAAGGCAACCGGAAGTCAACCCTCACTGGTTGATCTCTCTAGTCCTATCGACCTCCAATCTGCAAGTGAGTCATAACTTATGTAGAGCATCAAGGTTGCTCAAGAGTGCCTTGAGATCATCCGCAGGAAAAAGGAACAAGACATCATTCAGGAAGTTGTAGACACACTCACCGGTTTAATCCAAGGTACTAATCTTCCTGACACTGATTCATCACTTGCACAACTCAAACTTCTGTGTACTGTAGTGGATGATCAGGTGCAGATCCTAGAAGAAGCAGCTAAAGCCAATGTAAAGAAAGAGCACCAAAAGGCTCTTAATGTTGCTCTGGTGAAGAAACTGAATGAGCTTAGGACTGAACTGTCAAAGGATCAAAAGGACATAAGGAGTGCTTTGGATGAGGGAAACTTGCTACTCAGCAAAATCTATCAACCTCATCTATTTTGTGATGATGTGCTAGCTAAGAAGCAACAGCTTCAAACGGACTTACAGTCCTACTTAAGCACATTCAAGACTCCTTACGACTCCTTTGCAGCATATGGGCAAACCGTTCACCGGTTCCAGATCCAGTCAGCTAAGATAAAGCAAGAGATCAGCACAAGATCTAGGGATTTGCAGGAACTTCAACTGGTATTACTTCCACGACTAAAAATTTTTTAGAAATGTTATCTGAACCTAGAAGCACTGACAGTTATCCAAGAACTGAGCACAATAGATGCCATGGAGGAACAAGTATCACAAATGCAGACAGAGAAGGAAGTGGCGACCTCCCTACTTGAGTCCTGGTCTCTCTCCATGAAACAATTTTTGCAGGACTACAAAGTAGTTTTTGACAAATATTATTCATTATTGTCATAAACTCTTTTATATATATATATGGAAACAAGTTTTTGCAGCGGTACTTTGTCATTGTTGGCAAAGGGGGATAAGAACATGGTTTTAAAATTTTGATGGTCCTAAATTTGAAATCTTGATATATTAGGGGGAGAAGTATATCAAAGGGAGAAGTATCTGTTTTTGACATTTTGATATATGCTGTGATATATATATGCTCTGATGATTATGCTCTAAATGCAAAATTGCTATACACTCTGTTGATTAAGGGATAGTGTATATGCTTAGGGGGAGCAATTTTGTTAATGGCAAGTTTTTGTTGTAAAACACTTAGATGTCAAATTTTATTTTCCTAAGTGTTGCCATCAATGCCAAAGGGGGAGATTGTTGGCATTTTTGATGTTTATGTTGTGATTGTCATTGATGGACACACTTGTATTGAGATCCCCTTTATATGTATGAGCTCATGCTCAACCGGTATTTGTTCCAACTGGTATGTTGTACTCTAGTCTTTTGACTAGTGGTGATTTTGAAGAATGTGTTTCTTGGTCTGAAGCGGCATGTTGACCCCAAGCGGTTCACAGATCACAAGCGGTACGAGGAAGCAAAGCGGTACAACACATTCTTACCAATCTTCATTTTTGTCAAACTGGCAACCAGCATTTTGTATGAACTAGTAACACTCTGTGATGAGTTACCAACTGGCATTTTGTGATGAGTTACCAATCCACCGATTGTTTGACGATGCCGACACATTGATGGTGATTCTTGTGTCATGTTATTGAGTATGTCTAGATTCACTGAACCTAGGAAATTGTAATGTAATCCTATTGGACCGACATGAAATCAGATTCCTTTAAAAGGACATCATGTCTAGGGTTTTAAAGAGGTTGAAGGAGCTGCGAATAGGTTTTATGTTGAGCTAGGGTTTAAGGTGAAAGAGTAGAGCGATCTTATGATAGAAGATCAAGTTGTAACTGAGAGTGAGATAGAGAAGATTGAAATAATGCTGGAATGCATTAGCTGTGAGCTATACTGGATCTAACCAAGAAGTTTGTGCTAGTAGATAGATCAAACACTTGTTGATTACTCACATCTTTGACAAGTTTGTAGCCCTTAACCGGGTAGGCCTCAAAGCCTTTGTAAAATCCTCTAACAAGGTGGTTCACACATGTGAATCTAAAATCCTCTAACAAGGTAGTCTTTAATCAGACTTATCTCCTAACAGAGATTGAGATTCCTAATAGGATCTATTCTGGTGAAGAACATTGTAAGACCTTAACCGATCTGACCTTAACCGGTCTGGTTTCTATTCTGTAGATAGTGACTTGTGAGTTCCATCTCACCGTGGTTTTTCCTAGTTGGGTTTCCACGTCAAATATCTTGTGTTATGGTTGCATTTCTTTTGTGGGTGAATGGTTTATTCACATTTTGGTTTGTATGTGTGATAACCGGTTTGATTGTCAGACTACTTTACCGGTTTTTCTCTAGACTATGTCAGTGTTTTAGTGCAAAGATTTTTGGCATACTAATTCACCCCCCCCTCTTAGTATTCATCACCTTGGAGAGTGGCTAAAGGTTTTCCATTATGGAATAGATTCGACCATATTGATTTGTTATCAACAATATGCCCCTGTAGAGTGCCATTTACTTTGATATGTACCAAGTGTTTCACATGTTCCCAAGCCTTCCATAGGGACTTAAAGATATCAGATCCAGCCAGAGATACCTCAAATTGTCCAATAAGAAGGTCAAGAATGGGGAGATCTTTCCATTTCTTGGCTTTCTTAGGGACTGAGCATATAATATTATTTCTTATAAGAACTTTCCATGGCTCATTACCTTCCAAGGCCTTAAGAATCCACTTGGAGGCGAGGGCAATGCCTTGTAGTTTCAAGTCCTTCAACCTCATCCCACCAAATAGTTTATGCATAGTACACCATTCCCATTTCACTACATGTTGCTTCCTAATACCCTTGCCATCTGACCATAGGAATTCCCTAATCTGCTTTTGAACATGATTAAATTAGTAATTCCTAAAGAGCCAAGTTGATGAGAAATAAATATTATATGAGGCCAATATTTTCTGACACTCCTGGAATCTTCTAGCCAAGGAGAGGAAGTTCCTGTTCCACTTGGAGAGTTTCTTATCAATCTTGTTCCTTACCCATTCCCACATTTCTTTTAGATTTGGATGAACAGAAAAGGGAATACCTAGATATCTTACAATCTGTGTTGGGCCCAACCATTTGAGAGAGAATTTTGAGAGCCAGCCCTGGGGGCTGTCATCCCAACCAAGGATATTAGACTTGTGCATAGAAATCTTACTGCCAGATGCTAGGCAGAAGAGTTCAATATTTTTTAGCAGGGCAACAAGGTTATCTTCCTCAAGATTAATTAAAAGTGCAGTGTCATCAGCAAATTGAACATTACAGATTTCCTCCTTGTTAGGTAGCAAGATACCCCTAATAGGAGGAGTAATAGAGGAGTCCTTAAGCAAGTAGAACATTGCATCAACATCTAGGACAAATAAGGCAGGGGCCAAAGGACATCCCTATCTGATGGATCTAGTTAGTGCAAAATTGGAGGACCTTATCCCATTTACTTCAATAGAAGCATTGGCATCACATAACAGAGTTCTGACCATATTACAAAATCTAGTGGGGAAGCCTAATGACTGAAGCATTTGAATGATATAACCCCATTCTATCATGTCATAGGCTTTCTCAAAATCTATGAGAAATATGGCTCCATTTTTGTCCTGATTCCTTAGCCTAGTGGGGTGACTCCCAACAGGTAATTAGGTTTTCCAGTATATAACGTCCTTTAACAAACCCTGTTTGAGTAGTATTGAGAATCTTAGGCAAGATTTTCTCCAATCTGCATGCAATCTGCTTAGCTAAGATTTTGTATTACACATTCAATAGTGTGATAGGCCTCTAGTTTTTAAGTAGGGTTTTGTCACCTTCTTTAGGAATAAGCTTGATCAGACCTTGGTTAATATTTTTGCCCAAGGTACCATTGTGTATTGCCTCAAAGTATAGGGAGTGAAGTTCATCAATAATCCATCCAATATTTTTGTTATAAAATTCTACTAGAAACCCATCAAGGCTAGGGGATTTACCATTACTAAGAGCCAAGATAGCTTTCCTGATTTCTTCTTTTGAGATAGTCATTTCAAGTAGCCTACTATCCTCCTTATCAATAAGTTTGGGGACCAAGGATAGGACAATCTTTTTGGCATTTTCCTGTTCCTCCCTAACTCGTTCAACAGATAACAAATCCTTGTAGAACTAAGCAAATAATTCAAGAATCTCAGCTGGTTCAGAGTGGTTCTTATTCTGCTCCCAGATGGTGTCAATTTCCTCTTTGGCTTGTTTCATCTTAAGAAGTTGGAAGAAGAATTTACATCCTCGATCTCCAGTATCCAACCAATTTAATTTAGCCCTAGTTCTCCACCCTTTGATTTTCTGATTCTGCAATCTTCTAAGACCAATCTTGGCCCTAATAAGATGGTTGGTGAGTGATCCATTCTAAAGATCCCCTTGAAGTTCCAACACACCCACTTGGAGGGCATTATATAGTTGTAACTCAGAGGCTTTGAAATCCTTAGCCTTCTTTTTACCCACAACCTGGCAGAGTGAGGTCCAAGTTTTAACATTCTGGTTCCATCTGTCAATGTTGGATATTTGGCAACTACCATATTTATTAAATATTCTGACAAGACACAGGGCACACTTCAGGTCCTCATCCATTAGTAGGCTAGTGTTCATTCTGAAGTTTGAGCTAGGGTTTGGTGGGGCCATCCTACTATCAATTATCTTTAGCCCAATCATAATAGGATGATGATCTAATAATGTATATGGTATGACAGCATATTGAACACCATCATCATTTTTAGCAGTTTCGAAGAAATCTTTGTTGAAATAAAATCTATCTAGCCTGCAATAGACTCTTTTATTATACTGTTGATGATTACACCAGGTGTACCATATTGATTTATACTCTCCCTTATTTCCTGCTAAAGGATCAATCAATTTCATCTTGTTAACCATCCTTTCCCACTGTACTCTCTCAGCACCCTTCCATTCAACCTTGTTTCCTCCATGTTTATCTTGAGCACTAACTACCATGTTGAAATCTCCTCCCAAGAACCAAGGGATATCCTCAAAGTTAGCAAGCCATTCCCACATACTCCCTCTTTCTCGGTAGTCATTAGAGGCATAAATTGAAACAATAGAAGGAAATTGAAAAAAGGGATAATAAAATTGAAGAATTAGAAGCCAAAGTTGATACAATCACTAATATGGTCCCGGAGTTAATGCAATGTAGGACACTACCAAGAGTTTATGCTTTGCATTTGAAAGAGTAGTATTTAAATTTTAAATTAAACCGCATTGTCAAGGACCTTAGCCCTGCTTTAGAAACCCCTGAGGAATTTTATGATGCCTATCAGACTTCCCCAACAACTGTGAAAAATTTATTGTGTGAGCTTTACTTGCATAACTATGTCGTAACTTCTGATAGTGAGTGGAATCCCTTGTTATACAATGGGGATATCCACATAAAAGCCTTAATGTCATGGATTCAGAATGAGGTCAGCATGGGAGCACAAGCCAGAACACATAGGGATGTTGAATTTGATTGTCCATTACCACTAAGGAAAGAAGCAAAAGAGCCAAGAGTTCTCTATTATTAATGACAAAAGCTATTGGTAAGGCAAGATGTGAGGAATCAAGTGTTGCCAATGAGGGAAGAAATATTCCAAGCATAAGAGCATTTAGTTCAAAATGAAAGTGCAACTGCCATTGAAGGCCTAACTCAGTGCTGGAATAATATGCCAGAAGAATTGAAACAAGGGGAACCTCCTTCACTACCAAATTTTCATGCAGCTATGCAAAGAGCCCCTAAATATATCCAATTGGGCAGGATGAAAACTAATAACTAGTTACCTTTAATCTTTCAACCCCCTATACTTATGTGGCCATTGTTGGGATGTAAAGTTACAGATCACCCCTATGATGCAGCTACAGAGGAGGCTAGATGGTCTAGATTAGAAAAGATGAAGGGGTTTTATTGGAATTTGCCTTCGGGAAGAACAGGTAAAGAAACCGTTGGTAACTTAAGAGTTAGTGCCAGAATCAGGAAATTTCCTCTTGCTGGAGGATCAACAAGACCTTAAAGTTGGGGGGCATGATGAGTTGAGAAATTAACATATTTTTATCCTTAAAACTCTTAGGTTTTTGTCATATTTTGATTTTCATAATAGTAATGATGTATTGGAAGTTTACTATATGTATTTTAGATGTTAGCCTGAACCTATTAAAACATGTTTTGTCTTTGCCAGTTTATTCCTACAGCCATGCTATTCATTCCTATTGCCATGCGGATTGTTTAGGTAATATCATGTGTGACATTAATAGATGTTTTGATTAATTAAAATAGATGTGTATGTTCTTGTATGTTCTTTCTTTTTGAGATTGCATGAATAAATTGATGCTATTAGGAAGGCTCTCCTATCATGCCAGTTGCAGTAGGAGACATTCAAGAAGGAGACTGAAAGATTGAATCAGCAGAAATGTCGATGAGCGTAAGGAATGACAGAGGGAAAGTAATTATGCAAAGTTTACTTATGTCTTACTCAAAGTGGACATTAGTGTTGAAAATAACGCCACGATGTGTTATGACTATGGTTCGGTTTAGATCCACATTATCAGTGACTTAACTCCGGCTATTTCCTTTCTTGATTACTTATCCGCCTCTTCTAATTGGCATGATCTGTGTAATAGGAAGTAATTATTTTATTTTAAATAAAGGTCTTTATCTCTTTTCTGAGGTTAGATAGAAAAGAGAGAAAGCAGAGTAGAGGATTTTAGAAATAAAGTTATGTGTGTTTTGAGTTTCCTTTGATGTTGAATCATGTAATGACTTCCGAAGAACAATGAATAAAAATATGTTATTTTGAGCACTTAGAGTTGTTTTTGGGAAGCTTGGAATCACTCATCCAAGAGGGGCCACTTGGTGAGTGTTCCTATGCCTTTGTTAAGATTATTTTTCTTCTTTAGCTACAATAGATGTTCTTGCATTGATTGTTCTTGCAGCAAAACCAAAACAGAGTAATTTCTATTGAGCAACATTGAACTTAGCCAGTATTGCTTGAATGAATTTATGTTAATGCATAAGTTTTCCTGTAGCCTTTCAATAACTTCAATTCTTTCTTTTCTTTTCCACATAAATGTTAGTTGCTATAGTAATGTAGAGTAGCTATTGCAGAACTTAGTGCATATATAGTGTAGACCCATTTCAAGTATTACGTCCCTAGGTTGATAATCAAATGAACACTAGCTATGGAAATAGTGACTTTAGCAAGTGAATGTCCAAACTTTGGGTTGAGACTTCAACTAGAGTTATTATTCTTATTGTTGGGTTTAACAGGGGGGAGGGAGGAAACAAAAGCTTCAACTTTGGCAGACGACGCTCCCGCCAAATGCTTATCTTTTTTTAAAAATGATCCCACGTTATGTTTTTTTTCTTTAAAGTGCCCGAGTTCATTGAAATTCCGATGGAAAGAATCCATCAAAATTCCAATGAACCTAGACACTTTAAGGAAAAAAAAATCAAATTTGATCACAATATGCCTTCTTCGTCGGAAACCTTCATCATAATTTGAGGCAAAATGTATTAGTTTACTTGGCAGTCATCATTTTTCTGATCCCATGTCTGCGATGCTAGTCTGAGTTTCTGATATTCAAGTACACTTATGGCTCCTTGTGAAATGATGTGTTGGTCACATCACCCATCACAGACAAGAATCTTCCATTATCCTATACCCTCACAAGGTCAACAGGGGAAGTGTTTTCTGATGGCTTCCATTAACTCATCCAGAGCATCTTCTTGCTTGATCAGACAAAACAAACCCTTCACCTCAACTCCCAAATTAGCCAAAAGATCTACCACTCTATTTCCCTCTCTGTAGGTATGGGTGATTTTGAAATCACTAATCTGAGTCAACAATTTAGTAATGAAAGGAAACCATTTATTTAATCGCCAATTATGGAATGAAGAGTTAATCATGCCATTAATGATAATTTGGGAGTCTCCTTCTATGATGACCTTGGTAATACTCTCCTTTACACAAATGTTCAAACAAGCTTCCAACACTCTGATTTCCACTTCATTATTAGAGACTTCTCCTAAATTACCAAACACTCCACATATCAAGCCCCCATTCTCCTCTCTAAGGACTGCCCCGAAGCCTACCCTACTTGGGTTGGCTTTACTGGCACCATCAAAGTTAAGTTTTACCCAATCCATTGGTGGAGCAGTCTATTTGATCTGACGCCTATCCACTTGTTGCTTGGAGGAGAATCCAAGTCCTACATCTTTAAATGACCACTTTGTCTCCATATTCCTATCTCAATTATTATAACTGCTTATCTTTCTCTTAGAGCTTTTGCCACTTATGACTTCCTCTATGGCTGCCTTGATTTTGGGAATAAAGTGCTCGACAGAAAGGTTGACGTCCTTAAATATTCTCCTATTTCTCTCCTTCCAAATATGCCATGCAATCATATCTGACCCTACCAAGAAAATGTCTCTCCATCTAGATTTGACCATTTGAGGACAAGACAATAGAAATGCTTTCAAGCCCTCATTCTGACAATTTTCAAATTCACCATATCAAAAAACCAATCCCAACACCTACTATCAAAGGGATAACTGAATAAAAAATGGTTAGCCATCTCTTCATTTCCTTTGTACAATATACAATGACTGGGACCAGCTATACCAATGGTCTTAAGTCTACTCCTAGTGAGTACCCTTTCGTGAAGAGCAATCCATAGAAAGGCAACTGCTTTAGGGAGAATTCAGTTATTCCAACAAAGCTTATGTGGCCAAACTATGTCCCTTAGTCTGTTCCTTTGAATTTTTTATCCAAGCTTTACACTATACTCCCTCAATTTGGTAGCGCACCAGAAAAGAGTGTCTTCTTCCTCCAACACCAAGATCTTCCTAAAACTTAGGATTTCTTCTAGTTTAGAGCATAGCTCCCTACTCCCTATCCCTATTTTCTTCCACATGACCCTTCTTCCTTTTGTCCTCCTCCTTCGAAGTACTGACCCACTTTGTCCCCCATAGTGATCACAACTTCATTCACCCAGTTTTGATCCTCAAGCAACTCCCTGAGAGGTTTTTCACATTCCCAAGAACCATCCTAGAATTTAGCCTTCTGCCCACTCCTTACTTGCCATGATAGCTGATCAGAGATAATATTTCTACACTCTCACAAAAAAATCCAAATGGCAGATCCCTTATTTGTGTTTGCCACAGTGAATATTCTATTTGGCTCCTCTGAATCCAAGTATTTTCTTCTAAACAATCTACACCAAAGTCTATCTGGGAACTTATAACATTTTCCAAGCTAATTTTGCTCCTAATGCAAGGTTTTGAAGATCCATTTTCCTTAACCCTACCCCTCCTTCTTCCTTAATCCGACAACTAGTTGTCATGCCTGTGATGAAGTGTGATACCTGCAGCTGCAACACAAAACACTCAATAGATCATTAGAAGCATGATTAGCAATTCATAAGCAAAATAAAGATAAAACCATGACAAAGAGATCTATTGGCTCCTAAGAGATGCGAGTATGGATTTCTCTCAGATCTGGATAAGCATTCCCAGTGACTTAACTACACCTAGATGGAGGATTTGAAATGATAATGATATGAAAAGATGAGATTGATTATGCTAGATTGATCCAAGAAACTAATTAAGCTAATGATATTCATTATTAAGCTATGATGATGATGCAATTAAGCTAGAAAAGAGATTGATTAAGCTACATGATTCAACAATTATGCTAGAAAATGATCAAATTAAACTAGATCTAAGATGCAATTGCCTATAATAAAAATGCTCAAATGATATGCTAGAATGGATATGCCTATAGTAACAATACCTAAGATGAAAATGAGATGGGATCCTTATTGCTCCAAAATGGGGGATATTTATAGGATATCCAAGGCCAGAGGTGAGGTGGCAGGAATCAACAGTCAAGATTGAGTCCGAAGATATCAAGGGTGAAATTGGAGCAGGTTGGAGAAGAGGTTGGAGGAAGATACACTTGTCATCTCTGTGGTGACAAGTGTCAAGGAACTTTTCTCATAAAAGGGCAAGTGTCCAAGAGAGGAGACATGTGGCCAAAGTGCCATGTGTCTCAAGAAGAAAATATCCACACCATAGGAGGTTAGGTTAAGGAGGTTAGAATGTGCAAGATAGGATAGGGTTAGTTAAACCCAAGGTTAGGTGGAATGGGTTAGGTTAGAGGGATGGTTAGGTTAGGTGGTTAGAAGTTAGGAGGCATGTGGGTAATTTGAATTTAAAAATTCAAATAATAGGAAAATACTAATTAATTCTCAACAACTCATAAATTGATTTGTTTAAATTAATTAGAGGATTAGAAGAATTGATTAAAAGGGGGGGGAAGATTAATTAATTTGAACTAATTAATCAAAGGGGACTATGGAAATGAACCTATTAAATAAATCCTTAGATTTATTAATAAGTAGATGAAAGGGAGAATTTAATCAAATTGCCTAATGAATTCAATTAAATTAGGAAGGGGGATTAATTAAATAATTGCTTATTTAATTAATCATCTTCAGACCATTTTTAGGTGTATACATTTTGCCCCTGTTTGAAGCGAGGTGTGATGACATGTTGATTCAAATAATAATCTCATTTTGATGATGATATTGGTTCGATAGGATGTCCCAGCTATTGATTGATAAATTGCAATACGATGATGCCCCCTCGGGAGATTAATTGAGATAATTGACCTTTGGAGTGTTTGGATCTTTGCAAAATTGATATCCCGATTAGAAATGATTTAATTTATACAACTATGGTTGATGAAAACGCGAGTTCTACAATCATGGTGATGTGGTTTGTGATTATTGATAAAGCTTGATTGATTAGATTGATAAGATTGAGATTCAGTCTGGTTTCAGGAATGACACCTCCTGTATAAGACAAAGATGATCAAAGCGTCTGGTTTTAGGAATGATATATCTTGTATAAGACATGATCAAAGCGTCTGGTTTTAGGAAAGATACATCTTGTATAAGACATGATAAAATAGATGAGATGTGATTGATTGATAGAATTGATAAGGTTGATTGGATAAAGAACTGATAGTTTGTTGATATGAAGTTGCAGAATGATTCAGATATGTTGATGTTGGTTTTGTTAAGGGCAGAGTATAAGATTTTCGCTGAGTTGATAATATTTGGAGAGAGATGAGTCATCATTTTGATTGTGTATACACTTATGATGATAACTTGATGATTCCTACGATAGATTTAACCTTGGATAAAATGAGCATGTAGGATCCCATGCAAGAATGAAATGCAAGCTAAATGAAAATGAAAATGCAAAGCTACAACCGGACCAGTCACTGGGTTATTGCGTTTTGTCATCATTGAGATTTTTTAATGTGGGAAGTAAATGCAAACATTGATGGTATAATTAAACCATGATGACCTGCGCACGACTTTCTTGGATTTTGATATGGCAAGTTAGCACAAGGATCGAGGTATAATTGAACTGAGATGATCTAATTTTTGCTTCTGTAAAACAAGCAGTATTAACCATTTCAATATGCAAATCGGAAATGTCTTCGATGATACTCTGATGATCATGTCCCAAGACAAACTTGCACATATTAATGATTAATTTACAGACAACAGACAAGAAAAATATCGTGTTCCTTCCTTGTTCCTCTAGTCAAAGACATCCTGGAGTCACTCAGAAATTATGATAGCGAAAATCAAGATAGAAAAGTTGAAAAATCATGCTAAAATCATTATCCAAAAGATATCATCCATTGAAAAGTGTGTGAATGTGCTTAGACTCACTTTGTGATAGTTTGATGGTTGACATTTTGATCTCGTGTTCAATGTTGGATGTGTCTCAGTTTTTGCTTGATAAGAGTTGTCTAATTGTTGTTCTACCTGTTTGATTAAGCTTAAAATGATCAAAATTTTTGCCCCCAGCTAGGTGCAGGATTTTTCCCCAAGCCTAGAAACAAATTCAGTATGATATACCCAATGATCCAAACCATGGCAAGAAGCCACCCAGGATGCTTGCATATGTACACGACTTTATTATTGATATGAACAGTGCTGAATGAATGCAAGCGGAAGGATGCATGAAATAATAGATGGAAGAGCTAGCTGTCAAATAGCGCCTATTTGCCAGGTTTTCACCATCTATTTTTATTGTACTTTTTCTCATATTTGATTTTTTTTTATTTTCTGCTTTTTTACTTTTTTTGGATTTTCTTGCTTTTTCACTGTTTTTGATTTTTCTTCTTTTTCAGATATAAAACTTCTTCAAATGAATGCTATTGATGGGTTCCTTGAGCTAATCTCCATCATGTGTTAATAGTTGATATGCTCCTGACCCAAATACTATTGTGACTACAAACAAACCTAACCAGTTTGGTTCAAACTTTCCTTTCTTTTCTTGATCTGCCTGGTTTCGTGGATTTTCCTTTAGTACTAGTTCCCCCACTTGAAAGACTCATGGCTTGACCCTGTGATTATAACTCTGACACATTATTTGTTGATATACCTTTAAATGATCAAAGGCATTTTGTCTTTGTTCATGGATCAATTCTAGCTCCTGCAATTTAGATACTCATTGTTCTTCATTTGGGATAAGACCTTTTAATGATACTTGTAGAGAAGGTATCTCTACTTCTATTGGCAGTGTTTCTTCTGATCCATAGACAAGAGAGAAAGGTGTGGCACCTATTGGTGTGCAAATACTGGTATGGTAGGCCCATCGAGCATGGTTCAATTGAATATGCCAACCTCTTCCAGCATCATTTACTGTCTTTTTGAGGATTTTTAGAATAGTTTTGTTTGATGCTTCTGCTTGCCCATTCCCTTGTGGATAGTAGGGTGTGGAAAATATGTGTTGGATCTTGAATTTCTCACATAGTTCTTGTACATCCTGATTCTTGAATGGTCACCCATTATCATTGATAATGGTCATGGGTATTCCATAGCGACAGATGATGTAGTTCAAGATAAATGTAGCAATTTGTTTTCCTATGATATTTGTGAGAGGTACTGCCTCAATCCATTTTTGTGAAATATTTTGTAGCTACAAGGATGAATTTGTGACCATTAGATGAAGAAGGATTTATCTTTCCTACTAGATCAAGGCCCCATTGATAGAAAGGCCAAGATGTTGCCAAAGCATGAAGTTCTTGTGTTGGTGCATGAATCAAATTCCCATGGATCTGACATTGTTTGCATGTTCTAGCTATCTGAAAAGAATCTCGTTCCATAGTTGGCCAATAATAGCCCAAGTGTATGAGTTTTTTTGAAAGGGTAAGACCACTTGAATGAGTGCCACACATGCCAATATGGACTTCATGTAAGGTCTTCTCAGATTCTTCTTGTTTGAGACATCTTAAAAGAGTATCGTCTAGACCTCGTTTAAACAGGGTATCCACGACAAGAGTAAAATGGGAGGATTGGCGCATAAAGTTTCTCTTTTGATTTTTTGATAAGTCAGGAGGGAGGATATTATCTTTCAGGTATGTGTAAATTTGGCCATAGCAGGAGGAATCATACCCAACAAGGTGACATATAGTTTGGTAATCAAGACAATTATGAGCAGGGTAAAACAACTCTTCCACCAGGAATTCATAACACTATTGATTTTCTTGTGTCTGAAGGAGAGAAGCAAGTGTAGCCATGGCATCTGCTTCTTTGTTGTCATTCCTTGGAATCTACTAGAAAGTTATTTCTACAAATTATTTCTTGATATCATCAACCATCTTTTTATAAGGCATCAACTTTTTATCCTTTGTTTGATAATTGTCATTGATTTTATTGATGATGAGCTGAGAGTCTCCAAAGACTTAAAGTTGTGTAATGTTCCATTCTATAGCCATTTTGATACCTGTAACCAAAGCTTCATACTCTGCTGTATTGTTGGTGCATGGAAAGCTTAATTTGCATGTTGTTGGGATTGTATGATCTTGTGGTGTGATGAATATAATACCCGCTCCTGATCCATGTTGTGTATATGAACCATCAAAGTATAATTGCCATGTTTTTGTTGTGACTATTAGGATATTAGCATAGGGAAATTCAATCTGCAATGGATGATTATCTTGAAGCGGTGCCTCAGCTAGTTGGTCTACAATGACTTGTCCCTTGATAGATTTTTTGTCAACATAATCAATATCAAACTCACTCAGGATCATGATCCATTTTGCTAGTCGACCTGTCAATGTTGCCTTGCTGAGCAAATATTTCAGAGGATCAATTTTAGCTATCAACTTGATGGAGTGATATAGTAGATAGTGTCTTAATTTTTGAGAAGCAAAAACTACTGCCAAGCCTGATTTTCTGTTGGTGAATAGTTGAGCTCGTATCCCACTAGTGTTCTATTTATGTAGTAGATGGCTCATTATTTTTCTTCATTATCCTATTGTGCAAGAAGAACTCCTAATGACATTTCAGTGGTCGATACATAGAGTAATAATAGTTTTCCTAGAATTGGTGACATTAGAACAGGTGGTTGCATGAGATATGCCTTGATCTTGTTGAATGCATCCTCACATTGATGGTCCCACTTGAAATGAACATTTTGTGTAATAGATGTGTAAATGGTTGACATTTATCTGTCAGTTGAGCAACAAATCTTCTGATTGCCTGGAGTCTTCCTTGGAGTGATCTAAGCTAACTTATATTCTTGGGAGATGCCATCTCCATGATTGCTTTGACCTTAGCTAGATCTACTTCGATACCTCTAGTTGAAACAATGTATCCCAATAGATTGCCTGAAGTGACATCAAAGGCACATTTCTTAGGATTGACTCATAGCTTATACTGTTCTAACCTATCAAAGAAGTTTTCTAGTATTCCTATATGGTCTTCTTTATTTTATGATTTGGCCAAGATGTCATCCACATAGTCTTCCATGAATGTATGCATCTTGTCATGGAATATTGTTGTCATAGCTCTTTGATATGTAGCACCTGCATTCTTTAGTCCAAAAGGCATGATGTTCTAGCACAAAGTACCCCATGGGCATGTGAAAGTTGTCTTTTCTTGATCTTCGGGTGCTATTTTAATCCGATTGTATCCGGAAAAACCATCCATTGGAGAAAACATGTAGTGTCCAATAGTTAAATCTACAATGATGTCAAAGTTAGGCAAAGGAAAGTCATCCTTTGGACATGCATTATTAACATCTCTGAAGTCTATGCATATTCTGATGCTTTTATCTGGTTTTGAAATAGGAATGGTGTTGGGTACCCATTGAGGATAAGCTACAGGTCTGATGAATCCTACATCCAATAATTTCTTTAGTTTTGCTTTGACCAGGAGAGTGATATGCGGATGCATTTTCCTTAATTTTTGTTTGACTGGTATGGCTTCTGGATTGATATTTAAGTGATGCATAATAAGCTCTGGATCTAACCCTAACATGTCTACATATGACCAGGCTAAATTGATTTGCCTTCATTTGAAGAATTCCACATATTGTTGCATTTCTTCTTTTGACAGAGAAGTTGCTGGATGTAGGATCTTTGGTTGTTTTGTTGTCCCAATGTTAGCTGCCTCTGTTGGTTTGATCAAAATGGATGACCTTTCTTGATAGTGTGTAGGTAAAGTGTCAAATCTCCTATCTTTCAGTGCCTCGAGGAGGTTTTCACCGTTAGATGTGTCCTTTCTTTTTACTTTTTCCTAATCTAATGTTGCCAAGAAATGGTTTTCAACATTAGACCCGATCTTGCTTTCTTTATTTGTCTTTTTGCGACTAGGATATTTGGCACCCACTTGATTGGAAGATGCATTTCTGAAATTTCTGGTGAGAGTTGTTGTGGGTTTGATTGCATTAAGATATACAAATATGGCGTGGTCATTCGGAAAGGTATCAATGGTAGTATGTCCTTCATTTTCCAAATCAATAAGTTCAAGGTGGATTAGAGGTAGGGGGTCCTCAGGTTGAGATGTTTCAAGAGTATCAAGGGTCATGATGGATGTATCAAAGTTTTTGATATGCATTTCAATGTCTAGAATGATACTCTCATCAGATTGACTTCACACAAGAAGTTCCTGATCGTCCTTGATTAAGTCCAAGTCAGCCGAATGTGATTCTAATTCAAGTGAGTTAGTTCTTAATGTTTGCCCTGCATACGTGTGAACTACATCGACTCCTACATCTCCTTCAAAGAAATTTTCTTCAGAGTGATAGGAATCCCATTCCCATTCATTAGAAATTGTATCACTTGTAGTCTGCAATCTACAAATTTGTTCATATAGTATTTGATTTGTTTCATCATCTTTTGTTATATCCTTTCTTCTTTCATATTCAGCCTCTTCAGGACTGAGATTGAGTTTTGTCAGCTTTGCTATGAGCTCTCCTTGATTAGTACTAGGTTCATGCTTGTTTTGATTGAGATAGAATGTTTCTTAAGAGGTGCTTTTAGTTTGTTTTTCTTGTTGATTTGAAGCTTGCTTCTTTTTCCCATTTCATGTTTGCTTATGTTTGTTACTTAGCTGATGTTTCTTCTCTTTCAATTGCCAGTTGTTCTTGTCTATTTTCATATTCCTCTTGTTGTTGGCTAAAAGATGTGTCTTTTGGTAGAGTAACTTGTCCATATCCTAAGCCTATTTTGTCTATAGATTGTTGAGTGTAAGGTTGGATAGGTTCTGATATACCTTCTTTTCTTTTCCCTATAGGACCTGTTCCAGTGTATCCCATTTTTCTGAGGATGTTAAATCCTTTTCCATACTTTTTAGTAGGTATGCAGACATTGTTGATCTTTTATTGAACTTCTTCATCCTTATATAGCCATTGTAGCACATCTTTGTCTTCTATTTCCTCTAATAAGGTTACATCACTAACAAATGCTCCATCAAATATCAGAAGATGTTTTACAATTGTTTGTTGTTTAGAGTTTGATGGTTTTCCAAAGGATTTAGGAGAAAGGGGTAATTATGATATTGAATATTCTCCATTTCCTTGATCTCTTAGCTGCATTTGTTTTTCCATACTTGACAAAATTGAGGCAAATGATTTTTCTTTAGATTGTGTGTTTGAAGATGATGCCTCCCTATTATGAGGAACAATGACTTCTTGAGCTGGTTTGAGATTACTACAATACTGAAATGGATTTGAATCTGCCGAGATCGTGATTTCCTTCTCATTGTAGGGAAACTTTAAGCACTGATGATATGTTGATGGAACAACTTGCATGTCATGTATCCAAGGTCTTCCCAGGAGTATGTTGTATGATAAGTCCAAGTCTTGAACTTGGCATGCTGTGTCTTTCTGTAAAGGTCCCACTCTGATGGGTAACATCACAATTCCTTTAGAGGAACATTCTTCTTCATCATAGGCTTTAATGGTGATCTATTTCCAGGGATCAACTGCATCTTCTGAATAACCTAGAGCACAGACAAGATTCAAAGAACAAATGTTTAAGCCAACCCCTCCATCTATTAGGACACGTTTAACTCATGTCTTATGAATGATGACTTTGATATGCAAGGGAGTATTATGGGGATGTTGCAAGGACATGTCATCTTTTTCAGTGAATGATAAGCAGTGAGGGGTCGTGAGGTGTCCCGCCATGGCTTGGAATTGATCTATATCCAGATCTTTAGACACTGTTGTATCTACTAATTCTCGTTCAAGAATTTCTTTGTGTGTAGGTGAAAGCTTCAAAAGTTCTAAGATGGATATTTGTGTGGGTGTTTTCTGTAATTGATCCACTAGATTGTATTGTTTTGCAGTGGATGATGTGTTTGTTGTAGGACTCGGCAAAACAACTTTGGCTTTGCTTCTTGTGATAGCATGAGCAGGTTCTTGATTTTGTTTTTCTTTAACTACAATCACATTTACCACATTATCATATGTATGAGCATAGTTTACCTTTGCTTTACCCTTACCATTATTTGTTGTTGATGATTCACCTTTCTCATAGTTTGGAAGTGGAGTTTTAAAAGTTTTATGAGATTCATTTATTGTATGTCCATCCATAGTTCTTACTCCATTATCAATCAAATATTGGATGACATGTTTCAACCGCTGACAATTATTTGTGTGGTGTCCCTTGTTTTGATGGAAATCACAATAATGGTTATAATTCCACCAAGGTGGTTTTACTTGAGGTTCATAGTTCCTTTCTTCTGGAAAAGTAATCAATTTGTTTGCGATAAGTGTCTTTAGTGTGGATCCAAGGGATTCACCAATGTTTTTAAATTATCTTCGAAAGAAATTTTTGATAGTTGCTTTTTGGTGCTAGTTGTTTTGCTGAGCCGCTGCTGAGTGGTGGGATAAATTAAAAACCGGTTGCTTTGGTTTCACATTGTTGCTATCCACTATTCCATCATTGACGACATTATGATTTCTATTCTAAAACTTGGGCTTATCATTGTGGTTGTTGTTAGTGTTGTTAGGAGGATGAACTCTGTCTTTGTATATTTTCAACTCACCTTTCTTTATCATGGCTTCCTCCATTCTGATTCCATTATCAATCATCTTTCTGAAACTTTGATTTCCTTGCATTTTTAGATAATAACTCATTTGATCATTTAGGTTGTCGATGAATATGTCCATTTTTTCATACTCTAGCACTGTATGAGGATATCGTGAAGCTAACCATCTCCATCACTGTAAAAATGTCCTAAAAGGTTCTCCACTCTTTTGTTTGGCATTACTTAGGTCTAGCATTGTTACTTCATGTTGTATGTTGTAGGATTATTGTGAAACAAACTTATCCACCAATTTTGAGAATGATCTGATTCCAGGTGGAAGTTTGGAGAACCATTCCATAGCTAGTCCAGTTAAGCTTTTCGAAAATAATCTCATGAAGTAGGTATCCTCATGTGCAAAATCCATACTCATTGTGAAAAATTCTCGTATATGATCTTGAGGGTCAGTGCTTCCATCATATTTTCCGTATCTAGGAGTTTCACAATCTGTAGGAAATGGTATCATGGTTAGATTTTTTTTGAATGGATAAGGACAGATTTCTTTAAGTGAGTATCTTCTAACATTTCCTCTATGCATATCTTGAATTTGTGTTTGCAGTGTTTGTATTTTTTGTGTGAGAGTTGTGATAGGATTATCAACATGATTTGTTCTTGCATAACCATGATTTTGCATTCTAGGAGGATCTGGATCTCTTCTTTTATCATCTCTACTCCTTCTTGTATCTTCATTGGATTGAAATTTATTTAGAATTTCTACGTCATCTCTTTTGGGCATGTAAGTTTCCTCATTGGTTCTGGTGTTACTATGGATTGACATGTCATTCATTTTGAGACCAAAAATATCCTCATATTGTTCACTATTAGGGGGAGGGTCACTTTTATTTTGTGTCAATTTGTTCACATCAAAATCTTGGGGAAGTGTAGCACCAGATTTTGCTAACATTAGGAAATATTTTTCTTTTTCTCCCTCCAATAATTTTTGTATAAATTTATCGAATTGAGGATATTTTTTGATGTCTTTGATATTTTGTTCTGTTATTTCTCCTTCAACTTTTATTTCATCTTCATGTTCCATGGTTCTATGCTCTTCAATTATTTCCAATGTTTCAATTTTCGTCTCTGCGATTTTTCGTCTCTAACCTCTAGTTAGAACGGGCATACACGTTGTTGGCATTACATTAAGTTTGTTGGTATGATGATATTGAGAAGGTTGTTGGAGATTGATGATATAATGGATAAAGGATGATTATTGTCTTAATAATATTATTTTGTCATTGATGTCAAGCAATTGATTTTCTGATTTAGTATGATGTTGCCATATCTTAAAGAGTATGTTTTGATGAGTATAAAGATGTCGGTAAGTGACATAGAAAGAATGTGAAAATGAAGGGGAGTAATAAGTTATTCAATGGGAAACTATTACCGAGTTAGACAGTGATGAGATTATGATATTTTGATTGTTTTTATATCCTATATATGTGTATTCAAAGACTGAATATGAAGGAGAGAAGATTTCAGGAGTAAAGGTTTGATACTATTCTGAGCAAGGAGCTAGTCGGTAAACACCAAGGTTGTCAGTGTCAATTAAAGAAGAAAGAATGTCTACCGAGTAAAGTTCAGTATTTATCGAGTATCAACTGAGCAGTAACAAAATGCATTGGATGAATAAATACATTATTAAATGAAGGATGCCAATGAGCTAGAGATTTATAGAAGATTCAAATGTCGTGCAAGAAGTTTGTTAAGGATCAACGACATTGAAAATTAAAGAGTTGGATCTACAATACAGATTGAATGGTCATAACTGTGCACAGGTACCAAGGAAGGAATACAAGTTTCAAGGCAAGATAAAACATTTTTTACTTCGTAAGATTCAATGAACCTAGTAAAGTTTGAAGATCTAATGGCTAAGATTAATCATGGGAAATGTGATTAAGGAGATTAAGCGGTTAGGAATTGCTTATAAATAAGGAAAAGTTGATGAACAATGAGTGCAGGCAAATAGAAGAGCGGTGATACTGCAGAGGTGATTATCGAGTACAGAAGACTGAAGATCTCATTGAAGAACAGATTGAGAAGCCCAGCAAGGAGGAAGATAAGTCTTATGACAAGATTATTTTGAGCACATAGAGTCTGCTTTAACATTTCAGATGTGAAGTTGTAGATATATTTTATTACTGTTATTTATTTTGTAAGTGATAGGAAATCTCTTAACCGAGTGGATCTAACAGTCTTATTTGTAAATCCTCTAGCAAGGTAACATTCTGAATGAGTGTTTAAAATCCTTTGACAAGGTCACTTCTAACAAAGTGCAAGATTCTAATAGAACTGAGGGAAATCCCTTGACCGGGTCACATCTAGCAATGTGTTTATGTAATCTTTAACAGGATTGGCTTTTAACCGAGCATACTCTAGAAGAGTATATTTTCTTAGTGGGTCCGAAATCCCACAGTGGTTTTTCCCTATTTGGGTTTCCACATTAAATCTGGTGTTAAATGTGTTTTGATGTTTCAAGTCTATCTATTTATGAGTTTGAATGATTTACATTCGTAGTTGCATATCAAGTAAGTTCTACCGAGGTTGAATCTGATGAATATATAGAATTGTGAGTTTATCTAATTCACCCCTTCCTCTCATCTAACTAACATGTGTGTTAGATATTGTGCTAGGATTCAATTGTCCAAAAGTTGTTTTGATAAGTGATCAATTGTCAATGTAAATGTGATAGAGCGATATGACACAAAAAGATGATTCAAGTGGTTAAAAGTTTGGAAGTTTTTTGATCTTCAGTTTAGGAGTGCAATGATGATGATTTTGATAAAAACCAAGTCCAATAGGAATGATATATCCTACGATGTGGGAGAAGGTTACCCTGACCAAACGTTGTAGTTTTGTGATAAAGGATGATAGATCGTGATGAGAAACTATGTTTTGAGTGATCAGTTTATCAAAGAGGGTGATGATACACTTTGAGATGTTTAGATCTTGAAATTTTTGAGGGTGAGCACTTGAAAATATTGAGGTGTTTAGCTTTGGAATCCGATTTGACAAATGATAACTTGACCAAGCAAACCAAGGAGACAATCCAAGAATAGAATGACAGATAATAGGTGTTTAGGATCACTGCAAATTGACCAAGCAAATATGACAGACCTGAAAAAGATGTGCAAGAAGACAACTTTGGATCAACAAAGACAAAAATTCATACGACAATTTAAGTAGCTTCAGACGACAATACATATAGGCTCATATGATAAATTAGGAATCTCATATGACAAAGCACAAGCTCGTACAACAATTCCCACTGAGCAAAATGATAAACTAGAGGTCTCATACGACAAAACTTAATGAGAAAAATGATAAACCAAAGGACTCATATGACAAAACTTATTGAGCAAAATGATAAACCAGAGGACTCGTACGACAAAACTTTCTAAACCATATGACAAATAAGAAGGCTCGTACAACAAAACACAAGCTCATACAACTCAAGACAGAACAAAGGCAAAAAATGTTGTTTGGATAGATTTTTGATCATTGAAGTTTGATGTTTTGCTTATGTTTTCCAGTTTTAAATGTTTGATTTTCTTGTTTCAGGGATGAATACACAACAAACATGCGATATGATAAGTGACCTCAATCACATTACGCTACCTAAGGAAGTTGGTTGAGAGAGAGAACCTTCGCTTGCAAGCTTAGGTACACACCCAATAGCTAATCGAGTCTCATGCAATGTATTCTCAACACCGTATTATCTAACTCCAAATGCTAATGGGGGCATGATATGGCAAGTGCCTTGGGAGAGTTACTCTCTCTCTTGCACCAATATTATCACCCTTTTGGAGGTGAATCAGGTAGCTTCTAATTTAATTTGGAACTAGTAAGGGATCCGTTTGGCGTGTTGGGGTATAGTACTCAATTAAAAGGTCTTTAGCCTTGAAAACCAAGGTTTGATGTACCCGAAGGTACAGAGGAGAGCTATTCCCAAGCACTGCCATTGACTTGATTTTTATCAAATCACATTTATTTTATAGTGGGTTGGATTACTTGGCGTTAGCCATTCCCACTTAGGTTGTTCCCCTCTTACCAGCCTTAATGGCTAAGATTTATTAGCTCCTCGGGAGGGTAGGCATGCTAAAAATATGCACTAATGAAAGCAAAGGATGAGTCTATCTTTCTGATCACCTAAGAAAAGTGAGAGCATACTTGCCTATCATTAAAACACATAATACATGATTGTTGATTTCCATTAGCAAAAACAAGTGTGCCTAGAAAACTTAAAGAAGACATAAATTTTGGTTGAGTCCTCCTAGGAAACTTGCAAAATAGATGCATTAGTAGTCATGATGTGTTTTAGTGAAATGAAGCTTTGACAAGCCTAATCTTCAACAATCATCCTACAAAAATTAGTTAGGCTGCCGAAAAACTCACAAACAGACCAGGGTTAGCATTAGTAATGATCAAATTGAAGCATTTAAACCCTAAAATGCAATCTGCTTTGAAAACACATAAGCAGAATTTCATACGATACTATTTACCTGACCGTATGAGTATCCTTCTGGGATTGTACGAGTGCCAAATGGAGCTCATATGACAATTTAGTCTCCTTAGAAGCTCGTATGAGTAAGAAATAATTATCGTATCAGTGCACAAAGGAGCTCGTACAAGACTAAAAAGGGGCTCGTACGAGATTCTGATTCAGACCCAGTGAGAAATGAAGATTTGATGATGCTTGAGAGGCCAAAAAAATGAGATTTTCGGCCCCACAGTGGGTGCCAAAATGTCATGCCTGTGATGAAGTGTGATACCTGTAGCTGAACACAAAACACTCAATAGATCATTATAAGCATGGTTAGAAAATCATAAGCAAAATAAAGATAAAACCATGACAAAGCGATATATCGCCTCCTAAGAGATGCGAGTATGGATTTGTTCTCAGATCTGGATAAGCAATCCCAGTGACTTGACTACACCTAGATGAAGGATTTGAAATGATAATGATATGCAAAGATGAGATTGATTATGCTAGATTGATCCAAGAAAATAATTAAGCTAATGATATGCATGATTAAGTTATGATGATGCAATTAAGCTAGAAAAGAGATTGATTAAGCTACATGATTCAACAATTATGCTAGAAAATGATCAAATTAAACTAGATCTAAGATGCAATTGCCTATAATAACAATGCTCAAATGATATGCTAGAATAGGTATGCCTATAGTAACAATGCCTAAGATGAAAATGAGATGGGATCCTTATTTCTCTAAAATGGGGGATATTTATAGGATTTCCAAGGCCAGGGGTGAGGTGGCAGGAATCAACAGTCATTATTGAGTTTGAAGATATCAAGGGTGAAATTGGAGGAGGTTGGAGAAGAGGTTGGAGGAAGAGACACTTGTCATCTTTGTGGTGACAAGTGTCAAGGATCTTTTCTCATAAAAGGGCAAGTGTCCAAGAGAGGAGACATGTGGCCAAAGTGCCATGTGTCTCAAGAAGAAAATATCCACACCATAGGAGGTTAGGATAAGGAGGTCAGAATGTGCAAGATAGGATATGGTTAGTTAAACCCAAGGTTAGGTGTAATGGGTTATGTTAGAGGGATGGTTAGGTTAGGTGGTTAGAAGTTAGGAGGCATGTGGCTAATTTGAATTTAAAAATTCAAATAATAGGAAAAGACTAATTAATTCCCAACAACTCATAATTTGATTTGTTTTAATTAATTAGAGGATTAGAAGAATTGATTAAAATGGGGGGGGGGGAAGACTAATTAATTTGAATTAATTAATCAAAGGGGACTATGGAAATGAACCTATTAAATAAATCCTTAGATTTATTAATAAGTACATGAAAGGGATAATTTAATCAAATTGCCTAATGAATTCAATTAAATTAGGAAGAGGGATTAATTAAATAATTTCTTATTTAATTAATTATTCAGACCATTTTTAGGTGCATACACTAGTATCCCAGTTGATCAATGAGATTATCCTTTCCTCCTTCACCCCTTCCCAAATAATTTTTTTGAGCATCGCGTCTAACTTCTTGTTGGTCGAATAAGACATCCTGAAACATGGCATATTGTAGATGGGGATGGCTGATAACACTGATTTAATCATCATCAATCTCTTTGCTTGAGACAACCATCTGTTTTTCCACTGTGTTTATTTGGCCTTGCATTTGTTAATTACTTCTTCCCATATTTGACATTTCTTGTTCCCTGTGTTGATTAAGATTCCCAAATATTTGATAGGGAAAATGTCATTTTGATATTCCAAAAAATGAGCAATTTTGACTTGGACTTGTCTGCTAGTGTTCAAGAAGAACACTTGTGATTTCTCTTTGTTCATAATCTACCCTGATGCCCTTGAATACTCATCCAACACAGACTTGATCATGGATGCCTCTCGCATAGTATCTTCCCCAAATAGCAGTGTGTTGTCTACAAATTGGGAGTGAGAGATTGGTTCAACCTGAGGGTGAATAGATATCCCTTTATGTCTACCCGCACTGCACTACCTCCTAATACATCTGCCTAGCACTTCTGCCATCAATATAAACAAAGAGGGAGACAAGGGATTTCCTTGCCTCAACCCATTAGTAGCACCAAAAAAACCACACACCGATCCATTAACTAGAATGGAAACAATGACCGAAGAAATACAAAATTTGATGCACTCTACCTACTTACTATCAATACCCATACTGATGAGAACTTGTAAAAGAAAATTCCAAATAATACTATCATATTCTTTCGACACATCAAGCTTGATCACCATACTTTTCATTTTCTCTTTATGCATAGAGTGTAACACCTCCGAAACAAGAATAATACTGTATGCAAATCTCTCTACCTAGGGTGAATTCATTCTGACTGTCAACAACTAATTTGGTAAGAATAATTTTAAGTCTATTTGCCAAAGCTTTGGATGTGATCTTTTAAATCACATTACATAGTGAAATCGGTAGATAATCCATCATTGAATCACATCCCTATTTCTTTGGAATAAGCACAATTGAGGTATGGTTAATCTCCTTCACAAACCTCTTTTTTCTCCCAAACTCTTCAACTATTGCCCATATATCATTGCCCATAAAATCCCAACATAATTGAAATACTTCCATCATAAAACCATCAGGACCAGGCGCTTTGTGCGGATGCAAGGAGAATGTAGCCTATTTCACCCCCTCCTTAGAAAATGGAGCAATACGCATCATGTTATGTTCCAGAGAGACCAATTTATCAATAGTCTCAGTGATGAGCGGAATGTGATCCTCACTCAGAGGATCCCCTTTCACCAATACTTGAAAAAAATGATCCAAGGCTGCCTGCTCAATCTCTTTCTTCATGGAACACCAGTTGCCTCCCTCATCTTTGATGGATGTAATTTTATTGAGTGCCCTTCTTGACTTGGTCAAAGCATGGAAAAATTTGGTGTTGGAATCCCCTTCTTCAATCCAAAGCTCTTTGGATTTATCTCTCCAATAAAGTTCTTCTCGCTTAAGAAGTTCCGTATATTCATCTTTCAGCTTCTTTTCTAATTCAAACTCCTCATTCATCATACCGACTACCATCACCTTCTCATTGATGAATTCCAATTCCTCTTCTATCCTCAGTTTTTCTGCAAAGATATTTTTGATAGATTTTATTCCAAATCTTTATTCTTTGTTTGAGATACTTTACCTTTTTCACAAAAAAAAAATTGGGAGAGCCTGAAAACATGTTCCCTTCTTCCCACCACCTATTGAGATTACTTTTGAAATCATAGTCTCTCCACCACATGCTGAGAAATTTGAAATAATTTCTCTGAATAGTCTTATCTTGGTCTAAACTCAACAAAAAAGGGAAATGATCTGAGCCAGCTTGCAGGATAATGGATGTGGATAAAGAAATTTGCCCATTCATCCAAAATTCACCCACAAATAACCTATCCAATCTTTCTGAGATCTTCGTAAAGTTAATCCTCCTGTTCATCTAGGTATACAATCCATTCTTTGGGATCACATCTACCACTTTGATAGGATTGATGAAATCTCTGAAGTCCTCCATGACTTTGGATCTTTTCTTGAGACCACCCAACTTGTCATCAATGTCTAAAATTGCATTAAAATCCCCAACCACAATAAATCTATCTTGGTTAAGAAGGCCTACTTGGCCAATAATCTCCCTCCAAAATTTAACCTTCTCCTCCATTTTTGTAAGGCCATACACATTAATCAGGGGAAATTCTGCTATGCCACCAATACTGGAGACCAGACATGCCAACCAGTTAGCATTGGAAGTGATTGGGGACACTGATGTTGAGGCGGGATTCCATAGAACTCCTAATCCTCCTACCTCTCCTCTAGCCACTTGGAACAAACCTTCCCACTTGAAACAAAACTTCATGAAATCAAGAACTTTTCATCATTTAGCTTGGTCTCTTGAAACAAAACAATATCGAGAGCCATTTTGTCAATTGCTCTCTTGACCAAGAATATTTTGTCACCTCCCTTGGATTTCTTCAGGAATTCCAACACACTGATAATGCCTTTTTCAGAGGCTCTATCCTCCCTGACTTGTTTATTGCTCCTACGACCCCTACATCCCTTGGTTCTCCCCAAAAGGATATTTGTTGACTAACTGATACATCTAGGTTCCACATTATCCTATTGATCACCTTTGACTTCTCCATCTTTTAAAATAATTCAAAATCACTCTCTAAATCCGGAGAGACTGCCTCCGCCTCCCTAGACTTGTTCTCTATGGTCTCAACCACCGCCCATGAGGGCAAAAAAGAAGAAGTAGATATGTTGTTGATAGTAGTCTGTTGATCCATTTTTGAAATAGAAATAGGTGGATGATCTACATTCCTCAAAGACTGATCTTTGTGTGGCAAACAAAGAAGATCTTGTGAGGATGGGTTAGCCTTCACTACCCAACTTTGCTTTGGCCTCTTGAATGGTCTGCTCCGCGCCTTCCTAATGAACATTTTGCATTCTGTAGATATATGGAATTTGTTGCCACACCTTTGACAAGGAATAATATCCTTCTCAATATCAATATGTTGTCTCCATTTACCTACTGACGTAAAAAGAATGACATGATAAGGTATAGCTTTAACCACCGCAATCATCAATCTAGCATATGTGTATAAATCTTCCTCGATGATTTTTTCATCTACCTCTAGTAGGGTGCCTAATGTTCGCCCTATTTTCTTTAGATTGTTATCCCCCCAATATTCATTTGGCAGATTGTATAGCCTAATCCACACAGGAATATCATTAACTTCCACAGGGAAGGGGTCGAAATTTTGATGCCAAGGTTGAATATATATAGGATTGCCATCCACGAACCAATTCTCCTAATTCAAAATTCAATTTCTTTCAGAACCTTCTACAAAAACAACCACAAAGAAGCCTCTGGGTATAAATTTCACCACCAAGCCCACTCCCCATTTATTGACAATCCATTTTTTAATGTGACTCCTCGACATCTTTGGTCCCACAACCTTGTAGATGATCGCATGTTCTTCCCATAGTGCTCAGTCATCCTCAGTATCACTAGATAGGTTGATTACAAAGTCTGCATCCCTCCCAATATTCTTTGCAGCCTCCTTGCACTCTTTTGTACAGTCGCCATTAAACGGTAACTGATTTTTCAAAGGAGGTTTCCTTTCTCTCTCCATTTCTTTCCTATTGATCATTTATTTATATATTATTAATTATATTATTAATATTATGTATACATTCCATTAAACATGTCATTCTATTGTAGAGTTGGACAAAATTTTAATATACTAATTTCAATAGCATGGACAACATATGTACATTGGCATTTTTTTTAACTCATATTTTGGGTTTAGAACTTTCTTTGGTTTTTATATATAGCATTATAAATTTTCAATTATTTGACATGGTCTTTCATGTATTACCCATTCTCTTCTCTATATGTTACAATAGTCTCATCTTTTGGGCTATTTGTCCTTTTCTTGCTTTATTTCTTTTTTGTGCTTGTTATTTTAACTAGTATACCTATATCCTAAAAAAAAAATATGTTGAATAATGTTGCACTCTTTCATATACTTGGAGACAAGTGACACTTTCACTCTCATGCAATTTCATATACTTGGAGACAAGTGACAATGATTCTATTTTATTCAAAATAATAAAATAATACTTATAGAGAAATTGAAACATGCATGCATTTACTTGTCATCTACATGTCAAATTTATTCAAAATCATTTTTTTGTTTACAAATATTTGTATGTCATTGTAGATGGTTCTCACATAATAAACATATGATGAAATGCCTTACAAATTGTTTACATAAACTTTGTATGGAGTTCCTTTTCAAGTTTAAATATATGTGTTCAAAGTAATATGACTAATTATCATTATTGGTTTAGCTCTAATATTAAATCTTTATTAGCATACCTATATTTGGAAAACTATACATAGATAGAAGATGGCAAGAAAGATTATTTTAGAGGTGTATTATTTGCTTACAAAGAAATAAAATAAATAGATGATATTTAATTTAGATGAAAATTCATTATGGAAAGTTTTTGACTACATAGTTTAGATATATACTTGCATACTTCAACTCCTATAGGAAATTTAGAAAACATTTTTAGACATTAGAAAAGTAAATAATTTATAAATTGTCAAAAAAGAATTAAAAGGGGAGAAACAACACATTTCAACTTCATAAATAAACTCATAGAATTATAATAGTCATTAGAATTATTTTCATACATCTTGACGTGGACATATGTGTGGACATAGATGTGTATATCCAAAGATGAGCTCTTTATAGTGAGTTATGCATTAGTATAAGCAATATATTAAAAATATTTAAAAGTTAAGAATGGGCCCAAATATGGTTATAAATAATATCAAATAAAAAACTTTGGTACTTGTTGTCAAATACATTATAGAATTAGGGCAACCCTTTGGTGAAATGGTGGAGCTTCTTGTTTTTAGTGCTTAAAACAAAGGTTTGAACCATGTGGGGTTACTCTCTAGCACGTTGACAATTGAGTTTGCTTACCATCAATTTTGGGTTCTTCCCATAGTGTGTTGGATAAGTGGTGGTGGTATTGTAATAATTGGGTCATTGTGATCGCAAGTTTGTGCCTTGGCTGATCTAATGTGCCTATGAGTTTGATCCTCATCATTGTTAAATGGGGATGAGGTCCCCTATCTGTGATCTCATCAGTTCACAACTCTAGGTCAAAAGTGTTTGACATGGTATTGGAGGACATGTCATGCTAGAATCGCTAGTCATGTTAAAAATTTTGCCTGGCACTTTTACTTAAAAAAAAAAAAACATTATAGAACTAGGTTGGTGTGATTTGAAGCATTGATACAAGAATTTTTTTATATATACACAAATTGAATCTAAAAGTACTAAAAATTATAAAATAATATCTCCAAACATATTTTCTATTCCTTGTTCTTTAAATTATTTTTGTAACATTTTTTTTGAAAAAATTATTTTCTTAATGTTATTTTTGTAACACTCATTTATGACAGAATTGTTTACTATTGATGTTGTAATATAGTTGTTAGTGGAACTATCTTCACATATAATAAAGGTCAAACCATATTCATATGTTAAACTTATCAAATTCTTTTTCACAAAACTTATTTATTATACATCACATTTCTTTTAAAGAATAAGATGTGGAGGCTAAGACAAGGCATGCAAATTGTTTGACAAAATGTCTCAAAGAAAAGTGGTCACATGGAAAGTGATAATTGTATAGTATAAACTGAATGCATGCAAATGTTATAAACGAAATATTCATATAAACTTAGATTATTCTAACAAACACATGCAAACCTCAAAATGATAAGTAGCTTGATATGTTGATGAAAATAATGGAATGGGCATTATAAGGATAGCATTTGAAGAGATGATTAAAATGGGAGAAGAGGCCTCAATTTATAGTTTTTTCATGAGGAAAATCAGTTGCCAATATTTAATGTCAAATGGAGGGTTAAGATTGAATGGGAGTGTTGTCCCAAATTTGGAGGCTTAGCCTTGTGACACGTGTCATAAGGAGAAGTGAGGTGTAAGGGTAAGACACGTATGTGAGCACACATGGGGAAGCTAATGAAAGGGACATGTCTATGAGATGTAAGAGATAGGTTGACTTGGAAATTCGCATGTCTAAAAGGTAGAGGGCTTATGAAAGTGACATGTGTAAGAGGTATGGTGGCTATGAGGTGACCTTTAATGCTCGTGTGAGCAAGAAGAGGGTAGGGACACTTGACACATGGAGAAAAGTTTAGATCTTGATCCATGTAGATGGATTCAAGGGCTAGGATTTAGTGGGCAAAGATTAAGGTGAGGTGGAATTAAATAAAAGGAAAACTAGTGTATACACCTAAAAATGGCTAGATATAGTTAAATAGAAATTTATTATTTAATTAATGCCTTCATTCTTTTATTAATAAATAAATTGAATAATTTATTTATTTAATTCACATGTTGTATTCCTCTTTGTCAATTTATTAATTAAATATTTATTATCTAATTAAATTTCATCATTTCTTCTAATGTTCATCTTGATAAATAATTCTAAAATTATTTAATTGACCATCTACCCTAAGTCTTCAAATTTGAATTTCATATCATATTCTCTTCCAAGTCATTATGCCATCTCAACAACTGAGTGGCTAAGTAAATTAAATATTTTAATATTTAATTCTCTCAATTATCCTCAATATTCATTCCTAGTCAAAAGGAGGAAGAAACTTAGGTTTCCTCCTACTTCCTATATTCCATCCATCATCCCTACATCCTAGATGGTGGTTTTGTCCACATCAACTTGGTCAAGGTCCACTTGTCCTATAATTTCTAAATTCTCTCCAACATCCCTAGATTGGTGCCTCCACTTGTCTTGGGAGGCCTATATTATCTTGTATCATCATATATCCTAGGAGTCTTCATCCTTGGTCAAGGTGAGCATCCTTCCATGTGGCTTCCCCTTCCACCTTGTTCTCCATCTTATCATCATTGGAGGAAAATTTCCCCCCTTTCTCTCTCACATTCTAACCAATTCTTCTTAGCCACTCATTCTTCAAGATTCATTCTCAATTGTTTCTCTTTTCCACATAGAACTTTGCTCTTGCAAAATCTATTTAAGGAATACATTTTCCATCATTTGAAACTAGTTACAATCAAGCATTCTAGAGAATTTTAGAGCAATAAAGAAATCAAAAGTGTGCCTTTGGTTTAGCTTAGTATCATTGTAGTAGCATCATATTATTCATCCACCATAGATTTGCATACTATCTTCATTGAGTTACATCATATCTCATTGCATCTCTCATACCAAAAAGTTCATTCATCTTTTGTCATCTTGAAGTAGCAAAAAATAGTGCATTTTGAGAGAAAGCGTCACAACAAGATCAAAAGTTGATAGAACACAATGAGACTTATAGGGAGTTCTACTTGATAGTTTATTCATTTATTTAGTTTCATTGGTGATTTGGTTACAGTGTAGGATCTTAGTAGTTTGCGGTAGCTTAATCAGTAGTCTTACAGTTAGTTAAATCTTCTCATCACATTTTTCGTGTCCATTGTGGGGCTCTTGCCTCATTTTAAACCTTTTTCTTTCGTTTTAGTGTGTGTAGGTGCAATTTTGTAGAGTAGCGCTTTACCATCCATTTTAGTGCATCTACAATACATTTTAGTGCATTTCTCATATAGTTTAGTGCATTCAGAGTTCAACTTAGTGCATTTATAATATTCCACAGTTCCTTTAACATTTAGATTAGTCCATTTAGTTTTATAAGTATCCCATTTATATTTTTATTTATCGCATATAGTTTGTTGCTTGGTGCATTCATATCATTAAGTAGTGCATTTAGAACATTTCACAATGCAAACAGTAGATTAGTGCATTTACGACACAGTGTAGCACATTCACTACATAAATTAGCACTTTTGTCATTTCTGTAGCGTATATATATTTTATTTAACCATTGATACTTTGCAGGTGGAGGAGCCCATGTGTGTCGAAGACTGAAATTTCAAAAATACTGACTATGGTTTTACAGGTTATTTAGCTGCATTTAGGCATTATAGTTTAATTAGGGGTTTAGTATTTTAATCATTCTTATTTCATATAGTTTAATTAGGTAGTTAATTAACAACATACAAAATCTGCATTTTTGTCTTCTTAAAATAGCTACACATAATCTAGGTGGTTAGTAAATAAAGTTTTTACTGTGTTTGTAAAAAGTGATAGGTTATTCTCTCCCCTTAACTGGGTGATTAAAAAGTTAGACTCACTTTTATGTTCATTATATTTGTTATTACCTAATTAAAGGGCCTACCTCCCGAGTAGCCCATAAGGCCAAGTGAGAGGGAATGACCCAAGTGGTAATGAGGATAAGGACAAGCCCTTCCAAACCACTATAAATAAATGTGGTTGTGAGGAAACTCATAAGTAACATGTGCCAATGTGTCATACCGACATCTGTCTCCTCAAGTACCCATAGTGGTGCATAAAACCCACAAGGGTTGGGAGGCCTCTTTTTATAGGAGTGAAATGCCACATGTATGGACACCTAAATGGATGACCTTACTATTGTTATTGGAAGCCTAACTTTTCTACTTGTTGACTCACGAGTTGTGATACACACATTTCAAAGATACCTCTCATGTACTCCTTGATTTGAGAGAATTTTTTTGAAAATCTTAAGATTTTTAGAAATTCAAAGCTTGGTAGGACCTAGAATTGTGTGTTGTGGAGGGAAGCTAGTGCTACCAAGATTCTATCTACCTTGTTAAGTGAAGTATTCTATTGCAGGAGGATTCTACAAGTATAGTCCTGACTCGACCATTTGTTTAGGATTGAACATGCTTCTTTATTTCATTTTTCAAAGAAACATTGCATCTACTGTGTCTATTATGTTATCTTGTCAAAAACAAAAAAAATCATCCTTGACACAAATAGAAAAAATTAAAAAACTCATACACAGAAATTCATCTTAGAAAGACAACATATTTTATCACATTTGAAACCCAGAGTAGCCCATTCACAACTTTTGTTAGTGCATATAAAATACATTTTAGCACATTTGCAACACATACTGGTGCTTTTGAAATATTTTATAGTGCATTTGATCACCAGAGTAGTGCATTTGATAACTAGAGTAGCACTTTTATTCACCGAAGTGGCACTTTTGCTCACCAAAGTAGAGCACTTGACAAAAAATGTAGCACATTTGACATAAATTATAGCACATTTGACAAACAATGTAGCACATTTGACATAAACTATAGCACATTGGACAAAACCAATAGCGCATTTGATATAAACTCTAACACATTTGACAAAAATAGTAGCACATTTGTTAATTGTTTAAGCACCTATACTTTAGGTCATCTGTAATAAAGAGCCTTTCGTAGGTCTAGAAGAAAAACAAAAATTAGATTTGGATACCCTTTTTCGAGAAGATCCTATCCCAGAAAACATATACTTAGTTAAGTGTCAAACTAGAGAGATTTTCCAACATTCTATACTTTCCATACACATGCCATACATGCAAGTTTAACTTTAGGCAAAAATCAAGATTCCTTTAGTGCTTTTTAGATCATCATTTCATCTTGGTTAGTTCCCTTATCGAGATTTTATCATCCTTCAACTTTGGAACTAAACTAGCATAATATCTTGGCAAGGTTAGTCCCCATCATAGAGATCTATCATCTCCAATTTGATTTCCCTTGTATCACTATTTCTTAATAGTCCAAGATTTAATCTTTCAAACAAAAGATTAGAATTGCACTTTAGATACCTTGGTTAAGTCTCATTCCTTTAAAACAAAAAAATCAAGCATTCATCCAACTTATATAAAAGTATTCATCCAACCCGCATACAAATTTCATACCTTAGAATCACTTCATTAAAATTTCAAGAATCTCATATGATTGAAATAAGAAGACACAGAGCAATCAGGGAAACTATGGATTTCTTTACAAAAGGAAAAGGAAAAGGTCCTAAATTTGATTCAACAGAAGATGAGGTGCATGTTCTTGAGACAACACAAGATCCTAAATTTCACCAACTTATGGAAAAAGTCATGGAAAAGGATAGGGAGAAATATTTCCTTCAACTTGCACATCAAGGTGTGAAACTCCCAACTAATTTTGACCTTTCAAAATTGAAAGCAACAAGTGTAAATGAAACAAATGCCAATACCAATGATAACACAAATGATGGTATAAACCAAAATGATGCAAATACAAGAACTAAGAACAAAAGGAAGAAGAATCATTTGGTGAATATGCTTGTGCAACAAATGCAATATTTGCAAACACAACTTACCAAGTTATAATTAGGATCATCACCCAAACAATACTCGAGGACATATCTCCTTACAAATTTGACAAAAGCTTGGTAATGTTACCCTTTCTTCCTCTTTTTTAAGTTCCAAAATTTAACAAATACAAGGGGAAAGGTGATCCATGTGATCACATTAGAGAGTTTTGTGCCACATGCATTGAAATCACACATAATGAGATATACCTAATGTGACTTTTTCCTAAGAGTTAGGGTGACCAAGCTATAGAGTGGTTCTATAATTTATGATTAGGAATTAAATCATTTGATTAACTAGTTGAAAAATTTATCACTCATTTCTCCTACAATATTGAGCATGAGGTCTTGATGTTATACCTTTGCAATAACAAACAACAAAATGAAGAATCTTTCACTAGTTTCTTACAAAGGTTGAGACAACTCGTCAACAAGTATCCATATGACATACTAGAACAAAATAAGCTAGAGGTATTCATTCACAACTTAAATGCTAAATTGAGTTACCAATTGCAACTCCAATGTCCACCTACCTTTGCAAAGGTTATTGACAAAGGACTTCTCATAGAGAAAGCATTGATAGAGAAAGGACAAATCAAACTTTACAAAGATAATGTTAGTCCAAGTAACAACAATGATAAATCTAGATTTTTGACTAAGAACAAAAAAATTGTGAATGGTGGTGTTGCAGATGCACACAATATTAAACCAAAACAACCCATCTTTAATTTACCAGGATCCCAAAACAACATAAACAATCAAAATAACAACAACAATCCACCCAAATCTAGAGCTCCATATGCTCCTCGTAGAAAGTTTACACCATTGGGTGAATCAATTGAAACCGCTTTGAGGAAGCTCATTTCAAATAACTTTATAACATTACTCAAAATGCGAGATTATGAACCAAAAGTTAAACTCGCATGGTGAAACAATCAAGATTATTGTGAGTTTCATAAAAGTAAAGGGCATACAACCAACTATTGTCAAAGGTTAAAGAATACCATTCAAGATTTTATTGACAAAGGTGATATATCAATTGATGGACATAAATCTAATGAAGATTATGTTGCATTCAAGGATCCTCTTCCTAACTATGAAAAGGGAAATCCCCCAAAGTTAGGTAAAATCAATGCCAATTACACAAGTGTAGCCTATGACTATGTTATCAATCACATATCTGAAAGTGATTCATTTTAAAATGTGATTACCATTAACAACAAACCTGATTGTAATGTGACCACACGTTGAGGAGAAGTCACCCTTCAAAGAGTATTACCAAAGCCATATTCTGTGACTAATCAATACAATGTCCTAGACCAACTTAAAAAGACACCAACCCACATATCAAGCTTAGAGCTTCTATGTTTAGCATCAACTAATGAAGAGATTTTAGAGAAATCTCTACAAGAAACCAATGTATCCCCAGACCTTGATCCTGCATAGTTAAAGGCCATGGTGGAACACCTTACCACTCCTCATTTCTTATCTTTTACCAAACATGATGATTTGGCCATAAATCAACCTCACAATGTGCCCCTTCATATAGAAGTACTTGTACATAAATATAAAATCAAATGTGTCCTAATAGATGGAGGGGCTGGTTTAAATATACGCTCTTTCAAATTAGTCTTTGCATTGGGGTTTTCCGAAAATGCCATGGATCCAAAGAAAAAAATCACTATTAAAGCTTATGATGAAGAAGAAAGAGCATCCAAAGGAACAGTTGTTTTGCCTATCTGAGTGGGACTAGTGGAAAAATATATGGTTTTCTAAGTACTTGACCTTGACCTAGCTTATAACATGCTCCTTGGATGACCTTGGATACACATAATGCAAGTAGTCCTATCTACATATCATCAATGTCTGAAATTTTTACATAATGGCCAAGAGATAACCATCCAAGGAGATCCCAATCATTTTCAGTATTGTAATACCATAAAACCAAAACCTAAAGTAATTGTCCCAAATAATTGTGTAGCTTCATCTCCTACTTCATATATTGAGCTAACTTCAATATCATCAACATCCAGAGTAGGAGAACCAAAGCTAGAGCTCAAAGACCAAGGTATGAGAGAGTTTTATAATTAAAAAATGTTTTGCATTTCAAAATTACCTCCATCCCCTAAGTCTTATGGCAAACCATCTTTGGGAAAACAATAATCTTTAATTTCTAAGAAGAAACCTAGAGGTACTTTTATCAAATGGGGCACTCTATTAGATGGAACTGATGAAAAATATGCCAAAGAGTGGCTATATAAAGAAGAGGTCAAATCAAACATATCTAATTGAAAACTCAATTGGAGGAACTTTTGTCTAAAGGATTAATTAGACCCAGTGTTTCACCTTGGGGAGCGCCAGTGATGTTTATGAAGAAGAAAGATGGTACACTGCACTTGTGCACTGATTATCGATTGCTCAATAAAGAAATGATAAAGAACAAGTAACTACTACCACGTATTGATGATCTATTTGATCAAATGCGAGGAGTGGTAGTGTTCTATTAAAAAAATTGATTTATGATCAGGATATCATTAGTTAAAGATCAAGGATGAAAACATTTTAAAACAACTTTTAGAACTAGGTATGGTCATTATGAGTTCACGATCCTACCCTTTGGACTAATAAATGCACCTACAATATTCATGAACTTGATGAATAATGTATTTATATATTGCTTAGATAAATTTGTGTTGGTCTTCTTGGATGATATTCTTACATGTTCCAAGAATGAGGATGAGCATTTCCAACATTTGGGAATTGTCCTACAACAATTTAGAGAGCATAAGATGTATGGGAAACTCTCTAAATGCACATTATTTCAGAATAAAGTCCAATATTTGGGTCATGTGATTTCAGTAGAGGGAATTGCAATTGATCCTAAAAAAAATAAAAGAAACACTTGAATGGCTAGTACCAATAAATGTATCAGAAGTTAGAAGTTTTATGGGTCAAGCTGGGTATTATCGTAAGTTTGTAGGAAAATTTTTCAAGATATCTTTTCCCATTACTTCTTTACAAATAAAAGGGAAGAAGTTTGAATGGTCAAAAAAATATCAAGTAGCATTTGACCAACTTAAGGAGAAGTTGTCTACAACTCTTGTATTAAAAGTACCCAATCCATATGGTGATTTTATAGTCATCACATATGCATCAGGAGAAGGTTTAGGTGGTTTGTTGATGCAAGAAGGGTGAGTCATATCCTATGAGTCAAGGAAGTTGAAACTATACGAGAAAAATTATGCTTCATGTGATTTGGAGTTAGTTTTGGTTGTCCATGCGTTACAAATGTGGAGACACTATCTTTTGGGAAAACCCTTTGAATTGAAAATTGATCATCATGGTTTGAAGTATTTATTTACCCAACCAAATTTGAATTCTCAACAAAGAAGATGGTTGGAATTGATATCAGATTATGATTTCAATATCAATTACATCAAGGGAAAGGAGAATCAAGTTGCATATGCTGTTAGTGGAAGGAGAGATATCTCCTTGATTATATCAATTCAAACTAATTTCATGGTTCAAGTGTTGCAAAAATCTAAGGGTGATGAATACTATGAGTAAGTCAAGAAGGAAAGCTTAGATAATCTGCAAGACCCAAGGTATGAAGGATTTCATTTTGAACCCAATGGGTTACTGAGATTTGAGAGAATAATCTATGTACCTAACTTTGGGGAACTAAGGGATTTGGTATAGAAAGAAGTTCATACAACACCATATTTTGGATATCCCCAAATAACAAAGTTGTTGGCTGATGTTAAGCCATTGTATTTCTAGAAACAAATGAAAATGGATGCTACAAGATTTGTGTTAGGAACCGAGAAGGACAACTGAGAGGGGGGTGAATCAGTTGTGAACCAGTTGTCAATAAATTATAACCCAAAACAAATTATTCCAACTTAAAACTTAGTGCCAGTAAAACAAACTTAATGCCGGTAAAACAAATTAATAGTTATAGCAATACCAATATAACTTAATGCATAAAACAGAAAGAGAAACAATATCCACAACACATGACACAGAGATTTTGATGTGGAAACATTGTAAGGGGAAAAAACATGGTGGTAAACCTTACTCATAATTAGATGATACTACTGCAAGTAGTAAGTGTATACAAATGGGGTCTGCACATGTAGAAAGGCCAACCGCCTAGAGCTCACTGCTCAATCAAAAAATAGGAGTCACACTAACTACAGTTGGATGGTTAAATCCAATGACAAAGTACTGCTTCAGAATAACATCTGCAATGTTGGATTCAGTACCAGTTTAAGCTCTGAACATGACTTCCAAACACCTTCATAACCTTCCTTCAACCTTCAGATAATATCTGTATGATTCACACAAGGATTTGCTTATTTTTTCTCTTCAATATTCGCACACACTCATCTGTTACATCTCTCAAATGAGATCTTACATTTATTTGCACAAAACCTAAGACCTTAACATTAGGTCATCTCCCTAAAGACATTACATTTAAAGCAATTAAAAATAAATCTTGATGTGATACAATATGTCGGCCTTAATACATTTACACAATATCCAATCAATAAGTCATTTTCAAAACGTGTCGTGCTGATCTAGAATATGATATCTTGTACCGATCCATAACCTAGACCTATCTACTAGTAAAGGCAAATATGTCAACCCGATTAGACCAATAAGAAAAACACCAAATCCAAACATCCAATTCATGTCTTCAACATAACCAAATTATCTCCATATGATAACAAGTCATCATCACTACTGGTGAACCATATATCATGCCTGTGAACATATGTTGGTGATTGTGCATAAGTCACTAACCATGTTGGTGAACATAATGTGTCAGTTCAACAACAAACCAATATAACTAGAGTGCCAAATCAACAATGTAGACCTCCAGAAGGATAAGTGTTGACACTAATGACAAAACCAATGCAACACATGACGAAGTTATCCATAATACCAACAATCTCCCCCTTTGGCATTGATGGTAACACTAGATGGAAAAACATCTAAGTGCCAAAAAAAGAATGCCAAATACCAATAAACCAACAATCTCCCAAAATAGATCAATACCAGAAATCAAAACCAAAATACAACTCTCTGAGTAGAATGTTCATCTCTCCCATAGATATGAACATCAATTGATATCTCTCCCCCTTTGACACTAATTGCCAAAGCAGTTAAGAATCAAAATCAGAACTTAACATATGGCTAACTACTCCCCCTGAGAAGTAGCTCTCCTTCATCAAAGCCGGAAAAATATTTTTCTATTAGTCCCTACCTGTTTGATGCCATTCTTCATCATTCAAGTCTCTATCTGTGGGGAAATTACCCCAAGCTTCTCTCTGAGATATTCAAATTTCCTTAGGCAAAGGCTTTTTAAAGATATTTGCAATTTTCTCTTTAGTATTCACATAAACCAATCTCACTTCATTTGCTTCAATATTCTCTTTCAGAAAATTGTACTTAATAGAAACATGATTTGTCTTAGAGTGAAATACCAGATTCTTTGATATATCAATTGTTGTTGAATTATCACAATAAATAATTACCGGTTCTTTGCATTTTACCTTTATATCCTTCAACATTTGCTTAATCCATAATACCTGAGTATAATTAGTTCCATAATGATGTACAACTCTGCTTCTTGCTGATCCATGAAATCAATTTTCCTACCAAGAAAGAATGCACCGCCAATGGTACTCTTTTTTTCATCTACATCTCCTACCCAATTTGAATATGTATATGCACATAACTCAAAATTGTCATTCTTAGGATACCATAAACCAAGATTTGATGTGCCTTGTAGGTATCAGAAATTCCTTTTTACTACTGATTCATGATTTTCTTTAGGATTGCTTTGAAATCTTAAAACAATACATACTGCATTCATTATATCAGGTTTGGTTTGTGTCAAATACAGTAATCCTTCAATCATAGATTTGTACCTTGTCGGATTTATAGGAGCTAAATCATCCTTCAATGTCAATTTATCAGCTGTAGTCATAGGAGTACTTACTGGTTTGGAGTTTTCCATACCAAATTTCTTCAAAAGTTCCTTCAAGTATTTTGTTTGACATATGAATATACCTTTATCTGTTTGTGAAATCTGCAAACCTAGAAATTTTTTTATCTCTCCAATCATAGACATTTCAAATTCTTCTTGCATCTTGTTAGCAAAGTCTTTACATAACTCTTCTTCACCTCCAAAAATGATGTCATCCACAAATACTTCAATGACCAAAATGTCATCATTGGTAATTTTGTAGTACAAGTTACTGTCAACATTACCTTTTGTGTATCCAAGCTTTAGAAGATATTTATCCAATCTAGCATACCAAGCTCTGGGAGCTTGCTTCAATCCATATAAAGCTTTCCTTAATCTACAAACCATATCCTTATCATTTTTCAAAGAAAATCCATCATGTTTTTCAATGTAAACTTCCTCTTCAATATCTCCATTCAAAAATGCACATTTTACATCCATCTGATAAACTTCATAGTTCTTATGAGCTGGAAATGCAAGAAATAGTCTAGCTGCCTCAATTCTGGTTACCGGTGCAAAAGTTTCATTATAATCAATTCCTTCTTTCTGAGAATAACCTTTACAAACTAATCTTTCTTTGTTCATGATTACTTCACCATCTTCATTAAGTTTATTTCTTTATACCCATTTAGTTCCAATTACATTTTTGTCTTTAGGTTGGGGAACTAATGTCCAAGTATTGTTCTTTTGAATATGTTCTAATTCATCTTTCATTGCTTTTATCCAATGTTTATCTTGACATGCTTCAATAAAAGATGTTGGTTCAACTTGAGAAATTAAATATACCTCTTCATTTGCCAATCTTCCTCTTGTCATAACACCTTGATTTTTGTTTCCAATTATCTGATTCTCTGAATGATTCAATCTTACATACTTAGGTTTGTTCACATGATGTTGTTCTTCAGTCACAGTTAAGTTTTCTGATGATGTCGATGTGACTGGATCTTCACTCTGTACCAGTGCAATTTGTGCCAGTTTATTTATAATCATTTCAACTGTCAGTTCTACGGATCTTGATTCACCTCTAAAATGTTCATCTATATTCACATTATTACTTTCAATGATTTTCTGCAATCTTTTATTATAACATCTACATGCCTTGCTTCTATATGAATAACCAAGAAATATTCCTTCATCACTTCTAGGATCAAATTTGGCAATAGACCCATCTCTCCTAATATAGCATTTGCTTCCAAATATTCTGAAATATTTAAGAGTAGGAGTATGACCAAACCATAGCTCATAAGGGGTCTTACCGGTTTCACTTTTGATGTGAAATATGTTGAAAGTGTAAACGACTGTATTCACTACTTCTCTCAAGTACACATGAGGTAGATTTGCTTCCATCATCATGGTTCTTGCTGCATCTAGAATAGTTTTGTTCTTCCTTTCCATTACTCCATTTTGCTGAGGTGTTTGGGGTCCTGATAGTTGTCTTTTGCTTCCATTCACTTCATAGAATGCATTAAATTCTCTAGATGTAAATTCTCCTCCTTGATCAAATCTCAAACATTTGATTTTCTTGTCAGTTTCATTCTCTATCATTTCCTTGTATATCTTGAATTTCCCAAAAGCTTCTAATTTCTCCCTGAGAATAGCAACGCATCACATTCTAGAATAATCATCAATTATTAGCATAAAGTATCTATCACCTTGAAGACTTCTTGTTCTTGTCAGACCACATAAATCAATATGAATTAAATCAAGAATATTATTGGTTTTCTCAGAAATGCTCTTAAATGTTGTTCTAACTTTCTTTCCCATTTGACATTCCCTACATACCGAATTATGAGGTTTCACAATCTTAGGTAAATCCCTTACTACCTTAGTTGAACTGATCTTTACAATGCAATCAAAATTCACATGACAAAGTCTCTTATTCCATAACCAACTTTCATCAATGTGTGCAATCAAACATGTCTTATCATTGGTATTTAAATGAAAGATATTACCTTTAGTCTGATTACCAGTTGAAATCTCCAGTCCAGTTTTGTTTATGATTTTGCATTTTCCATTCTTGAAATGTAACTAAAATCCTTTTCCCACTAACTAACCAACACTCAAAAGATTATGCTTTAAACCTTCTACATAATAAACATTGTCAGTATTGTGCCTCCCATCGAAAGATATAGTGCCTCTTCCTTTGATTAAACAAGCTTTGTCACCTTCAAATCTTACTAGACCTCCATTACATTCCCAGAATGACAAGAATTTGCTTTTATCACTAGTGATATGATGCGGGCATCCACTATCAATGATCCATTCATCCTTTTCTTCATTTTTTGTTGCCAGTGCCTGCTCTACTGGTTTGACTAGGTGTCAGTTGATCTTATTTTATTGCAACAAATTCCCATCCATTATCTGTTGGATCTTCATCTGAATCATCTGTAGCACCTTCATCTGCATAGTAACATGACTTATCTTTGTTTTTCTTAAATCTGTATCTCTGATATTCAGGGTTAGGCTTATATGTTCTTTTTGTTTCCTCTCTTAGTCTTGCATGTCTATCAGGACACCTAGATGCCATATGATCAATTTTATTGCAATTAAAACATTTGAAAGGTGCTTTACCTTCATACTTACTTCCTACTGGACCTTTATGCATTTTCCTTGCAAATGGTACTTCAAGTTCTTCATTTTCTCTTCTCATATCTTCAAGTTCTTTTGCATAAAGTTCTTTCCAATTAGTTTTGTCAGATGATGATGCTGATGATGATGCTTTGAAAGCTATATTAGTTTTGACTATAGCAATAGGACCAAACTCTTCAAGTTCAAATGCTGAAAGTTTTCCAACCAAGGTATCTCTAGATACTGATGTATTAGGCATTGTTCTCAACTCATTAATAGCAGTCACTTTCATTTTGTAAGCCGGACAAAGCTCTTATAACTTTAGAAACAATTTCATCTTCACTTAAAGATCCTCCACAACATTGTATTCCTAAAACAATTTCATTAACTTTTTCCATAAATGCAAAAATACTTTCATCTTCTTCCATTTTTAAATTTTCATACCTGACCTGGTAACATTCCATTTTTGCAATTTTGATAGTGGTATCTCCTTCATTCAATGTTTCCAGTTTATCCCAAATAGCTTTAGCAGTGGATCGGTCTGATAATCCCATGATTTGTTGATTTGATAATGTGCTCAAAAGTGCTTCTCTTGCTTTGCAATCATTCTCCAAGTCCTTAGCCAATGTCGGTGGATGAGAGATATTCAGAGTAGGACCAACATAGCCATTCTTAGTAACATCCCATATATCTCTTCCAATGTATTTCAAATGTGTTTCCATTCTGATCTTCCATATACCATAATTAGTTCCATCAAGTTTAGGACTATCCTTCCTAAAAATATTTGCTGCCACAGGATCTCCTCAAGTTGTTAGGCTTATGCAAAAAGAGGACTAGGCACTAATACCAATTGTTAGGAACCAAGAAGGACAACTGAGAGGGGGGGTGAATGAGTTGTGAACCGGTTGTCAATAAATTATAACCCAAAAAAAATTATTCCAACTTAAAACTCAGTGCTACTAAAACAAACTTAATGCCAGTAAAACATATTAACAGTTATAGCAGTACCGATATAACTTAATGCATAAAATAGAAAGAGAAACAATATCTACAACACATGACACAAATATTTTGACATGGAAACCCTATAAGGGTAAAAACCATGGTGGTAAACCTTACCCACAATCAGATGATACTATTGCAGATAGTAAGTGCATACAAATGGGGTCTGCACATGCAGAAAGGCCAACCTCCTAGAGTTCACTGCTCAATCACAAAATAGGAGTCACACTGACTACAGTTGGATGGTTAAATACAATGACAAAGTACTACTTCATAATAGCATCTGCAATGCTAGATTCAGTATCGGTTTAATCTATGAACATGAGTTCAAACACCTTCATAACCTTCCTTCAACCTTCAGATAATATCTGCATGATTTGCACAAGGATCTGCTTATTTTCGCTCTTCAATATTCACACACACTCATCTGTTACATCTCTCAAATGAGATCTTACATTTATTTATACAAAACTTAAGACCTTAACATGAGGTTGGCTCCCTAAAGATATTACATTTAAATCAATTACAAATAAGTCTTGATGTGATACAATATGTCGGCCTCAATACATTTACACAATATCCAATCAATAAGCCATTTCCAAAATGTGTCGTGCTGATTTGGAACATGATATCTTGTATTGGTCCATAACCTAGACCTATCTGTCGGTAAAGGAAAATATGTCAATCTGATTAGACCAATAATAAAAACACCAAATCCAAACATCCAATCCATGTCTTCGATATAACCAAATGATCTCCATATGATAACAAGTCATCATCACTGCCAGTGAACCATATATCCTGCCGATGAACATATGTCGATGACTGTGCATAAGCCACTAACCATTCTGGTGAGCACAATGTATCAGTTCAACAACAAACCAATATAACCAGAGTTCCAAATCAACAATGTAGACCTCCAGAAGGATAAGTGTTGACATCAATGACAAAACCAATGCAACACATGACGAAGTCATCCATAATACCAACAATTTGTAGCAAGCTTCTTAGAATGTCTGAGGGTAAAAGCAGAACATCATCATCCTACATGACTATTGTATCCTCATGAAATTCCAGAAAGTAAATGGCATTAGTATGGATTTTGTATAAGGTCTCCCTATGTCAAGGAATAAGCATAATGCCATTCTGGTAGTAGTGAACAAGCTTACTAAGGTAGCACATTTTATTCTAGGGAATTTAACTGATGGAGCTGCTATTATAGCACAAAAGTTTATTCAAGAGGTATTTAGATTACATGGAATCCCTGAGAAGATTATTTCTAGTAGGGGTGCTCATGTGACATCTAGGTTTTGGAAAAACATATTTTATTCACTTGGGACTCAGTTGAATATAAGTTCAGTACACCATCCAGAAACTGATGGTCAGATCGAGAGGTTAAACAAAGTATTAGAAGATTTACTGAGAATGTATTGCACAGATTAGAAATACAAGTGTGAAGATTACTTGCCCTTGGTACAATTTGCATATAATAACTCTTATCACTTCGCAATTAAGATGGCTCCATTTGAAGTGTTGTATGGAGGGAAGTGTCGAACTCCTATAAGCTGGGATAAGCTTGAGGATAGGGTAAATCTTGGACCCAAAATGCTAGCAGAAATGGAGAAGCAAGTTGGCATAATTAAGCAGAGAGGTTTTGCAATACAAGGTCCAATGGGATTAGTATGCAAAAGATTTTGATACTTGGGAGGATTATGCTAAGATGAAGCAAAACTTTCCTCCTATTTTGCTTGAATATGAAAGTTCATAAAACAATGCTATTATGTTTATAGTTTATGCTTGATGTTATTGTTAATACTTAAAATCATCGAGGATAATGATTCACAAGGGGGGGAATATGTTATGCCCCATTGTGATGATACTATTTACTATTACTTGTTTTAGTTAGAATGCTTTAACACATGAATATGTTTTGAATAAATTTATCTTGATTGGGAATTAAATGATTGATTATGTAATCAATATGAGATTTTGAATATGAAATATATATATCCAATCATGTCATCCTTAACAAAATTTTATGAATGTTTAAGAATACTCTAGATTTGGATGGTTCCACTCAACAACATTCTTGCCCCCTATCCTTTGAAGTCGACTTGGCCAAACAATCAACCACTTTGTTCCATTCTTGAGGAATGTGAAAAAATGAAATAGTTTCAAAAGAACAACTCAAACTAATAATCTATTTGACAAACATAGCCAACTGTCTATTCACTCCATCCAAATTATATCCATTCAACAAGTCGATCACAATCTTAGAAACAGCTTCACAAATGATCCTTCATCAACCCAAAGCCTCTAGACGGGAGGAAGTGTATCACTCTGGAGAGGAATTTGGTTCGGTAATATTATATATGTTCCTTATTGAGCTATCTCACAACCTAGTTGGTCAAGTCGAGTTAAATTAGTTGGGTACTGTTAAGTTGCTTTCTATCGAATTAGTGATGTGTTGTAATGATTTGGTTTGAATATCCTTGTTTCAAATGTTGGATTGAATCTCTATGATAGGTTTTAATATTTGTTCTTTCATATCTATATATATACATATATATGGGTAAGTGCACCAAGATGGTGAACAAAAAGGGGGGTATAAGTGGCCACTTTTCTTCTTCTGAAAATAGGTAAACCTGAACTTCAAAGAGATATTTGAAGGTCATGCACTCAAAACTAGGAGTTGAGAAAAGAATAGGAATTGTAGTACTCTGAATCTAGTTTCTAAACTACTAAAGTTTTTAAAAATTAGATAAGATTAAGAGGGTCAACCCTCTCGCACATGAAAAAGTATTCGTGATTTTTTTAGAAAAACATAACATAGCTGTTTTTGTGCATTGCACAAAATATATAATTAGATTTAGTATTAAGAGTGAGATTTAGAAGTTGTGTATTTTTTTGTAATTTTCCATTGAGTTTTTTCTTTTTAATGATTTTTTGAAGTGACTGCATCCTGAAAATTTAGTACTCATTCATGCACAGGGCATAACTTGCATCAAAATAATAAAAAATGCAAACTTCTTTTTCTTAAAGTGTATAGAATCTAGTGTAGAATAATACTATGTAGTTTATTTTGAATTTGGTCAAGTATATCAAAATTTATTAAAAAAATGGTAGACATATGTCTGTGAGGACTGTCAAGGCACTGGTAAACAAAATTAAAGTTTACCATGGTAATGTTGTCCAAAAATAGAAAAATTTATATGGTCAAAAAACTAAGAAGACGTGTGAGATTATGGTCATAATTTTAGAGATACCCACTTGGTCATTTGTAAACCTGATGACGATGAAGTTGAGAAATCATGTTGGAAGATGAAAAAATGTGTAAAAGGACACAAATGGGGGGGGAAATGGGCTTGCAAGCCTTAGGGTCATTTTCCAACCCTCTTACCAAGCCAAAACCCACATGGGTTTTGAAAAAAAAAAAGTATTATTCACAGTTCTACATAACCCGTACGGGTTATGTAGAACTAAAACCATTATTTTGTGTTTCACAAAACCCATACGGGTTATGAAAACATAATAATGTATGCTTGTAAACTTGGCATTTAAAACACATATGTATAGACATACATATATAATATGTGTTTATGTATGTATATATGCATATCTATAGCTATATACACATATATTTATATAGATATATGTATATATGTTTGTATACATGCATGTCTCTCTTCTTTTCCTCTCTCTCTCATCTTCCTTCCCCCATCACCGTCTCTGTCTATTCTAAGCCCTAATTATCCTCCTTGAGTTCTATCTCATCTCTCTCCCCCTCACACTTCTCTGGTTATCGAGTCTCTCACCCTTTTCTCCTTCTTGTTCTCTCTCTACCACATGTCTCTCACCCTCTCCTCCTCCTCCTCCTCCTCCTCCTCTCTCTCTCTCTCTCTCTCTCTCTCTCTCCTATTCTTGTGTGTGTGAAAAAGGGTTTGTAGCTGTAAGCACAACACTTCAATTAAGTCATTACATGTATGGTTAGTAAATAAATAATTAATAAATAATAAACCATAACAAAGCAACTAATTGCCTTTTAAAAGATGCAAGTATAAGATTGCTCTCATATTTTTTATAAGCAATACTAGTGACTAGAATACACCAAGACAAAGGATTTAATCTATATAATATTAACTATATGGATGTAAGATAGATGAATAATTCAAGCAATAATGAATAAACTAAATATGGATGCAAATAATCTAAAAAAGCACAATGATCTTCAATGAATCCAAAGCGAAATTAGCATGATAATAATCTCCAAGCGTGTTCTCAAAAATCTCTGGGGTGAATTGGAATGAGAGCTGAAGGCTGAATTTATAGAGAATTCTCAAGAGAGATGATGAAAAGAAAGCTCAATTTAGGATTAATTGAAATAATTGAGAAATCAGGTTTAGTTAACCTTGAGATAGATTCCAATTATAGTTTAATTGAAATGCATTTAAATTAGAAGTCCAAGTTGCATTAGAAATAATAATAAATTAATCCATGCATTTGTGATAAAAATAGATAATTCTTTTATTTATTCAAGAAAAGAGTCTTTTTAATGCAACTGAACTTCTTTTTCTGAAAAACTTTGAATTCTAATTTTAGAGAATAATTCAATAATTCAATTTAATTGCTTTTCTGATTTCAAGTTCTAAATTTAGAAAAAGAAATAATATCTCAAGTTTGATTTCTCTCTCAATTCAATTCTTTTATTTTATTTTCAATTCAACTCTTGCTTTGTAATTAATTCCTTTTTTTGTAATAAATTAATTCCTTTTTGCATGATCAAATGGAAAATTTATTAATTAATGTGTGGGGGAAAAAGCGAGACTAGGTTATCATGCCCTAATCCTACCTCTTGTCACACACTACGGAATACGAAAGAGCCTAGAGGTATCGCACAATTGGCTACTTCTTTTTGTGAAAGAGAGAGCCACGGGCTACCTATTAGGGTTTCTATTCCTTTGTTGTAATTGAAAGGTAAGATTATGCAAGTTCAATTCCTAACCCTAAAATGCAAGTATGAGCTAACAACAAGATTACAGAATTGAACTTAAACAATGGAAAGCTGTAAATACAAGGATGAAATAAGAATGCAGATGTGTACCCGGAGTCAAAATCGGACTGAAAATGTGCGGGACGGGGGCGCAGGCGCCACTGTCCTGAAAACTGCACCGGAAACTGTCGTTCTGCACTCTGAAACACTGTCGGGAAGCTGTCTGAAAGTTGTCTGTCTGGAGGACCAGGGCGCCCAGCGCCTCTGTCCCAGGGACCAGGGTGCCCAGCACCCCTGTCCCAGTCTTCTGCTCTACAATTTGATACAGAGTGCTGTCTTGACCTATTCTCTCCGGATCTGTATCCTGCGGCATCGTCCGAGTCCTGAAACCTGCACTTATATCTGAAAAAAGGGGGTATGGGCGACTATATAGGGTTTTGCCTTAGTCAAACCCCCACTTCGGTGATTTCCACCTCCACGAATAGCCAATTTTTTTTGTAAAATGTATTGTGTGTGCAAGGTCCTAAAATGCAAGAAAGTAAACTAGAGCAACCTAGAAAGTAAACCCTAATTACTTGTAAATGATAATGTAAATGCTCTAAATCAAGATGCAATGTGATCTAAAGCATGAATGAAGGATATATTGAAGCTTTATGCAAAGACATGAAAACAACATGAAATCATACCCAACCCTCAAGGGAGAGGTACAAGCCAATCTTCAGTCAGCAATCTCCTATTGTTCTTCAATGTCTTCCAAGCCCTAAATGGATGAATGGAATTGATAAATGCTTGATAGAGGGATGTTGTAAGATGTTGAAGTCTTCAAAGATCTTCTCTTTTGCTACATATGAGGTTCCTTGAAACAAAAATCCCATCCCTTCAAATGAAGAAAGAGAGCTCTTATGTATGAAACCCTAGGTCGCAATTTCGTCTTTTGGCCGACCTAGAGATTGAATATCCCGCCAATTTCTTGGGGTTAAGCTTTATTTTATGATCGGATCGCGCTCCTAAAATTTTGGGAAAAATGTCCGGGACCATGTGCACTTCGGGCGCCACGGTCCCGACAACTTTTCACCAAATTTTCAGGGCCGTCAGATATGATGATTTTAGAGAGAATCCCGAATTTACAGGTGATTTCGAGATGTTTTGACCCCCGAAATCAAGCCCCCAAGCTCAGAATAGGGCCTAATTAGGGTTTTTGATTAAGTGATGTATTGGAGGAATAAAATGAAAGGGGCATGCTTTAATGAAAGGGCCCGACTTTGTGATGTGGAAGATGATGAAATAGAACCTTTAGACCTAATTAATTTGATTAATTAAGTGCTAAAGGGGAAATGCAATGCAAAATGCAACTGCGCCAAGGCGGGTGCTAAACTAGGTGTTAAATTGTACTGCTTTAGCAAGTGCATACAATTTATGACGTTACATTTAGCCCCCACTTTAGCGGTCATATGAGTACTACGTGCATATGCAAGCTAAAGTACAGAAAAGTAAACATTATTTGAAAAAAAGGATATATCCATAAGTTGTCGAACGAAGCCCCTAGCGGTATCTGTAGTACATAGTTAGGAACCGCACCCTACAAAACACACGTTAGATCACAAAAATCACCTAATGCTTACTAAGGAAAGTGATGAAATTTGTGAGTAGCTGTATGCCCCCCCCTGTTTCGACTTGCTTATTAGGGAGGTGAAACAGGGTAGCATGTTTACTTACGACAAATTGTGTAAGAGAGTATTGATGAGGGATGTTCACTGAAAAGGCTTCATCAGAGCACTTTTTGGAACATCCCGAGAGTAGGGGAATGAAAATACAATTCCTACACAACAAACGGTTTGAAAATCGCATCTCCCAAACTCAAGTTATGATGAAATGAGTGAAAGAGGAAAATTAGGGTTTTGAAAGTAAAGGTAAAGGAATGAACGTATATACCTTGAAAGAGACATTTGCATTTGTCACTTTGTTGATTCTGAGTACTGTTCATTGTAGCGGAGCCCACATAGCCATCATCATGCCTTCACAACGACCGGAGCGTCCCACGAGGGTTGAGATCCTGTGCCAGGCCGTGATTGACGACGAGCCACTGGACGAGGTGAGTTGACTAAACTTTGACTTTTGATTTTCTGCATTTTGACTTTTCTGTGATCGTTTGCGGGCCCTGAAGGCTGACCCGGGCCCCACCCAGGGCGCCATGGTCCCCCTAGGGCGCCATGGTCCCTGTGGGGCGCCCTGGTCCCCCCAGGGCGCCATGGTCCCTGACAGGGCGCCATGGTCCCAACCAGGGCACCATGGTCCCTGACAGGGCGCCATGGTCCTTGACAGGGCTTGGCATACGATGTTCGACAGTTTTCATGAGTGATTTTGATGATTGAGTACTGATTACGGTTATGTTTTTGTGTTGCAGGGCCTTCCATACATGAGAGAGCATACAGCGGGACATATTCTTCGTAGTTTGTGAGATCAGATTCCGCGGCTTACTCAGGCAGAGAGAGACACATTGTCGATAGTAGGATTATGGTATGTGATCCTCATGCCAGCCATTCGGTTCCATCCTGCAATGCTGATGGCATTGATGGAGCGATGGGATCCTGACACATGCACATTTCATCTTCCAGTAGGGGAGCTGACGGTTACACTCGAGGATGTGTACCGTATACTTCATCTTCCTATCAGAGGAGCGACTGTTACATACGCGACCGATCGGTCAGCGGAGGATCATCAGAGGGAGCAGGTATATTGCATAGGGAGAGTCATGCCGAGCGAGATGAGAGGTCGCATCATGGTCAGCTGGCTCTTACATCCTACAGGGGAGGTACCCCTTCTGAGACGCCTTATGATTGCCATCATAGCACTAGCCGTCTGCCCTAATGGGCAAGGCACGCACATGCATGGGGGTCTCACATGGTGCATCAGAGCGATGGAGAGACACAGGAGAGTGTATGCTTGGGGTCGGAGTATGCTTGCACATCTCTATCACGACCTTGAGGAGTATGTTTTCGGACAGGGTTGCAGCTTGATGACATGCACACTTCTGCAGGTGTGGATTTTAGAGCACTTCACATGCACCAGGCCTGTTGGCTTTCCGTTGAGTACGGATAGCGAGCGACCTAGGGTGTTTTCTTATCCACTTACCAGCAAGTGGAGGTTTGGAGATTTGTTATATTGGAGAGTGATTTTTGATAGACTGACAGCCGAGGTGACAGTGTGGAGACCTTACCTGCGGATGCACAGATGGGATGGGATGGAGAGACAGTTAGCATGCTTACAGAGGAACTACCTACTACAGGGACGATATTCACACATCATAGTCCCTTTCTACTTTGACCGAGTATGGAGGCAGTTTGGGCTAGAGCAGTGTGTTCCAGCCGATGTGCCCATCTATACTCGACACTCACGGGTCCTTCCCAGACCTAGAGCAGTAGCGAAACCGACGATAGATGACATCGAGACTACAGATATAGAGGGATCTGATCAGGATGTAGTCACTGATTATTCTGCAGAGCCTGGAGCATAGCACAGGTATGTCTCATGGTTTATGAGATCATATCCAGGTCCTATCTTTCCACCAGATCACCCGACAGGCCATCCAGGCCCATGGAGACATGGAGACCGAGATGAGGACTAGGGATCCAGGTCAGAGGAGCCAGAGGAGGGAGAGGGTCATGAGGAGGCGGGAGATCCTGATCCACCTACAGGCGATTAGCCCAGCACCGAGGAGGAGGAGGACACAGATGGAGATGAGGACGAGGAGGAGAAAACTGATGATGAGGAGGAGTCAGATGCAGATGAGGATGAGGATGCAGATGAGGATAGAGATGATGAGGAGGAGTCAGATGTAGCTCCTCACCATTCAGGGGATGATACCATAGCTCTGGATCCTCCTCTTATTCCCCAACAGGGGGAACATGAGGCGATACGGAGACCTGTTCCTAGTACCGCCCAGCCTACACCCATCGTGCACAGATTAGTCGAGCGAGGGGAGCCTAGTAGATCCCAATCACAGATGTTACCATATTGTGATCCCTACTGGCGTGAGGGAGACCTAGGTATAGTAGGTTTAAATTGATTATTAATGTTTTGATGATATAGAATGGTACTAATACAAAAATCTATTCTACTGCCACAGCTAATGTGCAGCAGTGGCGTTCCCTGATTCAGCAGGCAGTGATAGACATTTCCATGATAGCACAGATCCCCAGTTCCTCACAGATTTCCTATAGGCCTCAGGGGAACATGGGTCGGCACGAGGACTTGTTTTCCCCATTTTGAGTTCAGGTAGACATATGGAGGGAGAGAGAGAGAGTCCTATCAGAGGACCTTCAGCGGGCGCGGTGAGATCTAGCAGCAGCTCAGGCCGAGGCTACCACCTATCGCGTGATCCTTATGGATAGGGATCGTAGGAGTTCCTCTCAGAGTCACTCACAGTCTGTATCTCGTTACACACCCATGGGTCCACCTTCACGGCCAGATCAGGAGGGAGCGTCCAGTCAACACTCTCCAGCCACTAGTCCTAGGGATAGGAGATGATTTTATGATGTAGGAGAGGTCACATTTTGGATGTATAGTGACCTATATTTGTATACGATCCACATATATATATGTAGATACACATGCTTCTCTTTTGTCTCAAATGTGTTATCTTTAATGCTTAAAACAATGTATGTTTTGCTTTGATTAAATCTAATACATTTGGTAAATGTACATGTATGTTCAGAATTTAATTTCCATATGATTGATTTCTCAATGCACTATGATTAAATTGATACATGTGTGACTTAATTAAATATTTAATCAAGTACTACATTGATGATATGGAAGAAATATGCACTAAGTCTAAGAATCATATAACTAACGTGATTTAATTTTGAACTTAAACACAACATGATACGATTCTACATAAAGACACTGTATAATATGCTAGCATAATGGAAATGTAAATCTTTTACAACTTACATAAATGAATTCAAGACAAACTATGAAGTAAGGAAACACGCTTGTCAAGAACGAAGCAATATAGATTAAACATCATAACATTTAATTCTATTTTGCTCTAATTAGGAGATACTAACATATTACCCAATGTTGAAGAACTGAAAAGAAGATAAATAAGGAATGAAGAATTAAGCATAATATCTATGCAAGTGCATAGCATTTATAGGTTCTTTAAGAGGCATACTGTCTACATCCGCTATTTTGTAAGCACCTGATCCATAATCCTCAATAACGATGTATGGTCCAAGCCAATTGGGACTGAATTTTCCCTTTTCTGCAGGTAAGGCATTCACATTGCGCTGATTCTCATAGAGGACTAAGTCACCTACTGAGAAGGAACGTTGAATAACCTTATCATTATAGCTTCGTTGTAGAGTTTTGTGATACGCTTGAATATGCTCAAGAGCGTTTATACGCTGTTCATCAAGCATCTCAAGCTGTTGAAGTCGTTGTTCTCTATAAGAGTCATCATCTACTATACCTTTGAGAGAAACCCTAAGTGATGGAATCTCTAGCTCTAAAGGCATAATAGCGTCAGCACCATAAACAAGATTATAAGGAGTAGTTCCTGTGGCAATTTGTACACTCGTTCGGTAAGCCCAAAGAGCATAGATTAGCTGGTTACTCCAATCCTTACCATGCTTATTCACGGTTTTGCGAAGAATTTGTTCAATTATCTTATTGGATGATTCGGCTTGACCATTTGACTGAGGATAGTATGGTGTAGAAAATCGATGTTTGATATGATACTTCTCGAGGAATTTCTTCACGTCCTTGTTCTTAAATGATGTCCCATTATCTGAGATTATAGTAGAAGGTATCCCAAATCGAGAAATGATGTTTTCTAGAAGAAATTGACAAATCACTTCAGCAGTGGTAGAGCGAAGGGGAATAGCTTCTACCCACTTCGTAAAGTAATCTGTTGCGGTTATAATGAAGGTGTGTCCTTGAGATGAAGGAGGAGAGATTTTACCAATAAGATCCAAACCCCATGCGGAAAAAGGCCAAGAAGCTACTTGAGAACGGAGTTCTTGGGCAGGAGCATGAATCAGATTATTATGTTGTTGACATTGATGACATTTCTTAACAAATGAAAAGGAATCCTTCTGCATAGTTTGCCAATAGTATCCCATACGAAGCAATCTATGAACCAAGGATTTGCCTCCAAAATGCCCCCCACAGGCACCTGAATGCGCCTCTTCAAGAGCAACGGGGATTTCTAATTTGTTAAGACAACGAAGGAGAAGACCATCATAACCCCTTCGGTAAAGGACATTAGAAAGAATGATATATCTAGCAGACAACTTGCGGATTCTAGCCCTAGTGTTTCTATTAGCAGAATCAGGAAAGGTACCATCGGTCAAATATCTTACGATATGCGAGTACCATTCATCTGAGTCTATAAGGTCACAACATGTTACCAGAGTAGGATCGTCTACAATAGCTGGAGAAATAAGGTTGTGAATAACAAATTTAAGATCAACCACAGGGTCCTCTAAAGATACAAGAGAAGCCACACATGCCATTGCATCCGCATGTCGATTATCTTTTCGAGGAACAGGTTCCATGGTATAAGAATCAAATTTTTGTAATAAAGAGATGGCAAGATCTTTATATTGTTATAATTTGTCTTGTTTTTCTTGATATATTCCTGTTACTTGTCTTATAATCAATTGCGAATCTCCATAGATATGTATGTATTTTATGTTCAGAGGTAAGGCTGCTTTTATTCCCGCTATAAGAGCCTCATACTCAGCGATGTTATTGGTACACAGGAAATTTAGACGATAGGATAAGGGAATGGGTTTCTTTGTAGGAGAAATCAGAACAACACCTGCCCCCAATCCCGTACGACACTTAGAGCCATCGAAGTATAACTCCCAAGTTTCATCTTTCTCTATAGAAAGAATGAAGTCGTCAGGAAAAGACTCAGGGTTAGGGAAGGAGAAAGGTGAAGGGGCCTCAGCTAGGTGATCGGTCAACGCTTGCCCTTTAATTGCTCTTTGTGAAACAAATTTAAGGTCAAATTCAGTTAACATCATAACCCACTTAGCTAGGCGTCCTGATAAATCAATTTTAGAGAAAAGATGCTTCAACGGATCAAACTTTACCATGACGTGGACTTCTGAATTTAAGAGATAATGTCTCAATTTCTGAGTCGCAAACACCAAGGCCAAGCATTGTCTTTCTATCGCAGAATATCGGGTCTCATAATCGAGTAAGGTACGACTTATGTAATAAACCGGACATTCTTTACCATCTTTATCATGTTGTGCCAATAATGCTGCAAGAGCATGAGAGGACGCAGCCGTATAAAGAAGGAAGGGTTTAGAAGGTTCAGCCGGTCGGAGGATAGGAGGATTGGTTAAATACATTCTTAAATCTTCAAATGCTTGCTGACAATCCTCATTCCATTGAAAAGTGATATTCTTTTTGAGAAGTTGAGTGAAAGGAAAAGTATGATCCGCAAGTTGAGATACAAACCTATGAATAGCTTGAATCTTTCCTTGTAAGCTTTTAAGTTGAGACACATTTCTAGGAGGTGGCATGTTGACAATAGCATCTATTTTCTTAGTGTCCACCTCAATCCCACGATGCGAAACTATGAATCCTAATAGTTTTCCACTATCCACACCAAAAACACATTTTCGGGGATTCAAGCGCATGTGATATTTACGAATCCTTTCAAAGATTTGACGAAGGATTTTAGTATGATCCATGCGAAGAAAGGATTTGGCTAAAATGTCATCAACATAATCCTCTAAAATCTTATGCATATAATCATGAAAGATAAGGGTCATTGCTCGTTGATAAGTTGCACCGGCATTTTTAAGTCCAAAAGGCATCATTATCCAACAAAACGTACCCCAAGGAGTAGTGAAAGCGGTTTTGAATTGATCTTGAGGGTTAATAAAAATTTGATTGTATCCTGAAAAACCATCCATGAAGGATAACAAGGCATGTCCTGCCGTAGAATCAACTATCATGTCAATGTTTGGAAGAGGAAAATCATCTTTTAAAGAAGCCTTATTTAGATCCCAAAAGTCGGTACACATTCTTATTTTGTTATCTGGTTTAGCCACAGCGACAATATTTGAAATCCATGGGAAATAGTCAATAGGGCGGATAAATCCAGCCTCCAATAACTTTTCAATCTCAGCCTTAACAAGCAGAGCTACCTTAGGATTCATTTTTTGAATCTTTTGTTTCACGGGCTTAGCATCAGGAACTAAGACAATGTTATGAGTAACAATCTTAGGATCGATACCAGGCATGTCAGAGTATGTCCAAGCAAAGATCTCGGGGAATTCATGCAATAAATCTTCATATTATTTTTGTTCCTCTCCATCCAAAAATTTTCCAATTTTAAGAACTTTCTCTTCATTGCAAGGATCCATCTTAACATTAGTGGTGTCACTTATGAGAAGATTGCTTTGTTGAGGAGTATCCTTTAGCTGAGGGAATTCTTTCACAATCTCATCATTATCCGTCTCTTTTCCAAAGTAGGCTTCAGTGTTCAAACAATAAGGGAGTCCCCTATTGTGATGATAACGAGGAAGAGTGTCATATGCCCCTAAAAATTCAGCTAAAGCATCATCGGTAGGGAAAACGTCAAAAGCACAAGCACATGAAGGATCCCCATCAATGTACTCGGGGTGTTGCATCGATAGAGAGGTAGAAATAACATTAACACTAATGCATGGTCTTTTAGAGGCTTTAGTGCGCTTGCAGGGATTATAGCCAAGTCCAAAGGCATAACTGTGAAAATTAGTCTCTAGAGGAACTTTTATCCCTTGTTCATGAGCACTGCAACCATTTCCATGATACCCATGCTTAGCAAAAATGCGAAAACCACGACCATAATGATCAGCCATTTTAGGAAGAGAAGGTGGTTTTTCATAAGACAAAGAATCAAACTCTTCATAATTAGAGGTGTGAGGAGAAGACGTTTGAGAAGCGGCCACAAAATTATTACTCATAGGTTCGGGTAAGATTGATCGATTTTTAGCTTCTTCCTTCTTTTCAACTTTAAGCTCTCTAGAAGGAACCTTATATTCACCCACAAAGGTAGGATTAAAATCAAGGGATCCCCAATTGTCGTCTGTGAGAACCTTCTCAGGATCAAAATCCTTCTTATGTGTAGTTTCAAGTCGAGAAGAGTCTTCTTCAGGAGCTCCAGACTCATCCAAAGAATTTTGATCATCAGAGATTGAGGATTCACCGATAGGTATCTTGTTTAAAGAGTCACCACTAGACGAGGGCGGCTTAGAGGCACCCCCTTTGGAAGTAGATGTTTGCAAACAAGCTTGAAAATTAGTATCACCTATCAAGGTATATGTCTTATTGTTATAAATAAATTTAACTTGTCTATGCAATGTAGAAGGGACAGCTTGCATACTGTGAATCCAAGGTCTCCCTAGTAGCAAGTTGTATGTTAGATTTCCCGACATAACATGGATAGGTGTAGGCAAAGTAATAGGCCCCACTGTGATGGGTAAGGTGATAGTACCTAATGAAGTTTTAGCCACATTATCAAAGCCTCGAATATGACAAGAATCCGGTTCAATTAAGGATGTATCCACATTCATCTTATGCAACAGATTAATGCTACACACATTAAGACCAGAGCCATTATCTACTAGTGTTCGTCTTATAGCAGTATCATTTATGATAACCACAATCATCAAGGGATCATATTGATGTTGGATTTCACTAGTAGGCAACTCATCTTGGGTAAACACAATTTGAGCTTTAGGATTCATCACAGAGTTAACCAAAGATGCTATATTACTAGATGTATTCGGTGGAGGAACATTCAAATCTTTCAAGGCATCTTGTAACATTCCATGATGAGCGGAAGAAGTTTGAATCAAATCCCAAAGGGATATCTTAGCAGGGGTAGCTTTAAGTTGTTCTATGAGATCATATTCCTTACTAAGAACTTGCAAAATACGGGGAGCTTGTGGAAGAATCGGTTGAGGATTCGAAAGGGAAACTGGGATAACAGGAGGAGGACTAGGTTGCCTATTATTTCTGGTATGATAAGTATGGGCAACCGCATGATAACTCTCTCTAGTTATTTGCTTGGCATAATTATAAGGACTTATAGGTTTTCTTCCTTGCACAGTGATGATTGGTTTATTCGGAGTACGAAAGGAATCATGATCATACCCTCCTTGGACAGTAAGGAGAGGTGTTTTAGGACTTTGAAAGGTGGGAGAAGGATAAGCTCCTTGGACTTCAAAGAGAGGCTTTTTATGCTCATTCAAGTTTATCATGTTAACCAATTTAGAAGTCTTGTTCTTGTTTAAAGATTTCGATAAAGCCACAAAGTCATCAAGAGCATCATCGAACAAAGCATGATCATATCTATTAAAAGGTTTATCTTTTGATTCAAAAGGAGACATCTCCTCATAGAGGGGATTGTTGAAAACAACCATGTTACTAGATTCAGTGGAAGAGTTGATAGGAATGTACCCTTGAGAGGACTCATTCAACTTATCCTTCTCATCACAACGAAATGGCATAGTAACAAGGTTTATGAGTTTTTGGTAAAATGAAGGTTTGGCATCTTTAGGGTTCAAAAACTCATCTAAAGCTTCATCTAATTCATCTTGGCTATACTCATAATAATCATCATAAACATGAACATTTTGCAAATAAAAGTCGGACATTTTGAAATAAAAAGTGCATGAAATTTAAACACACAATGCAAAGAAACACACTCTTTTTTTTTTTTTTCCTTTTTAATGAAAATGAAATGAAAATACACTAAATCTAGATCTAAATCCAATAGATGAAATGCAAGAAGAAGCAATGATAGATTCACGTTGGGTTCACCAAAATGTGTGGGGGAAAAAGCGAGACTAGGTTATCATGCCCTAATCCTACCTCTTGTCACACACTACGGAATACGAAAGAGCCTAGAGGTATCACACAATTGGCTACTTCTTTTTGTGAAAGAGAGAGCCACGAGCTACCTATTAGGGTTTCTATTCCTTTGTTGTAATTGAAAGGTAAGATTATGCAAGTTCAATTCCTAACCCTAAAATGCAAGTATGAGCTAACAACAAGATTACAGAATTGAACTTAAACAATGGAAAGCTATAAATACAAGGATGAAATAAGAATGCAGATGTGTACCCGGAGTCAAAATCGGACTGAAAATGTGCGGGACGGGGGCGCGGACGCCACTGTCCTGAAAACTGCACCAGAAACTGTCATTCTGCACTCTAAAACATTGTCGGGAAGCTGTCTGAAAGCTGTCTGTCCGGAGGACCAGGGCGCCCAGCGCCTCAGTCCCAGGGACCAGGGTGCCTAGCGCCCCTGTCCTGGCAGGACTAGGGCGCCTAGTGCCCCTGTCCTAGTCTTCTGCTCTGCAATTTGATACAGAGTGCTGTCTTGACCTGTTCTCTCCGGATCTGTATCCTGCGGCGTCGTCCGAGTCCCGAAACCTGCACTTATATCTAAAAAAAGGGGGTATGGGCGGCTATATAGGGTTTTGCCTTAGTCAAACCCCCGCTTCGGTGATTTCCACCTCCACGAATAGCCAAGTTGTTTTGTAAAATGTATTGTGTGTGCAGACCTAGTGTGTGTGCAAGGTCCTAAAATGCAAGAAAGCAAACTAGAGCAACCTAGAAAGTAAACCCTAATTACTTGTAAATGATAATGTAAATGCTCTAAATCAAGATGCAATGTGATCTAAAGCATGAATGAAGGATATATTGAAGCTTTATGCAAAGACATGAAAACAACATGAAATCATACCCAACCCTCAAGGGAGAGGTACAAGCCAATCTTCAGTCGGTAATCTCCTATTGTTCTTCAATGTCTTCCAAGCCCTAAATGGATGAATGGAATTGAGAAATGCTTAATAGAGGGATGTTGTAAGATGTTGAAGTCTTCAAAGATCTACTCTTTTGCTGCATATGAGGTTCCTCGAAACAAAAATCCCATCCCTTCAAATGAAGAAAGAGAGCTCTTATGTATGAAACCCTAGGTCGCAATTTCATCTTTTGGCTGACCTAGAGATTGAATATCCCACCAATTTCTTGGGGTTAAGCTTTATTTTATGATCGGATCGCGCTCCTAAAATTTCAGGAAAAATGTCCGGGACCGTGTGCACTCCGGGCGCCACGGTCCTGACAACTTTTCACCAAATTTTCAGGGCCGTCAGATATGATGATTTTAGAGAGAATCCCAAATTTACAGGTGATTTCGAGATGTTTTGACCCCCGAAATCAAGCCCCCAAGCTCAGAATAGGGCCTAATTAGGGTTTTTGATTAAGTGATGTATTGGAGGAATAAAATGAAAGGGCCACGCTTTAATGAAAGGGCCCGACTTTGTGATGTGGAAGATGATGAAATAGAACCTTTAGACCTAATTAATTTGATTAATTAAGTGCTAAAGGGGAAATGCAATGCAAAATGCAACTGCGCCAAGGCGGGTGCTAAACTAGGTGTTAAATTGTACTGCTTTAGCAAGTGCGTACAATTTATGACGTTACAATTAATTAAATATGCAAGGATATTTAATAAATTAAAATAGGATAATTGATCAAAATGATATTCTTGGAAATGATTCAATTAATTAAATAAATATTTAATTAATATTGAGTAATTGATTTGCCATGTGATATTTGGTGATTAAAGAATTAATAATGTGCCCAAGGTTGATTTAATTGCCTTTGGTTAGGACCTTGGTGATGTTGTCGAGATTAGGGGCCCATAGTTTAGATGACCATTTTTAGGGTATTACATTTGCCCCTCTTTGAATTAATGTGCAAGCAGCGTGTTGGTTCAAAGAATATGTGATGTCTAGGAGATGCCAGTTCTGAACTTGATTGATCACGAACCAGATGAAGAGCAAGGTGTTTAGCTTGATTTGAAGTGATGAAGCTGAATGAAGTCTGATTAAAGCGATACTGATCCCAAACTTGATTGAACTGAGGAACGATAGAAAACAAAAGATACCAAACTTGAACTTGATTGATCAAGAAGCGGATCTTACTGATCTAGAACTTGATTGATCTAAACACAATGAGAGAAGATAAAAATTGATCTTGAACTTGATTGATCAAGATACGATGAACAAAAAATAAACTGTCCAGCTTGATTCGAAGCAATGAAACTGAACACCTGCTTAGATTTAGTGCGTGACCAAAGATACTCTTTAAACTTTTGATTAAGTTTAAACAAATAATCAACTTGATGAAAAGAGATGAAGCTGATTAACGATAAGAGACTAATTCAGATGAAGACAAATATCAGCTTGATTTGAAGTGATGAAACTGATATGCCCCTAGCGATTGATTCGATTCAGGTGATCGAGAGATCTCAACTTGATGTGAAGCAATGAAGCTGAGATGCCCCTTAGCAATAAGAATTGATTTTCTTTCGTTGAAAATATTTTTGCTCAACTTTTGATAAAGATTAAAAAAAATGATGTGAGATCATAAGGTCGTGAGTATGCCCCTCGGGAACAAAATCAAAAGATAACAAGGGTACATTATAGGCAATTGTTGGTGATGATAAGTTATTTGGGCACAAATTGATCCTGAGGAATTTTTAAAAATTTATCGTTAATTGATTTTGAATTGAGTTGTGTAGAATAAAATTGAGATTCAGCGTTGATTCATGAGAAATTGAGCGCAATTTGAAGAAAGAATGAGCATTTGATGAAAAGCGCTAAGTGGTCCAAATTTTGAAATTGACTAGTAAAATGATCTTGAATTTTGATTTCAATCCCGAAAATGGAATCAAAATGGGGAAATTAGCTAAGGGTACAATTTTCATGTCCATTGGAGTAAGTTGAAAAATTAGGTTTTTGGCTATATATGGGACAAAAGTGTCATTTTCAAATCATTTTAACCCTCCAAGTTTGAAAATTCAAAAATCCTTCTATGAAGAAAATGGTGGTCCCTACTTGTGAGCATCAATTTGAGTACTAGAGATGACATAATCGATCTTGAAACTATGAGCTAATGGTAAGTGATCAATCTTAAGCCTCTTTATGTTCTTAATTTTGAATTTTTTTGTTCATTTTTCAAGTTTTTGGCATGTTTAAAGTCGGGTTTCACATTTTGTCATGCAAGACAGGATCCCATCTTGTACGACAAATTGTTGAATTATCTTTTGTCATTTGAGACCATTATATTTGTCATTCGGACCCTACCCGTGTATCGTACGAAGTGATTGTAAAAAGACCATTTTGTCATGCGGGGTCTTATATTTTGTCGTATGGGGATGTTTTGTCGTACGAAGGTCAATCCTGACTCGTACGAGATGCTACCCTTCTGTGTTTTGTCATTTGGGAAATAGTGGGCATTTTTGAAGGTCTAAACTTGAAATTTTGATTTTGCACTTGACTTAGTTAGATTTGCATGATGTTTTATTTCTCTTGTAGGCTCATTTGGAATGTTTTCTGATGCTTCGTTGTTGGTTTTTTGCAGGCTCGATTACCTCCTGTGCTTTTCAGATGTGTTTATCCTCCCACTATGGCATTAGTATGACATTTATCAGAGGTTGATTAGGCTCATATTGATTTGTGCGGTTTGACTCATCTTCTTGATTTACCAAATATCCATGTGAATCACGGTATGCTCACAACATTGGTTGAGTGTTTCCATTCATAGCATAACATGTTTCATTTGCCAGTGAGGGAGATGACCATCACTCCCGAGGATGTATATAGGATCCTTTGTATCCCTTTTGCTGGGGATAAGGTGGATTATGATGCAGCATTGTTACCTCGACTATAGGAGGTTAGGCATGTATTTCGGGATCTAGACATTTTGACCCGTTCCATTAGTTGGGACATTATGATGAGCAGGTACAGCGAGGAGTTTGCTCTGGTGTGTGTTCTAGTAGGATTTATTGGTTGTTTTCTGATACTAGATAGAAGACAACAGGGTTTCTAGTGTGGATGGGACAGGATGCTGGAGAGATTGATGGAGACCCCTTAGAGGCTTGGTTGGGGTTCTTGTATATTGGCCCACATGTATCGCGAGATGCATGAGATTGTATATAGGGATGGTAGGAGCATGGCTATAGGTGTATTTATTTTACAATTTTGGGCTTGGGAGTACCTCCCAGTTTGCCAACCTATAGTAGATGATAGTAGAGAGCTTGGGCAGTCAATTATATATAGGTATGTCGGTTATGTCACATAGCCCCATCTGGACAAGACCGATTTTTGGCAGTGGCAGCTTGATGACTTGATAGCCATAGTATGGAGACCGTACAGGGGCTTAGAGCCATGGTATGACTGGCGATTGGTATGCAGGGACCTTTTTGTTACTCACCCTCTTATTGGCAGATCATAGACGATAGTGGAACATTTTGTAGTATCACGGGTGATGAGGCAGTATGGCCGACCTTGGGGGGTATCATAGGAGTATACAACGTATGCCCGATATGCTAATGAGGAGAGGCGTGGATGGTCACCAAGGTTATCCTATGCCTTGGACATGTAGGAGCTGACTGGTCTACAATGATTGAGATGGGACTACCTGAATGATATTGCGGATGCGAAGGTATTGCCCTAGTATAGAGATTTTTTTCAGCAACATCCATTCCCTCGATTCACAAATCTAGCCGAGCAGGCACCTCACATTGAGGAGATTAAGGATGATGCCCCCGCACCAGGATAGGGATAAGGCCAGGGACAAAGACAGGGATGAGGAAAGAGAGCCAAGGCTCAGAGGTAGGTAGGTGGTGATCCTGGTGCTAGTAGCAATAGGGTTCCAGTTGGGGCTGGATGGCAGAGGGGTGAGGACGGATCCCTAGGGCATGTAGGAGTGAGATTGGGAGAAGCTAAGGAGGAGCGAGCAAGGGTGGAGTTGGAAGTGGAGATGGGGGTGGAGAGCCTGCGAGAGAGAAGGGGATAGACATGGGATAGTCAATGAGAGCACATCTTGCAGAGATGCAGTCATAGTTGATAGTGGCTCAAACTCAGCTAGCGGAGTGAGACCGACAGCTTGAAGATCTTAGGGTTGAGCGTGATCGCCAGATCTCAGAGATGAGAGCAAAGTAGAGGCCTTGCAACAGGAGGTCCTTCTCTAGACTAGTACAACAACCTACTATGTTGCAGCATATAGAGTCGTAGTTCCAGTTGCACAACAAGTCATTCCCTACTCGCAGTATATGGCACGGTTAGAGGGAGCTCGGGCACCTCGTCAAGATCCCGATCATCAGGCTCCTCCTCCTCCACCAGGTGATGAGGGAGAGGCCGAGAGATAGATATTCTTTTTGTAGCTCAGATATTTTTTGTAGACACACCCATTTTTTTGTAGCCTATAGGATTCTTGCTCCGATGGGAGTTTGTATATGTCATTCGACATCATATTGTACTCTTAGACTTTATACGATATATATATATATATATATATATGAGATTCGATTTGACTTCATCATACTTGTGTTGATTCATTTATGAGATGTCTTTTATATGATTTATTCTATATGTATGCATTTCTTTTCAGTATGTAATGCAAATGATTATGGATGTCTATTTTTGTTTCTTTTCATATGCAAATAAATGAATGTGTAATGAGTAATATGAAATGCAATTTTTCATTTTCTATGCAATAAGATGAATGCAGATGAATGAATAATTAAATGTATGAATCTATATATAAAATGTTTATGTATGCAGCTAAACATCTCAAAACACAAGTACTAGATCGAAGAAATGATGATAAATAGACCACTTAGCATAAGAAATGTTGATACTTTCAACTCTCATTTAGAAGATAAAGAGATTATTACTATACCAAAATGACTCTAAATTCACAAAAATGCAGAATGATATGCAAAATGCAACCTAAACCTGTCATTGGATTTAAAATGCTTAAGATTCATCACCAAGCATAATGAACACAATAGGCAGGTTAGAGTTCCTTTCTTTTTCAATGGGCAATATTTATTATCTTGTCCACAATGACCCTTTTTTCATTCATATCCTTGGACAAATTTCACAGGGACCCAAATTTCATCATAAAGAAATTCCCTCAAAACAAACAAAGAAATGATGTGGACTTCCCTGTAGCATACAAATAAGCGGAGTCAAGGTATGTGAGGTGATTTCACCTTGATGTGAAGGCTCTTATCATAGACACCCAGCTAATTTAGATGTTTCCAGATCATTGGGATCATTCCTACAAGCTGGAAAACAAAAAAAATATTATACCCCCAATCCTTGCTCCTCTTAGTCACAATAGACTTCCTCGAGTTACTCAGAGGGATAATAATCAAAAACCAATATAAAAGACAACATACAAAGAAAATTCTCATTCATCGCTCAAACTGTTTAGTGATTGTTTTAGGAGATAGGTGACTGACTCGAAGTGGACAATCAGGTTTCACTGACGAAAAGATGACTTGGGACACTGCTTAGGATATGTAATGTGCTCAGTCGATTAACCTAAGACTAGGACGTTGATCAGTTTCAAGTCATGAAGGTTCCAACAAACCAGGATGTCACAAAAGTGACTAAAATATATGTACAAGCGAAAGCAAAGATGCTTGAAAGCCAGAAATTCCAACGTTGCGTTGATAGATGGAGCGCTTGAGTACAAGAGGTGCCTGTTTGTCAAGTTTTCACCTGCTTGGCAAAGATTCATTCTTTTCTTTTTTTTCAAAGGTGCCTATTTATCAAGTTTTCACTAGGGCATTTTCTCTCTTTATATTTCTCTTTGGTAGTTAGGAGATAGGTGACTGACTCGAAGTGGACAATCAGGTTTCACTGACGAAAAGATGACTTGGTTGACACTGCTTAGGATATGTAATGTGCTCAGTCGATTAACCTAAGACTAGGACGTTGATCAGTTTTAAGTCATGAAGGTTCCAACAAACCAGGATGTCACAAAAGTGACTAAAATATATGTACAAGTGAAAGCAAAGATGCTTGAAAGCCAGAAATGCCAACGTTGCGTTGATAGATGGAGCGCTTGAGTACAAGAGGCGCCTGTTTGTCAAGTTTTCACCTGCTTGGCAAAGATTCATTCTTTTCTTTTTTTTCAAAGGTGCCTATTTATCAAGTTTTCACTAGGGCATTTTCTCTCTTTATATTTTTTTTTCTTTCTTTTTTTCTATTTTTTTTTATTTTTTCATTTTTTGATTTTTTTTCAGGACTTTTTTCAAATTTTAGGATTTCTTCAGGACTTTTTTCAGTTGTACATGTTGATGGCACAGAGAATGCTAAGCAAAGAATTTCTTCAAGTGGATGGTGTTAATCAGTTCATCAAGATGTTCTCCTTCTGAATTTGAGAGTTGATAGGCACCAGAGCTGAATACAGTAGTAACAATGTAAGGACCCAACCAGTTGGGTTCAAACTTCCCTTTGTTGTCTCGAAATTGCTGATTTTTAGTATTTTCTCTCAAAACTAGGTCACCAACCTAAAATTCTCTTTGTCTAACTTTCTTGTTATATCTTCTGGTACACTTTGAGATGATCAAATGCCACTTGTCGACGCTCATCTAGCAATTCGAGTTCTTGCAATCTAGATATTCTATGATCTTCATCAGTAACAAGACCTTGCAAGGAAACTCTTAGAGATGGTATTTCTACTTCAATAGGTAGTACTGCTTCAGACCCATACACCCAAGAGAAAGGTGTAGCCCCAATAAGTGTTTTGATACTTGTTCTATAAGCCCATAGTGCAGGGTTGAGTTGCAAATACCAATCCTTCCCAGATTTGTTCACTGTTTTGTGCAAGATAGTCAGTAGGTTTTTGTTAGATGCCTCGGCTTGTCCATTACCTTGAGGGTAATATATCGATGACCAGTGTTGTTTTATTTTGAATTTCTCATAGATCTCGTCCAGATCTTTATTCTTGAACTGTCCTCCATTATCAATCATGATGGATGAAGGTATCCCATACTTGCAGATGATATAGTTTAGGATGAACAAGGCAACTTGTTTGCTAGTTGCTTTGATGAGTGGAACCGCTTCTACCCACTTAATGAAATAGTCAGTGGTAGTTATGATAAATTTATGTCCATTAGATGATGCTGGATATATCTGACCAATGAGATCAAAGGCCCATTGCTGAAAAGGCCAATGTGTAGTGAAGGGTATAAGATCCCTTGCTGGAGCATGTATGAGATTTCTGTGTAGCTGACATTTTTCATAGGTCTTAGCAAATTTAATAGCATCTTTCTCCATGTCTGGCCAGTAGTAGCTACTCCATAATAGTTTCTGAGCTAAAGTAAGACCATTCGAATGAGATCCACAAATACCTTCATGAACTTCTGATAACGCACATTTAGATTCTTCAACTTCTAGACACCTAAGCAATGTATCGTCCAAACCTTGTCTAAACAAATCGTTAGCAATGATAACATACCGTGAAGCATTTAGAGTTAGGTTTCTTTTCTCATTACGAGTAAGGTTTTCAGGGATAATTTGGTCTTGTAAATAAGAGTAGATGTGACTGTATCAGGATGAGTCATGTCCAATAATAGAATAGACTATTTGGGTCTCAGGAGAATCATAGGCCGGGTAATGTAACTCTTCCATCAAGAATTCAAAGCGAAAATTGAACTCTTGTAACTTAGGTATAGACACCAAGGTGGCCATAGCATTTGCTACTCTGTTTGTGGATCTAGGAATCTGTTGGAATGATACAAAAGAAAAATACTTCTTAAGATCATCAAGTATTCTCTTATAAGGCATCAGTTTGTCATCTCGAGTCTGATATGTATCATTGATTTGATTTATGATCAGCTGAGAATTTCCATAGATGTGCAATTCTGCAACCTTCCATTCAATAGCTAGCTTGATCTCATTCACCAGAGCCTCATATTTTGCAATATTATTTGTGCAAGGGAATAGAATTTTATAAGACTTTTGGATTGAATACTTATGAGGAGTAATAAACAATATTCTAGCACTAGAACCATTTTGAGTAAAAGACCCATCGAAGAGCATCTTCCATGGTTGTTGAGTAAGATGCATTATTGATTCATCTAGAAACTCTATATGCAGCGGTTGAGTGTCCTCAAGCGGAGATTCTGCAAGTTGATCAGAAATTACTTGTCCTTTTATGGCTTTGCGTTCCACATATTCAATGTCAAACTCTATAAGGATCATGACCCATTTTTCCAATTTTCCTGTTAGCATTGCTTTGTTGAGTAGATATTTGAGCGGATCAATTTTAGCCAACAGCTTGACTGAATGTGCCAACATGTAGTGTCTCAATTTTTGTGATGTAAAGACTAATGCCAAGAATGCTTTTTCTATTATAGTGTAGTTCATTTCATAAGACACCAATGTCCTGCTGATGTAATAAATAGCTTGTTCCTTTTTGTTATCATCTTGTTGTGCTAGAATTCCCCCTAGTGATGAATTAGTTACTGATATGTATAAGATCAATGGCTTACCCTAAATCGGTGGCATCAATATTGGTGGATTGGATAGGTACTCTTTGATCTAATGAAGGTGTTGTTCACATTCCCGATCCCAATTGTATATTACTCCTTTCCTCAATACTTTTGTGAAAGGTTGAGCTTTGTCTGCTAGCTTAGAAATGAAGCATCTGATGGATTGGAGACGTCCCTGTAGACTTCTCATTTGACTGATGTTCTTCGGAGGTGGCATTTCCATTATGGCTTGGACCTTCTCAGGATCAACCTCAATTCCCTTCTTTGAAATGATGTAGCCAAGTAGTTTACTAGATGTTACTCCGAATGCACACTTCTTTGGATTTAACCGGAGTTTAAACTTTTCCATTCTGTCTAGTATAGGACCTATCTCTTGAATATTTGTTGATCTCTTCATAGTCTTCACTAACATGTCATCAACATAATCTTCCATATTCTTATGCATCATGTCATGAAAGATAGTTATAACTTCTCTTTTATAGGTCGCCCCTGTGTTCTTTAGCCCAAATGGCATGACATTCTAGCAAAAGGTTCCCCATGCATAGGTGAAAGTTGTCTTTTCTTGATCTTTAGGAGCTATTTTGATTTGATTATATCTGGAGAATCCGTCCATTAGTGAGTAAATCTCATACCTAGCAGTCATGTTGACTATCATATCAATATTTGGTAATGCAAAGTCATCCTTCGGACAAGCTTTATTAAGGTCTCTGAAGTCAGTGCAAACTCTGATAGATTTGTCTGCCTTTGACATAGGTACTATGTTTGAAATCCATTTAGCATAATCTATAGCTCTAATGAATCCATATTTTAATAGTTTTTCTAGCTCAGCCTTGACCAGCAGTGCCACATGTGGGTGCATCTTACGGATTTTTTTCTTGACTGGTTTAACTCTTGGTGTGATAGAAAGATGGTGCATGATGAGATCAAGATCTAGGCCTGGCATATCAGAGTACATTCATGCAAAGTTTATTTTCTTTTTTGAGAATAGATGAGTGAAATCTTTCAATTCTTATGTTGATAGTGATTGAGCTACATGAATGATGTGTGTTTTCTCTTGACTCCCAATGTTCGCTGGCTAAGTTTGCTTGATCAATATGATGACCCTTTCCTAGAAATGACTTGGCAGTACATCAATTATCTCACCTTCAGGTGCCTCAAAGATGTTTTCACCTTTAGGTATGTCCTTTATTTTCTCTTTTTTAGATTCTGATGCCGCCACAATGTGGTTTTCGCCATCAGATCTTTTATTTTTGTTTTTCTTGTTTTTGCAACTAAGATACTTGATATCCACTTCAGTCATGTTTTCACTCTGTTCGATGGTAGAAGAGTACATGGGTTCAACTGCATTGAGATAATAAGCTAACATATAGTCATTGGAAAAAGTAGGAATATTCATGGGTTGGTTCTGTAAAGTACAATCAATTAGTTCTGGATGTAGTAAGGATAAATGTTGGATAGGTTCAAGAGCGTTCACGATATTGTCATCACAATGGTGGATCAAAAAGTCAAGTTAAAGAAGGATACCTTGCGTAAGTGTCTTGAGACCAGGAAGAGTAAGAAAATGATTATTAAAGTTCACGTTAATAATTAATTGACCTAATCCAATAGACATACTTGTAGCATCATTCCACGCCAGATTGGACGTCATATCATGGTTTGACAGTGATAAGATCAATAGACAAATTTTCATTGTTTGTATCAAATGATTCAGAATTTGAGGCTGAGTAGATATTGTCTTGAATAAGATTGTCATCAAAGTCATCAAATGAAGTTTCCAAGTCTTCTTCAAGTGATTTAGTAAGTATATGTATGGTACCAACACCAACATCTTTAACGTTGCAAGTTCCTTCATGTTGTGGTTCATTTGTCATTTGTATCTGACACACTTGTTGACATGATCTTGTTGTTTGTGTGATTTGTTGTCATCTACTCCATTCAGCCTCCTCTGGACTGATAATTGGTTCTTGTTATGTATCTTCTAACTCTTCTTGTGTAGTGCTATACCTAATTTAATTTGTTTTAGCATGGGGGTACATAGATGAAAATATTTCTGGTACTCTTCCTTCCTTCAGTCCTTGTTCATAATTTGCTTGTCTCTTTTGTCTAATTTCCTATATTTCCTTCTCTAATTTTATGCGCATCAGCTCTTGAGTATCATTTATGATACTGCTAGACTCTTATGGAGTTTCTGTACTAGATGTATCTAAGAGGTGGTCAGGACCCCATTCATACTCATTTGAGTCAGTCGGTGCAAACAATTCTCTGATTCTTACTACTTCATCTCTTATATCCTTGGGGACCTCAACTTCTTGTATTATTGTACCTGACACCATCGAAGCTTGAGCATTGACTATTTCTTCTTTCTTGACTGTTGATTCCTCTTTCTCTTTTCCACACTCTGCTTTTGTTTGTTGAGTGTCTGGTTCCTGTAATGTTGAAGGCAATATCCTTTTCTTCCACTTAGACTTAGAAACATGTTTTTTATCTGATGTCTTTTTCGGATTGTACCCCAGTCCAGCCTTATCATTTGTGGATTTTGTTTGTAGTTGAATTGGCTCATTAATACCCTCTTGATGTTTACTGAGGGGACTAGTACCTGAATATCCCATGCGTTGAATCATCTTGTAGCTAGGACCATATTGGTTAGAGGAAATTCACAATGTCGTACCTCCTTGTTTTGACTATCTTCCTTAAAGAGCCAATTAAGAACAACATCTTCTTCCATTTCATCTTTTAGGGAGGTAGAGGACTATACAAAGAGACCATCATATATGGTATTCAGAGATGAAGTTTGTGTTCTCATAGCCTCTGATGGTTTGCCCAATTGTTTTGGTGATGGAGGGAGAGAGACTAATGAAAGTACCGATTCTATCTTGTAGCCATCCATGCCGATATTTATAATCTTCAATCTCTTTTCTAATTTTTTCATTAGTGTTTCTGGATCTTCATTTGTAGAGGCTACCCTATTATGAGGCACCAAAGTAACTGCACCTTTTGTCAATGCATTATAGACAATATTCGTATCAGCAGGAATAATAACTTCTATTCCATTATAAGGAAACTTTAAGCATTGATGGTATGTTGATGGAATTGCCTTCATTTCATGAATCCATGACCTGCCCAGTAAGATATTGTATGACAAAGGAATATCAAGTACCTGAAAAAGGACATCTCTTTCTACAGGTCCCACTCTGATAGGTAATGATACCAGACCTTTAGAGGTCCTTTCTTCTTCATCATAGGCTTTTATTGTTATTTTCTTGTCGGGATCAATGACATTTTCAGATAATCCTAGTGGTGTAAGCAGACTATAAGTACAAATATTCAACCCCGCGCCTCCATCTATCAAAACATGTTTGACTTTGTGTTTATGGTTCATGGCTTCAATATGCAATGGCTGGTTATGTGGATGATTTAGCGAGTTGTCATCTTCTTCAGAGAAGGTCAGATAGTGAGGTGAAGTCAGATGACCCACCATAGACTGAAACCGATCAATGTCTAAATCTTTTGGAACATTAGTGGTGAGCAATGCTTTGTCTAGGATATCTTTGTGAGCAAACAAGAGTTTTAGCAATTCAAAAATTGAGATTTGAGCATTTGTCCTCTTCAATTGTTCAACAACACTATATCCAGAAGATGATGATGAAGTCAACCTTTTAAATTTATCTAAGGTTTATTCTTTTTGTTTGTTTGATTGGGTTGGTGGGTTCGATGTTTCTTGAGTTGGGTTGGAAGAACTAGCTCCTTGGAGAGTGACTTTCTTCTGAGAACGGGTCAAAGCTCTTGCATATCGTGATTCATTTGGTTTATCTTGGACTATAATCACATTGCTGGTATAAGTATAATTTACTTTGGCACCTTTTTTGGTCTTTGAGGAATCACCTTGTTCGTAAATAGGTAAAGGGTCCTTAAATGCTTTATGATCAACATTGGTCGGATGATTCCCAACAACAACTTTACTAGGATCTATGAGATATTGAATCTCATGTTTTAGCTTCATGCAATTGTTTATATTATGACCTTTATTCTGATGGAAGTCACAGTATTCATTTTCTCTCCACCATCTTGGTTTGACTTCTCGATCATATGGTCTAGAGTTATCTGGTAGCGTTATCAAGTTGTTTGCCAATAGAGTTTTGAAAGTGGATTCATATGATTCTTCGAGAGGAGTAAAATCATGCTTAGGTTTGGAAAGTCAAGGCTTTTCTTTGAACCATTATTTTGTTTTCTTTGGTGGATTTTCTGTTGTAGCCTCAGCAGCTTTAAGTGCTTGTGTACCACTAGCCAAGTTGAATATTGTGGGCTTTGAGTTAGCTTTAGCAGTATCTACTACTCCATCGTTAACAACATTCTTGTTGTTGTATTTGCCAAATTTTCAATACTTGTTCTTCTCTTTAGAGCTAGATCTTGGTTATGTTTCTTTCTAAGGTGAGATATCTCCCTTCTTTATGAGCACATCTTCCATTAGAATGACATTATCTACCATTTTGTTAAATGATGGGTGTACTTGCATTTCTATACTATACTTCAGTTCGGGGACCAAGTTATTAACAAATATATCCATTTTCTCAGAGTCTGGGATAGGTCGAGAATACCTAAAGAACATCTTTCTCTAGCGTTGGAGGAAAGTAAGAAGAGGCTCCCCTATTTTCTGTTTAGTATTGCAAAGCTCAATCATAGTCATAGGATGTCGAATGTTGTATGAGTATTGTTGTAAAAATAGTTGGACTAGTTCTTCAAACGTTTTTATTCCTTTGGGTAGACTTGAGAACCATTCCATTGCTTGACCCCCTAAACTCCCTGGGAAAGGGCACATGAGGTACATTTGATCGTGCATGAACTCCATACAGGTAGCAAAAAATTCCCTAACATGATCTTGAGGATCTGAGGTACCATCATATTTGTCAAATTTTGGGATCTCAACTCGTGAAGGAAATGGAGGCATGTATAGATTTTTGTCAAATGGAAAGGGACATATTGTTTCTAGAGAATATTGTTTTGGGGACTTATCCTTATTCTTTAGTTCTGTGACCTCCATCCGTAAGGCTTGTAATTGTTTATGTACCATGAGTATAGGTGATTCTTCCTTTTTAGTAACGAGTGTCTCAACATCATATCCAGTAGGAAGTTTGGAACCTTGTTTTGCTAGTTCTAAGAAATAGTCTTCCTTCTCTCGAGCCAGGATAGCTTTCATCATTTTTCTAAAGTCTTTGTCCTTTTGACAGTCAAGAATATATTTTTCTGGAGGTTCTGTGTCTTCTTCAGCTTCACTTGATGAGGAATCATTGTCAGTTTTGTGAACATCACGGTTGTCTTTGTCATTGTATTTTGTCTCATGTATAGTGGGAGATTTAGGTTCATCAAAAACTAGTACTCCTGATGATGAGGGTTTATCAGTCAGAGGGTCCTCTTCATAAAATGGATTATCATTGTATGAAAAGGGTAGTCCTTTACCTTTGGCTTCTTGCTTGCAATAAATTCTGGTTTGAATAGGCATTTTTATGGATTAGTGTGACCTAAAGTTGTTTGTGATGTAGAGGTCAAGATCAATTTCAGAGCTAGTTTTGTTCGGTATTGTTTGAGAGAAACAACTGAGATTTTAGTCTGGTTTCAGGAAAGATCTATCCTATATAAGACATCTATCTAAGTTGATTCTAAGAGTAGTGTAAGATTCAGTTTGGTTTCAGGAATGATCTATCCTGTGTAAGACGTTATCTAAGTGACTTAAATTTGATAGGTAGTTGATTGAACTAGCTGAAAGATGATTGACCAAATCGTGCAACACAAATGGCAAAGGTACACTGTCTTAATCTATTTATGCTTAGGATAACGATTACCAGTATTATGTTCACTGTAGACTATTTTTAGGCAAGTTTGATTGTTCTGTTTTGACAAAACCAGAGACTCATATGACAGGATTTTTTGAACCGGACGACAATTTAGTAGCTACAAGACGACAACAATTTTGTTTTGTATGAGTTGTTGCCTTGTACCGTATGACAGATGGGTATGTGTAGGATGACAAAAGACTTAGGGAAGTTTTGTTTCCTACGACACAAGATTTAGCTCCAGACGACAGACTTCTGGGTTTCGTACGATACATGATTTAGCTCCAGATGATAGACTTCTAGGTTTCGTATGACATGGGATGTGATGTAGGATGATAAATAATCAGTTTTGTATGACTGTTCACAAGGTAGAGACTAAAATTCTAATTTTTTAGATTGCTGAGTATGACAACTGAGTATGACCAATTCTGAGATGGACTGATTTTTGACCAGGATATACTAGTTTTGAATAGAATTTTGACTTAGAATGGACAAGTTCTGACACGGATAGAGTTTTGAATTAGGACGGACTAGTTCTGACATGGACAGAGTTTTGACTTAGGATGGACTAGTTCTGACACGGACAGAGTTTTGACTTAGGATGGACTAGTTCTGACATGGACAGAGTTTCTAATCACTGAGTTGTTTCTTGTCTTCTCCAATTTTGGTATTTCAGTTTTTTTTTGTTTTGTTTCAGGGATGAAAACATAGAAGACACGTAGTATAAATAGTAACTCCAATAACAACATGCAAACCCTAAGGAATTTGGTGAGAGAAGAAAACCTTTGCTTCTAGACTCAGGTACACACCCAATAACTAATCAGATTACGGCCGCTGAGTCTCACACAATGGATTCTCAATGTCGTATTACCCAACTCCAAATGCTAATGGGGGCATGAAATGACAAGTATCTTGGGAGAGTTACTATCTCTCTTGCACAAAGATTATCCCCCCTTTCGGAGGTGAAATAGGTTGCTTCTAATTTTAATTGGAACTAGTAAGGGATTTGTTCGACGCGTCGAGGTATAAACTCAATTAAGAGGTCTCCCAGCCTTGAAAACCAAGGTTTAATATACCCGAAGGTATGAAGGAGAGCTATTCCCGAACACTGTCGTTGACTTGATTTTCATCAAATCATGTTTATTTTATAGTAGGTTGGAGTACTTGGCATTTATTCATTCCCCTCACACCGGTCGTAACGGCTTTAAGAGTTTTTCAACCCCTCGGGAGGGCAGGCCTGCTAAAGATGTACAAATCTCAAACAAAGAAAAAGCCTTAAGGGTCTGGATTTTTGATTATCTAGAAAAAGACAAGAGCATACTCTCCTACCTCTCAGAATTTTCTAAAAACATGAAAGACAGATTTGTTCTTTAACCAGATAGCAATTTAGATGCCTAAAAAATGAATTGAAAGAATACACAATGTTTGGTCGATTTTCCTTAGGCAACCTACAAAGACAACGAATCAATAGTCATATTGTCTTTGTGCAACAAGCATATTCTTTGGCAAGCGTTCTACAAAAACTAATTAGGCTGTGAAATTTTTTAAGATAGACAGATAAACAACCAGGATTAGTCGTCAGAATAATCAATTTGAACAGAAAACCAAAATCATGAAATTTGCTTTTTTTGTCTTTTTAACCAGAAAAATACAGAATCATACGACAGTATGTAAACTTGTACGATAAAAGATTCTAGCTCATATGAGATAGGATTCTAGTTCGTATGACACCTACAGTTTGTCATTTCAGCCTGTTGGAAATGTCATATGAGATGTACGGATGAAAATCCAAAAAATCTGAAATCTAGAAAATAACAAAAAAATAAGCGGTCAGTCTTGGAGGCCAAAAAATGTAGTCTTTGGCCCCACGGTGGATGCCAGAGATGTGTGTGAAAAAGGGTCTGTAGCTGTAAGCACAACACTTCAATTAAGTCATTACATGTATGGTTAGTAAATAAATAATCAATAAATAATAAACCATAACAAAGCGACTAATTGCCTTCTAAAAGATGCAAGTATAAGATTGCTCTCAAATATTTTATAAGCAATACCAGTGACTAGAATACATCAAGATGAAGGATTTAATCTATATGATATTAACTATATGGATGCAAGATGGATGAATAATTCAAGAAATAACGAATTCAAGAAATAATGAATAAACTAAATATGGATGCAAATAATCTAAAAAAACACAATGATCTTCAATGACTCCAGAGCGAAATTAGCATGATAATAATCTCCAAGCGTGTTCTCAAAAATCTCTGGGGTGAATTGGAATGAGAGCTGAAGGCTGAATTTATAGAGAATTCTCAAGAGAGGTGATGAAAAGAAATCTCAATTTAGGATTAATTGAAATAATTGAGAAATCAGGTTTAGTTAACCTTGAGATAGATTCCAATTGTAGTTTAATTAAAATGCATTTAAATTAGAAGTCCAAGTTGCATTAGAAATAATAATAAATTAATCCCATGCATTTGTGATAAAAATAGATAATTCTTTTATTTATTCAAAAAAAGAGTCTTTTTAATGCAACTGAACTTCTTTTTTTGAAAAGCTTTGAATTCTAATTTTAGAGAATAATTCAATAATTCAATTTAATTGCTTTTCTGATTTCAAGTTCTAAATTTAGAAAAATAAATAATATCTCAAGTTTGATTTCTCTCTCAATTCAATTCTTTTATTTTATTTTCAATTCAACTCTTGCTTTGTAGTTAATTCCTTTTTTGTAATAAATTAATTCCTTTTTGCATGATCAAATGGCAAATTTATTAATTAATTAAATATGCAAAGATATTTAATAAATTAAAATAGGATAATTGATCAAAATGATATTCTTGGAAATGATTCAATTAATTAAATAAATATTTAATTAATATTGAGTAATTGATTTGCCATGTGATATTTGGTGATTAAAGAATTAATAATGTGCCCAAGGTTGATTTAATTGCCTTTGGTTAGGACCTTGGTGATGTTGTCGAGATTAGGGGCCCATGGTTTAGATGACCATTTTTAGGGTATTACAATTCTCACCCTCTCCCCCTTCTCTCTCTTTCTCTCCCCCTTCTCTCTCTTTCTCTCCCCCTCCCTCTCCCTCTCCCCCCTCTCCCTCCCCCTCTTGTTATCTTATCCTATTCTCTCTCTCTCTCTCCCTATTCTCTCTCTCTCTCTCTCTCCCTATTCTCTCTCTCTCTCTCTCTCTCTCTCTCTCTCTCTCTCTCTCTCTCTCTCTCCAATCTCCCTCTCTCTCCCTCTCCCTTTCCCAATCTCCCTCCCTCTCCTTGTCATACTCTCTCTCTCTCTCTCTCTCTCTCTCTCTCTCTCTCTCTCTCTCTCTCTCTCCCTACTATTCTCTCTCTCTCCCTCTCCCTCTCTTTATTATATTCTCCCCATCTCTACCCTCCCTCTCTCCCTCTCTCCTAATCTCCTATATCTCTCCCCCTCTCGTTATCTTATCCTATTCTCTCTCTCTCTCTCCCCCTCCTTTTCTCAATCTCTCTCCCTCCTATTCTCTCTCTCTCTCTCTCCCTCTCTCCCTCCATCCCTCCCTCCCTCCCTACTATTCTCTCTCTCTCTCCCTCTCCCTCTCTTTATTATATTCCCCCCATCTCTGCTCTCTCTCTCTCTCTCTCTCTCTCTCTCCCCCTCCCTCACTCCCTCCCTCCCTCCTATTCTCTATCTCCCTCTCCCTCTCTTTATTATATTCTCTCCATCTCTTCCCTCCCTCTCTCCCTCTCTCCCAATCTCCTATATCTCTCCCCCTCTCCTTATCCTATTCTCTCCTTTCTTCTTATCTCCTATTCTCTCTCTTACCCCCTCTCCCCTACTCTCTCTCTCTCTCTCTCTCTCTCTCTCTCTCTCTCTCTCTCTCTCTCTCTCTCTCTCTCTCTCTCTCTCTCCCCTATTTTCCAATCTCCCCTCTCCTTTTCCCAATCTTCCTCCCTCCCCCTCTCCTTATCCCCTTCTGTCTTTGTCTCTAACTCTCTCTCCATCCCCATCCCCTTCTCCCCATCTCTTCCCTCCCTCTCTCCCTCTCTCCCAATCTCCTATATCTCTCCCCCTCTCCTTATCCTATTCTCTCCTTTCTTCTTATCTCCTATTCTCTCTCTTACCCCCTCTCTCCCCTACTCTCTCTCTCTCTCCTCTCCCCTTTTTTCCAATCTCCCCCTCTCCTTTTCCCAATCTTCCTCCCTCCCCCTCTCCTTATCCCCTTCTCTCTTTGTCTCTAACTCTCTCTCCATCCCCCTCTCCTTATCCTATTCTCTCTCTCTCTCTCTCTCTCTCTCTCTCTATCTCTCTCTCCCTCCCTACTATTCTCTCTCTCTCCCTCTACCTCTCTTTATTATATTCTCCCCATCTCTGCACTCTCTCTCTCTCTCTCTCTCTCTCTCTCTCTCTCTCTCTCTCTCCCTACTATTATCTCTCCCTCCCTGCTATTCTCTCTCTCCCTCTCCCTCTCTTTATTATATTCTCCCATCTCTTCCCTCCCTCTCTCCCTCTCTCCCAATCTCCTATATCTCTCCCCCTCTCCTTATCCTATTCTCTCTCTTACCCCCTCTCCCCTACTCTCTCTCTCTCTCTCTCTCTCTCTCTCTCTCTCTTCTCTCTCTCTCTCTCTCTCCCCTTTTTTCCAATCTCCCCCTCTCCTTTTCCAAATATTCCTCCCTCCCCCTCTCCTTATCCCCTTCTCTCTTTGTCTCTAACTCTCTCTCCATCCCCCTCTCCTTATCCTATTCTCTCTCTCTCTCTCTCTCTCTCTCTCTCTCTCTCTCTCTCTCTCTCTCTCTCCTATTCTCCCCATCTCCTCCCTCCCTCTCCCTCTCTCCAATCTCCTCTATCTCTCTCCCTCTCTCTCCCTCCCACTCTCCTTATCCTATTCTCTCTCTCTCTCTCTCTCCTTCCCCCCTCTCTCTCTCTCTCTCTCTCTCTCACTCACTCACTCTCCCCCTCTCCTTTTCCTAATCTCCCTCTCTCTCCCTCTCCATCCATCCCCCTCTCCCTTATCCTATTCTATCTCTCTCCCTCTCTCCCTCTCCCCTTCTCCTTTTCCCAATCTCCCTCCCTCCCCCCTCTCTCTGTCTCTGTCTCTGTCTCTGTCTCTCTCTATCTC